>NW_004444002.1:6048548-6050371 GCF_000243295.1 Trichechus manatus latirostris
AAGGGCCCAAAGTCCATCAAATGGGGAAAAGACAGTCTTTTTAACAAATGGTGCTGGCAAAACTGGATGTCCATTTGCTAAAAAATGAAACAGAATCCATATCTTACACCATACACAAAAACTAATTCAAAATAGATCAAAGACCTAAATATAAAGCCAAAAACTATGAAGTTCTTAGAAGAAAAAATAAGATCGATGCTAGAGGCCCTAATGCACGGCATTAAGAGGATACAAACCATAACCAACCACAAACAAACTCCAGAAGTTAAGCTAGATAGCTGAGATCTTCTAAAAATTAAACACTTATGCTCATCAAAAGACTTCACCAAAAGAGTAAAAAGAGAACCTACAGACTGGGAAAAAATTTTTGGACAACACTACTCAGACAAAGGTCTAATCTCTAAAATCTACAAGAAAACCCAACACCTCTAAAACAAAAAGACAAATAATCCAATTAAAAATAGGCAAAAGAAATGAACAGACACTTCACCAAAGAAGACATTCAAGCGGCCAACAGACACATGAGGAAATGCTTGCCATCACCAGCCATTAGAGAAATGCAAATTAAAACCACAATGAGATGCCATCTCACCCCGGCATTACTGGCACGAATCAAAAACACTGGAAATGACAAATGTTGCAGAGGCTGCGGGGAGATGGGAACTCTTATGCACTGCTGGTGGGAAAGCATAATGATACAACCATTTTGGAAAATGATATGGGGCTTCCTTAGAAAGCTAGAAATAAAAATACCATATGATCCAGCAATCTCACTCCTAGGAATATATCCTAGAGAAATAAGAGCTGTCACACGAATAGACATATGCACACCCATGTTCATTGCAGCACCATTCGCAATAGCAAAAATATGGAAACAACCTAGATGCTCATCAATGGATGAATGGATAAACAAACTATGGTACATACACACAATGGAGTACTATGCAACGATAAAGAACAATGATGAATCTGTGAAGTATCTCATAACATGGATGAAACTGGAGGACAGTATTCTGAGTGAAATAAGTCAATTACAAAAGGACAAACATGGTATGAGACCTCTACTGTAAAAACTCATGAAAAAGTTTACACACAAAAAGAAACAATCTTTGTTGGTTACAAGGGATGGGAGGGGTGTGGGAGGAAACTAAATAGACAAGAGATAAGCGGTAACTTTGGTGAAGGGTAAGACAGTGCACAATACTGGGGAAGCCAGCACAACTTGTACAAGAAAAGGTCTTGGAAGCTCCATAGACACATCCAAACTCCCTGAGTGACTGAATGCTGGGCGGAGGGCTGAGGGGACCATGGTCTTTGGGAACATCTAGCTCAATTGGCAAAACACACTTTATAAAGACAATGTTCTACATTCTACCTTGGTGAGCAGCGTCTGGGGTCTTAAAAGCCTGTGAGCAGCCATCTAAGATACTCCACTGGTCTCACCCATTCGAGAGCATGGGAGAATGAACAAAACAAGATACAAGAGAAAGATTAGTCCCAAGGACTAATGGACCACAACTACCATGGCCTCCACCAGACTGAGTCCAGTACAACTAGATGGTGCCCGGCTACCACCACTGACTGCTCTGACTGGGATCACAACAGAGGGTCTTGGACAGAGCTGGAGAAGGATGTAGAACAAAATTCTAACTCACAAAAAAAGACCAGATTTACTGGTCTGACAGACTGGAGAAACCTGAGAGTATGGCTCCCGGACACCCTTTTAGCTCAGTGCTGAAGTCAGTCCCGAGGTTCACCGTTCAGCCGCGGAATGGACAGCTCCATAAAACAAAATGGGACTAAAGAGGCACAGCAGGCCAGGG
>NW_004444002.1:6050506-6059036 GCF_000243295.1 Trichechus manatus latirostris
GAATAATTTGGAAAAGGATAGTGAGAATAGCAGCACAACTGGAAGAATGTAATCGATGTCACTGAATTGTACATGTAGAAATTTTTGAAATTGTCATCTTTGGCTATGTATATTTTCACAAAAAAAAAAAGAAAAGGTCTTCCAAGGTCAAGAGGGGAGAGCGCTGACATGTCATGGGGTTGTTAACCAATGTCATAAAACAATATGTGTACTGACTGTTTAATGAGAAACTATTTGTTCTGTAAACCTTCATCTAAAGTACTATAAAAAATTTAAAAAAAGAAATATTTACTTTCATGCTTTCATGTATTTCTACAAATACATTGTTTTTATTTGTCATTTTATTCTATTTGTTTTCAAAGAAATGTCCTTAGCAGTAATGCAAAACCTAAGCACAATCTTTCATGTATGCATCCAACCTTTACTGAGCATTTACCACATGTCAGACAGTGTGTTAACCATTGGTAAATACAGAAATGTAAACAAATAGCCATGATTCAATCCCATACTGTTATGTTGTTGTTGTTAGTTTCCATCAAGTTGGCTCCCACTCGTGGCGACCTTATGAATAAGAGAAGAAAACATTACCTAGTCCTGCACCATCTTCAAGATCATTGGTATATTTGAGGCCATTGTTGCAGTGATTGCATCAATCCATCTCCTTGAGGGTTTCCCTTATTTTCATCAGCCATTGCATTTAACCAACATGATGTCCTTTTCTAAAGACTGATCCCTCCTGATGACACGTCCAAAGTAAGTGAGTTGGTCTTGCTGTCCTTGTTTCTAAGGAACATTCTGGTTCTATCTCTTCTAAGACTGATTTGTTCATCCTTCTGGCAGTCCAAAGTATATTCAATATTCTTCTCTAACACCACAGTTCAAATGCATCAATTCTTCTTCTGTCTTCCTTTTTCATTATCCAATTTTCACATGTATATGAGGCAATTAAAAAGATCTTGACTTGGGTCACACACACCTTAGTCATCAGAATAAAGTCTTTGTTTTTAAAACTTTAAAGAAGTCTTTTGCAGCAGATTTACCCAGTGCAATACATCATTTGATTTTTTGACTACTGCTTTCATGAACACTGATTGTTGATCCAAGTAGAATGAAATCATTGACAATGTCAGTTTCTTCTCCATTTATCATGATGATACTTATTGGTTCAGTTGTGAAGGTTTTCATTTTCTTCACGTTCAGGCGTAATCCATACTGAAGACTGTAGTCTCTGACATTTATCAGTAAATGCTTCAAGTCATCTTTATTTTTGGCAAGCAAGGTTGTGCCATCTTCATTTCACAGGTTATTAATGAGGCTTCCTCCAATCCTGATGCTGCATTCGTCTTCATATAGTCAAGCTTCTGGAATTATTTGTTCAGCATACAGATTGAATAAGTAAGTGAAAAGATACAATCATGCCTCAGGCCTTTTCCAATTCAAATTCAAGTCTTTGCACATTTGATCACAAAACTTTATCTTGTCTTCTCAAGCCACCCTTTGAAGTCACCATAGTATTATGATAGAGGGATAAACCACATTCTATGAAAATACAGAGAACATAAAATTATATTGGGTGAGGGACCAGCAGTAGGGACACGTGTTTGGAGAGAGAAATTGAGCCATATTGACAAGGACCTTGTTAACTGCACCGAAGAGTTTAAAATTTATATTGTAGGAAATAAGTGTCTGCACTGAAGGTGTCAGTTAGACAGGGTCTATTACTAAACAATACTAACATGACCCAAAACCATAATGCTCACAAATGTATGGTTTATTGCAGAAATATGACACAATATTGTTGATGTTGTTGTTAGGTGCCGTCGAGTTGGTTCCGACTCCTAGCAACCCTATAGGACAGAGCAGAACTGCCTCACAGGGTTTCCAAGGAGCAACTGGTGGATTTGAACTGCCAACCTTTTGGTTATCAGCCATAGCGCTTAACCACTGGGCCACCAGGTCTCCAATGACACAATATAGCAATCACATTATTAAAGTTAACGAATCACAGCCAAAGGATGCCTCACAGCATTGAGTCTGGAAAGGCTAGACTCGAGTTTCAATTGTCCTCCCTTTAAAGTCACATTCTTGCTGTGTAATCTGCTCCAATGACAGTGCCCCCTGGGGGCCTCACTGAAGCCAGGTGCAAGTCATTAATCTCAGTATTAACAATAAACAATGCTGAAAAGCAGGACAAACCTCCATGAAACTCCTTGGACCCATGGTTGCGAAGAAATGCTTGCCTTGACCATGAATTAGTGCCAAGCAGGTACATTTCTTATTTTAGGAAAACAGTTCAGGCCAATAGTGAGCTTGCTGGAATTAATCCTCAGAGCACAATTTTGGGCATGGGATGAAAAAATAATTACAGTAGATATACTCTGACTGAACATTGCATTTTCAATTAAAATAGGAAGGTGAAAGTGATAAACACATAATCCAAATGCCTATTTAAAATTTAAATTATTTCAATATTTTAGAATTGAAACATGTCATTAAACACAATTAAAAGAAATATATAACTTTTTTTTAAAGTAAGGTGGAAAAGAATGGCTTCTCCATCTTATGCCCCTATTCTCTTCTGTGTTCTCATTGCTGTTAGAATAAATTTAAAAGTTTTTAATATGAGCTTAAAGACTCACCATGGTCTGACCCCGACTTGCATATACCAGTTTTGTTGTACCCAATGAACTTCCTTATAACTTTTTCTTGCCTAATAGCTCTGATTAGAGCCCCCAGTACACTACTGAAAAAAAATGGCAAGAGTTGAAATCTTTGTTTTATTCATGATTGTATGAGGATCACATTCAGTGTTTCACATCAAGTATGCGGTTAGCTGCGGGTTTTTCACAGATGTTCTTTATTAGGTTGAGGAAATTTCCTTCTGTTCCTAACTTGTTGAGTTTTCTTATCATGAAAGGGTGTTGGATTGTGTCAAGTGCTCTTTCTGCGTTGATTGAGATGACCGTGTGATATTTGTCCTTTATTTTATTAATATGGCATTTGCATTGATTTTCATATTTTGATCCAAACTTGCATTCTCCTGGGATAAATTCCACTTGATCATGGTGTATAATCCCATTTATATGTTGCTGCATTCAGTTTGATAGTAATTTGTTGAGGATTTTTGCATATATATTCATAAAGGATATTGGTGTGTAGTTTTCCTTCTTGTGATGTCTTTCTTTGGTTTTGGTATTAGGATAAAACTGTTCTCATAGAATGAGTTGGAAAGTGTATCTTCCTCTTCTATCTTAATTTTTTAGGAGAATTGTGAAGGATTGATGTTAATTCTTCTTTAAATGGTTGGTAGAATTTACCAGTGAACCTATATGGGCCTGGGCTTTTCTTTACTGGAAGTTCATTTTGATTACCATATTTTACACAAATAACATGTGCCTTCTACGTTTGTTTGCCAACTGCTCCCTCTCCCTGTGAGGTATTTTCATAAGCTCCGCTATGCCAATTTTTTTTACATGTCACTGTAAAAAAAATCAGCATAGTGTGCTTACAAAAATACTTTGCAAGAGGAGGAAGCAGTTGGCAAACAAACGTAGAAGGCACAAGTTACTTGAGTAAAATACGGTACTAATTTTATCTCTTTACTTGTTACGTATCTATTTATAGTTTATATTTTCTCTTAAGTCAGTTTCAGTAACTTGTATCTTTTAAAGAACGTGTCCATTTCATCTAGGTTATCTAGTTGGACAGCATTCAATTGTTCATAGCATCCCCTTTCAATATATATATTTTTTTAATTTTCTAAGGTCTGTAAAGAAGCTCTCTCTTTCATGTCTGATTTTAGTAATTAGGGTCCTCTCCCTTTCTTGGTCATTGTAGCTATATTCTGGTCAATTTTTTTTTAAACCTCTTCAAAGAAACAATTTTGTTTTCATTGATATTCTCTACTGTTTTCCTGTTTATTTCATTTATTTCAGATATAATCTTTATTACTTCCTTCCTTCTTCTTGCTTGGTTTTAATTTCTTCTTTTGTTTTTAGTTTCTTAAGATGGGCACTTGAATCTACTGAACTGAGATATTTCATCTTCCCAACACTGGTGTTTACAGTTACAAATTTTCCTCCAGTCATAGCCTTTGCTGAATCTCATAAGTTTTGGTATACTGTGTTTTCATTTTTATTCATCGCAAGTATTTTCCATTTATCTTGTGATTTCTTCTATCCTTTGGTTACTTAGAAGTTTGTTGTTTAATTTCAACATGTTTGGGAATTCTCAGATTTCTTTCTGTTTTTGATTTCTAATTCCATTCCGCTGTGATCAGAGAACATAGTCTGTATGATCTTATCATTTTTAATTACTTGAGGCTTATTTTATGACCTAAAATATGGTCTATCCAGGAAAATGTCCCATGTGCACTTGAAAAGAAAGTGTGCTCTGCTGTGGTTAGGTGGAGCGTTCTGTAACTGTCTGTTAGGTATAGTTTGTGTGTAGATGTGATGGTTAAGGTTGTGTGACAACTTGACTGGGCCATGGTTTTCAGTGGTTTGGCAGTTATATGATGTTGTGATCACTTCCATGATGAAATTTGATATAATCTGATCACCTCCAGAATGGGATCTGCTGTGAGTAGCCAATCGGTTGAAAGGGAGTTTTCTTGGGCATGTGGCCTGCATTGAATATAAGTGGATATTCTGGCAAGGCTTGGGGGCTTTTGCTTGCTCTGGATCCTGCAACTGGCTCCTGTTCACCTCACCTCCAGTTCTTGGGACTTGAACTAGCAGCTTACCTGCATTCTTACCTGCTGATCTTGGAATTTGTCAATATTCACAGTCTGTGAGCAAGCGCCCCGCTCTCTGACCTGCTGATTTTGAGTTTTCCAGCCCCGGCAGCTACATGAATCAGGAGAAGGCTCTACCATGACCCACAGACTTTGGACGTTCCAGCCTCTACAGCCACATGAGCAGTTTCCTTGATATAAATCTCTCTATAAGTATATTTATACACTTTACTGCTTTTGCTTCTCTAGAGAACCCAGCCTAAGACTGGGTTCTTGATCTCTAGATCATTGTTCTGTTATGGAAAGTGAATTGTTAAAGACTCTAACTAATATTGTTGAATATTCTATTTCTACCTTCTATTATGTCAGTTTTTACTTCATGTATTTTGGGATTCTGTTGTTAGGTGCATTTAGGTTTATATTGTTTTGTCTCCAGACGGATTGACCATTTTGTCATTGTGACATGCTCTTTTTTGTCTCTAGCAACAATTTATCTCTTGAAGTTTATTTTGTCTGATATTTGTATAGCCACCTATCTCTTTGGGTTACACTGTGCATGGTATTTTTTGTTTTTTTACATCTTTTCACTTTCAACCTATTTGTGTCTTTGAATTTAAAGTGTGTCTCTTTTAGACAGCATATAGTTGGATCATTTTTTTCCATTCTTCCAACGTTTGCCTTTTACTTTTAGTCCATTTGCATTTAAAGTAATTATTGATAAGGTCAGATATACATCTGGCACTTTTATTATTTGCTTTCTATATGGTTTACATCTTCTTGTGACTATATTCCTCCATTACTGACTTCTTTTGTGTTAAATATATATTATCTGAAGGAGCCCTGATGGTGCAGTAGTTAAAGCGCTCAGATGTTAACTGAAAGGTCAGAAGTTCGAACCAACCAGCTGCTCGTGGAAGAAAGATGTAGCAGTCCACTTCCATAAAGATTACGGCCTTGGAAACCCTATGGGGCAGTTCTACTCTGTCCAATAGGGTCACTATGAATTGGAATCTACTTGAGGGCAATAGGTTTGGATTTTAGTATATATTATCAAATGTACTATTATAGCTCCTCTATTGTTTATTTTACCATATTTTGGGAGTCACTTTCTTAGTGATTTCCCTAGGGATTAAAATTAACATCTTAAATGAAAACAGTCTAATTTGGATTAATACAAATTTAATTTCAATACTATTCAAAAGCATTGCTCCAGTATAGCTCCATTCTACTTCTACTTTGCGTGATTATTGTCATAAAATTATTTATATCTTTATATTATAAGCCCATCAACACAGATTTACAATTTTTTTTGAAGGCCCAAAGAAGCCCATGTGTGGCTGCAATTTTATTTTTTCTCTAAATTGTGCTTTAAGTGAAAGTTTTCAATTCAATTGAGTTTCTCATACAAAAATTTATACACACATTGTTATGTGACCCTAGTTGCTCTCCCTATACTGTGACAGCACACTTCTCCTTTCCACCCTGGATTTCCCGTGTCCATTCAACCAGCACCTGACCCTCTCTGCCTTCTGATCTCACCTCCAGACAGGAGCTGTCCATTTAGACTCATGTATCTACTTGCGCTAAACACTCTTCACGAGCATCATTTTATGTCCCATAGTCCAGTCTAATATTTGTCTGAAGAGCTGGCTTTGGGAATGGTTTTAGTTTTGGGCTAAGAAAGAGTCTGGGGCCTATGTCTTCTGGGGTCCCTCCAGTCTCAGTCAAAAAATTAACTCTGGTCTTTTTACTAGAATTTCAGTTCTGCACCCCATTTTTCTCCTGCTCTATCAGGGACTCTCTGTTGTGTTCCCCGTCAGGGCAGTCATTGGTGGTAGCCAGGAACCAACAAGTTCTACTGGCCTCAGGCTGATAGAGTCTTTGGTTTATGTGGTCTTTTCTGTCTCTTGGACTAATATTTTCCTTGTGTCTTTGGTGTTCTTCATTCTCCTTTACTCCAGGTGGGTTGGGACCAACTGATGTATCTTAGATTGCCGCTCACCAGCTTTTAAGACCCCGGATGCCACTCACCAAAGTGAGATGTAGAACATTTTCTTAATAAACTTTGTAATGCCAATTGACCTAGGTGTCCCCTGAAACCATGGTCCCCAGACCCCTGCCCCTGAAACTCTGTCCCTCGAAGTGTTTGTTTGTTTGTTTGTTTGTTTTCAGGAAACTTCTTAGCTTTGGTTTAGTCCAGTTGTGCTGACTTCCCCTGTAGTGTGTGTTATCCTTCCCTTCAACTAAGACAATTCTTACCTACTATCTAGTTAGTGAATACCCCCTCCCTCCCTCCTCACCCTCGTAACCATCAAATAATGTTTTCTTCTGTGTTTGAACCTTTTTTGACTTCTTATAATAGTGGTCTTATACAATATTTGTCCTCTTGCGACTGACTAAATTTACTCAGCATAATGCCTTCCAGATTCCTCCATATTATGTTTTACGGATTTATCGTTGTTCTTTATCATTGCTTAGCACTCCACTGTGTGAATATACCATAATTTCTTTATCCATTTGTCCATTGATGGGCACCTAGGTTGTTTCTATCTTTTTGCTGTCGTCAACAGTGCTGCAGTGAACTTGGGTGTGCATATATCTATTCGTGTGACAGCTCTTATCTCTCTAGCATATGTTCCAAGGAGTGCGATTGCTGGATTGTATGGTACTTCTATTTCTAGCTTTTTAAGGAAGCGCCAAATCGATTTCCAAAATTGTTTTACCATTTTACATTACCATCAACAGTGTATAAGTGTTCCAGGTTCTCCACAACATCTCCAACATTTCTTATTTTGTGTTTTTTGGATTAATGCTAGCCTTGTTGAGGTGAGATGGTATCTCATTGTAGTTTTGATTTGCATTTCTCTAATGGCTAATGATCCTGAGCATTTCCTCATGTGTCTGTTAGCCACTTGAATGTCTTCTTTGGTGAAGTGTCTGTTCATATCTTTTGCCCATTTTTTCATTGGGTTATTTGTCTTTTTGTTGCTGAGGTTATGCGGTATCTTGTAGATTTTAGAGCTTAGACTGTGATCGGATTTGTAGTAGCCAATTTTTTTCCCAGTCTGTAGGTTGTCTTTTTACTCTTTTTGTGAAGTCTTTTGATCAGCATACGTATTTGATTTTTAGGAGCTCCCAGTTGTCTAGTTTCTCTTCTGGTGTTTGTACTTTGTTACTTATGGTTTTTATTCTGTTTATGCCATGTATTAGGGCTCAGAGCATTGTCCCTATTTTCTTCTTCCATGATCTTTATCATTTTAGATTTTATATTTAGGTCTTTGATACATTTTGAGTTAGTTTTTGTGCATGGTGTGAGGTATGGGTCTTGTTTCATTTTTTTGCAGACGGATATCCAATTATGCCAGCACCATTTGTTAAAGAGACTGTCTTTTCCCCAATTAATGGACTTTGGGCCTTGGTCAAATATCAGCTGCTCATAGGTGGATAAATTTACATCTGGATTCTCAATTCTGTTCCATTGGTCCATGTATCTGTGTTCTACCAGTACCAGGCTGTTTTGACTAATGTGGCGGTATAATAGGTTCTAAAATCAGGTAGTGTGAGGCCTCCCACTTTGTTCTTCTTCCTGAGTAATGCTTTACTTATTTGGGGCCTCTGGCCTTTCCTTATGAAGTTGGTGATTTGTCTCTCCATCTCATTAAAATATGCCATTGGAATTTGGATCGGGATTGCATTGTATCTGTAGATCTCTTTGGGTAGAATTGACATTTTCACAATGTTGAGTCTTCCTATCCATGAGCAAGGTATGTTTTTCCACTTATGCAGGTCTCTTTT
>NW_004444002.1:6059691-6083111 GCF_000243295.1 Trichechus manatus latirostris
GCCCTGAATTTGGACTTTTAGCCTACTTGACTGTGAGGAAATAAACTTCTCGTTGTCAAGACCATCCACTTGTGGTATTTCTCTTATAGCAACACTAGATGACTAAGACACCTACCAATTTGGATGCCCTTTATTTCTTTTTCTAGCCTAATTGCTCTAGCTAGGACCTCCAACAAAATGTTTAATAAGAGTGGTGATAAACGGCATCCTTGTCTGGTTCCCGTTCTGAAGGGGAATGCTTTAAAGTCTCTGCATTTAGGATGATATTGGCTGTTGGCATTGTATAAATGCCCTTCATTATGTTCAGGAATTTCCCTATTTTCCTATTTTGATGACAGTTTTTAATCATGAATGGCTGTTGGACTTTGTCAAATGCCCTTTCTGCATCGATTGATAAGATCATGTAGTCCTTGTCTTTTGTTTTATGTATCTGAAGGATTACATTGATTGTTTCTCTAATGTTGAATCATCCCTGCATACCTAGCATAAATCCCACTTGATCATGGTGAATTATTGTTTTGATATGTAGTTGAATTCTATTGGCTAGAATTTTGTTGAGGATTTTTGCGTCTATGTTCATGAGGGACATTTGTCTGTAATTTTCTTTTTTTGTGGTGTCTTTACCTGGTTTTGTTATCAGGGTTATGCTGGCTTCATAGAATGAGTTTGGGAGTATTCCATGCTTTTCTATGCTCTGAAATACCTTTAGTAGTAGTGGTGTTAACTCTTCCCTGAAAGTTTGGTGGAATTCTCCAATGAAACTGTCAGGGCCAGGGCTTCTTTTTATTGGGAGTTTTTTAATTACCATTTCAATCTCTTCTTTTGTTTTAGGTTTATTTACTTGTTCTGCCTCTCTTTGTGTTAGTTTAGTTAGGTAGTGAGTTTCTAGAAATTTGTCCATTTCCTCTAAGTTTTCAAATTTGTTACAATACAATTTTTCTTAGTACTCTGTTATGATTCTTTAATTTCTGTTGGGTCTGATGTGATATCACCCATCTCATTTCTTATTCAGTTTATCTGCTTCTTCTCCTGTTTCTCTTTCGTCAGTTTGGCCAATGGTTTATCAATTTCGTTGATCTTTCAAAGAACCAGTTTTGATCTTGTTAACTCTTTCAATTGTTTTTCTATTCTCTATTTCATGTAATTCTGCTCTAATTCTTATTATTTTTTCTGGTGCGGGAGGGCTTCTTTTGCTGGTCTCTTTCTGCTTGTTCCAGTTGTAGGGTTAATGTTTTGATTTTGGCCCTTTCTTCTTTTTGGATGTGTGCATTTATTGCTATAAAATGAACTCTGAGCACTGTTTTTGCTTTGTCCCAAAGGTTCTGGTAGGATGTGTATTTGTTATCGTTTGATTCTATGAATTTCTTTATTCCATCCTTAATTTCTTCTATAACCCAGTGGATTTGAGCAAGGTGTTGTTCAGTTTCCATGTGTTTGATTTTTTTTCCTTGCTTTTTCTGTTCTTGATTTCTACTTTAATGGCTTTATGGTCAGAAAAGATGCTTTGTAATATTTCAATGCTTTGGATTTTGTTAAGGCTTGCTTTATGTCCTAATATGTGGTCTATTCTGGAGCATGTTCCATGTGCATTGAAAAAGAAAGTATATTTGGCCACTGTTGGGTGGAGTGTTCGGTATATGTCTATGAGATCAAGTTGGTTGATTGTACAGTTTAGTTCTTCCGTGACTTTGTTGAGCTTCTTTCTGGACGTTCTGTCTTTCACCGTAAGTTGTGTGTTGAAGTCTCCTACTACTGTTGTGGAACTGACTATCTCTCTTTTCAGTGCTGTTAGAGTTTGTTGTATGTATTTTGGAGCCCTGTTGTTGGGTGTGTAAATATTTATTATAGTTATGTCCTCCTGGTGTATTGACCCTTTAATCATTATATAGTGTCCTTCCTTATCCTTTGTAGTGGATTTTACTTTAAAGTCTACTTTTTCAGAGATTAATATTGCCACTCCTGCTCTTTTTTGAGTGTTGTTTGCTTGATATATTTTTTCATCCTTTGAGTTTTAGTCTGTTTGTGTCTTTAAGTCTAAGGTGTGTCTCTTGTAGGCAGCATATACGGATCCTGTTTTTTATCCAATCTGCCACTCTCTGTCTCTTTATTGGTGCATTTAGTCCATTTACATTCAGTGGAATTATTGATAGGTATGTGTTTAGTGCTGTCATTTTGACGTCTTTTTTTGTGTGTTGTTCACAGTTTCTTTGTTCCACTTAATTTTCTGTGCTGAGTCGTTCTTCTTTATGTGTTTTCTTTTCATCTTTTTCATTGTTGTCAATTTTATGTTTGCTGAGTCTTTATATTTTTCTAGTTTTTTATTTTGACTTGTAGGATGGTTAGTTTCCTTTGTGGTTACCTTAATATTTACCCCTATTTTTCTAAGTTTATACCAGTCTTTTATTTGTTTATATCACCTTGACTTCCTCTCCATATGAAAAAATCTATGTCTACATTTTTTAAGTCCCTCTTTTTTGTTTTAATGTTGTCATCTTTTACATATTGACCTCTCTGCTTCCCTATTTTCAGTGTTTTAACTTTGATTTATTTTTGTGACTTCCCTATGTGAGTTGATATCTTGTTGCTCTGTCCTGTGTTCTAGTCTTGGGTTGTTATCTGATGTTATTGATTTTCTAACCGGCGGACTCGCTTTAGTATTTCTTGTAGTTTTAGTTTAGTTTTTGCCAATTTCCTAAACTTCTGTGTATCTGGAAATGCTTTAATTTCGTCAACATATTTGAGATACAGTTTTTCTGGACATATAATTCTTGGCTGGCAATTATTTTCATTCAAGGCTTTATATATGTCATCCCATTGCCTTCTTGTCTGCATGGTTTCTGCTGAGTAGTCCGAGCTTAGTCTTACTGACTCTCCTTTGTAGATGACTTTTCGTTTATCCCTAGCCACTCTTAAAATTCTCTCTTTATCTTTGCTTTTGGCAAGTTTGAGTATAATATGTCTTGATGACTTTCTTTTGGGATCTACTTTATATGGGGTTCTATCAGCTTCTTGGATAGATATCTTCTTATCTTTTCAAGATATCAGGGAAGTTTGCTGCCAACAAATCTTCAACAATTCTCTCTGTATTTTTTGTTATCTCCCCCTGTTCTGGTACTCCAATCGCTCATAGAGTATTCCTCTTGATAGAGTCCCACATAATTCTTAGGGTTTCGTCATTTTTTTAATCCTTTTTATCTGATTTTTCTCAAATTAGTTGGTGTCAAGTGCTTTATCTTCAATCTCACTAATTCTAACTTCTACTGCCTCAATTCTGCTCCTATGACTTTCTATTGAGTTGTCTAATTCTGAAATTTTATTGTTAGTCTTCTGGATTTCTGTTTCCTATCTCTCTATGAACTCTCGCAGCCTGTTAAGTTTCTCTAATCTTTTTAAGTTCCTCTATTGCTTTGTCTGTGTGTACCTTGGCTTGGTCTGCATTTTGCCTGACCTCTTTACCGATATCTTTAAGTGTTCTGTATCTTAATCTTTTGTATTCTACCGCCAGTAATTCCAAGAAGTTCTCTTCCTCCAGAAAATTTCTTGATTTTTTGTCGTGGGAAGTTGCTGAAACCTTCATGGTTTGCCTCTTTATGTAATTTGATATTGGCTGTTGTCTCTGAGGCATCAATAAGTTATTCTATTTATTCATTTTATGTTTGCTTACTGTATCCTAGATTCTTGTTTTGTTTTGATATGCCCAAATAGGCTGCTTTTGTGAGCTACTTTGATTATTGGCACCTTTGAAGCTCTATTGTTCTGTCACCAGGTGGTTACATCTGTTAATAGGTATGTTAACCCAGGAGTCTGTTTACTTTTCTTGTATGGATTCAACTCAGGTGTCCAGGTAGTTGGTCACCTAGTGTGTGATGCAGGCTCTCACCTACAGTCTTAGACAGCAGGGGTAACTGATGTAGGCACAGGTATCTGGCTGCAGTAGGGGGTCATGCACTTAGTAAGGCAGGGGGCTGATGGCTGCCCAAGTGTCTGGGAGGAAAGTATGTCTCTGTTCTCTAGAGTGTGTAGGTGGGTGGGTTTTGCAGCTGAACTATGGGCACCCAATGCTGTTGGCTCTAAGGACTGGGAGGCACCACTTATTCTTGGACCCCCGTCATGGGTGGCTAGGTGCTGGGTCACGTCTGGCAACTCCTTGCTGCCTCTCTCCCTCCCCCTGCCTCTCAGTCTGATTCCTCAACTTTGCCTTTGATGTTCAGGGCTCCTAGAATGTCATATATAATTGATTCATTTGATTTTTGGGGGTTGTTGTAAGAGGGACCACAGGAAATGTCTGACTACTCTGCCATCTTGACCCTGCCCCAGATTTACAATTATACCTTTATTCAATTGTCTTTTAAATCATATTGGAGAAGAGAGGAATTACAGAGAAAAAGTGCATTTATCATGCCTAGTATATGTCCCAAAAGATAACTATGTGTTTACATTTTCTGGTATTCTTTATTTCTTTGTGTGGATTAGAGTCACTGTCTACAATCCTTTCATTTATCGCGAATGACTCCCTTTAGTATTTATGGAAAAGCAAATGTGCCTCCGACAAATTTTCTCAGGTTTTGTTTATCTGGGAATGTCTTAACTTTTTTTTGTTGTTTTTTGAAGTATAATTTTGCTGGATACAAAATTCGTGGGTGACACTCTTTCACAACATTGAATATGTCACCTCACTGCCTTCTGGACACCATTGTTTCTGTTGAGAAGTCAGCTGTTACTTTTATTGAAGATCTTTTATACATGATAGTTGCTTTTCTCTTGCTATTTTAAAGATTCTATCTGTGCCTTTCAACAGTTTGATTATGATGTGTCGTGTGTGCATCTCTTTGAGTTTATCCTACTTGCATTCTTGGATGTGTAGATTTGGGAAGTTTTCTTCCATTTTTTATTCAAATATTTATTATACCTTGTCCTCCCTCTCATCTTCTTGGACTCACATTATGTCTATGTGTGTATGATTGATGGTGTCCTACAGGTCTCATAAGCTCTGTTCATTTTTCTTCATTCGGTTATCTTTCTTTCCTCAGACAGGATAATCTCATTTGACCTATATCAAGTCTACTGATTCTTTCTTCTGCTTCCTCAAATCTGCTGTTTTTTCCCTCTAGAGAATTGTTTATTTCCTTTACTGTATTTTCAACTTTATAATTTTTATTTATTTCTTTTCTATACTTTGTATCTCTTTATTGACATACTCTTTTTTATCAGACATCAATCTCATAAAATCCTTCATTTATTTAGACATTGTTTCCTTTAGTTTGCTAACATATTTGTAAAAAGTGATTTAAAGTATTTGGCTAATAAGTTCAACATCTGTGCTTCTGTGCTTTCCCTGGGACAATTTCTTTTGACCTATTTTATCCTGTTTATTGGACATATTTTCCTGTTACTTTGCATATGTCATGATTTTTTTTTTAAAACTGGAAATTGTAAATATTACAATATGGAAAGTCTAAAAATCCCCCCTCCAAAGAGTTTGTTATTGTTGCTGTTTTGTTGTTGTTTCTTCTGCTGTTTATTTAGTGACTTTTGTCAAATGATTCTGTCAAGTCTGTATTCTCTGTTGTGTGCAGCAACTAAAGTCTCTACGAGGTTAGCTTAATTTTCAGCTAATGATTGGATATAGACCACCTTAAATATTTTGAATCAACAATTCTCCTCTTCTTACCAATCGTCTGTATGTGTGTGTCGAGGCATGCCTTCAACACTTTAGGCAGAAAGTTTATAACTCTCTGGATTATCCTTTATTTCCTGCTTATGTAGGACACCAAGGTCAGCAATAGATGAAATATTAGGGCCTTCTCAAATCAGTTGTGGTGAAAACAGCTCAGTACACGCATGTGACCCAGATTCCTAAGATTATATCAGAGCTTTTCAAAACCTCCTATGAACATCTATCTCCCCAGTTTTTCCTTTTAAGTGTTCTGTTCAGCCTCTTGCTGGCCCCAACAGGTATTGCTACCTCAATCAACATTTGCTGCTGATTTTTTCCACAAACACACTAGAGACAGGGCTGTTGATGTAGAGTGAGCTCCGAGTCAGGTCAAATGAAGGTGAACCCTGAGAATGAGAATGGAGCTTTTAGGTACCTTCCAAACAGATTCAATAATAATAATTCTCAGAGGATGGGAATTTTCAGAAGCTCTAAAAGTGTTTAGCCTCCTCCAGTAGTTGTTAGGATGCTGTTTTTCATAGCTACTCTCATGGTCAGGCTGTTGGTTTTCAAGCCTATCACAGAACTAGAGAGAGCAGGATTGGAATCAGGAAAGTTAAAACACAACAAATCTCACTATTATTATTGAAATTCAGCCATTTTTCTTGAATAAATATGCCTCAGGATTTTCCAAGTGTTTGGTTAATTTACAGAGTTCTGAAAAAAGTTGATTTTGAACATTCTTGCCTTTATCGAGGAGTGAACTTTTTGTAACTAAATACTGTCTTCCATGAATTCTTGATAACTATTAATTAAACATGATGGAAGACTCACATTCTTATATAATCAGAAAATATTGAAACTATTAAAAAATCAAATTCAACTTTCATCATTCGTTGCTTTATTCAGACACATTTCTAAAATATTTGAGAACTATCAATGGCTTTCCGTGTAGATCTTTTATGTGTGTCATGAATGTGCTGACAGCTTATTGACAAACTCCATGTCAGTGTGAATAATTTTTTAAATCACTATAATACAGATGATAAACTTACAAATACTCTAGAATTAATCACTAGAACCACACAATAAAATATATGACAGGTGAATCAATCATTCAAGAACACGATGTTCATTATGATAAAGTGTATACTCAGATTCAATAAAAATGCAGCATTTTTTACTTGAACAAAATTTTTAAAACTTTCTGTTTCTTAATACATCAGATTGAATAAGAAATTATTTCAATTGACAATATTAATACCTTAAAATACATATTTAGGTTCTTCTAAACATCCCAATTTTAAGTAGTAACCCTACTAACCATTTGAGTGCCTACATTGTTCCAGGTGTTATGTATATGTGTGAATATATACGTGTATAGATATGTGTGTATACACACACACATGCACTCACACACCTATCCCATTACTGATTATGTTGTATGGAAAAGTTTTTAATCACAGATTAAATTTCCTTAATACCAGACTATTCATATGTATATATGTGAATATATATGAGTATATATATATATATATTTCAATGGGCAAAATATTGAATAACACAGGAAGCATCAAAAGAAGATAGAAGGAATGCACAGAGTCATTGCACCAAAAAGAACTGGTCAACTTTCAACCACTTTAGGAAGCAGCAAATGATCAAGAACTGATGCTACTGAAGGAAGAAATCCAAGCTGCACTGAAGGCATTGGGGAAAAACAAGGCTCCAGGAACTGATGGAATTCCAATTGAGATGTTTCAACAAATGGATGCGGTGCTGGAGGTGCTCACTTGTCTATGTCAAGAAATTTGGAAGAAAGCTACTTGACCAACCGACTGCAAGAGATCCATATTTGTGGCCATTCCAGAGAAAGGTGATCAAACAGAATGTGGAAATTATCAAACAATATCATTAATATCACACACAAGTAAAATTTTGTGGAAGATAATTCAAAAACAGCTGCAGCAGTACATTGACAGGGAACTGCCAGAAATTCAAGCCAGATTCAGAAGAGGACTTGGAACAAAGGATATCATTGTTGACGTCAGATGGATCTTGGCTGAAAGGAGAGAATACCAGAAAGATGTTCACCTGTGTTTTAGCGACTATGCAAGGTCATTTGACTGTGTGGCTCATAACAAATTATGGATAACATTGCGAAGAATGGGAATTCCAGAAGACTTAAGTGAGCTCATGTGGAACCTGTACATAGACCAACAGTCAGTCGTTCAAACAGAACAAGGGGATACTGCGTGGTTTGAAATCAGGAAAGGTGTGCATCAGGGTTCTATCCTTCCACCATGCTTATTCAATCTGTATACTGAGAAAATAATCCGAGAAGTTGGACTATATGAAGAAGCATAGGGCATCAGGATTGGAAGAAGACTCAACAACCCACGATATGCAGATGACACCACCTTGCTTGTTGAAAACGAAGAGGACTTGAAGCACTTAAGTTACTGATGAAGGTCAAAGACTGCATTCTTCAGTATGGATTGAACTATATGAAGAAGAATAGGGCATCAGGATTGGAGGAAGACTCATTAACAATCTGCGTGGTGCAGATGACACAACCTTTCTTGCTGAAAGTGAAGAGGACTTACTAAGGAACTAACTTACTAACTTACTATTGAAGATCAAAGACCACAGCCTTCAGTATGGATTACACCTCAGCATAAAGAAAACAAAAATCCCCACAACTGGACCAATAAGCAACATCATGATGAACAGAGAAGATTGAAGTTGTCAAGGATTTCATTTTACTTGGATCCATAATCAATACCCATGGAAGCAGCAGTCAAGAAATCAAATGATGCCTTGCATTGGGTAAATCTGTTGCAAAAGATCTCTTTGAATTGTTGAAAAGTAAAGATGTCACTTTGAGGACTAAGGTTTGCCTGACCTAAGCCATGATTATTTTGAATCTTCGACAATGAATAAAGACCAAGGAAGAATTGATGCCTTTGAATTATGGTGTTGGTGAAGAATATTGACTATACCATGGACTGTCAGAAGAATGAACAAGTCTGTCTTGGAAGAAGGGCAGCCACAGTGTTCCTTGGAAGCAAGGATGGTGAGACTTTGCCTCATGTATGTTGGATATGTTATCATGACAGACCATTCCCTGGAGAAAGACATCATGCTTGGTAAGGTAGAGGGTCAGTTAAAAAGAGGAAGACCCTCGAAGAGATGGATTGACACAGTGGCTGCAACAATGGGCTCAAACATAGCAGCAATTGTGAAGATGGCACAGGATCAGGCAGTGTTTTGTTCTGTTGTACACAGGGTTGCTAGGAGTCAGAATGGACTCGACGGCAACAGGTTTTGTTTTTGTTTTTGTTTTTTGTTATTGTGGTTGTGCAAGAGAATGAATTTGTTTTTCATGGTTGTTTTAGTTATCTAGTGCTGCTATAACAGAAATACAAGTGGATGGCTTTAACAAAGAGAAATTTATTTATTTATTTGTTTGTTTGTTTGTTTATTTCCTCCCTCCCTCCCAGTAAAGTAGGCTAAAAGTCCAAATTCAGGGCGTCAGCTTCACAGGAAGGCTTTCTCTCTCTGTTGGCTCTGGAGAAAAGTCCTTCTCATCAATCTCCCACTGGACTAGGAGCTTCTCTGCACAGGAATGGTAGGTCTGCTTTCTTGGTGGTAGGAGGTCCCCCGTCTCTCTGCTTGCTTCTCTCTTTTATATCTCACAAGAAACTGGCTCAAGACACAATCCAATCTTGTAGACTGAGTCCTGCCTCATCCCCACTCATTAACATCATAGAGGCAGGATTTATAACACACAGGAAAATCATATCAGATGACAAAATGCTGGACAATCACACAGTACTGGCAGTCATGGCCCAGCCAAATTGATGCACACATTTTGGGGGGCACAAGTCAATCCATGACAGGGGTAATGGGACATCGTGTCGGCAACTTACTTTCAAATTGTTCAGAAAAACATTATTTTCATAGGCATAGTGTAGTATGTTCACACAGCAAAATGCAATACAGCAAAGAAAATAAACGATCTACAACTACATAATTAACCTGGATGAGTCATAGAAACATAATGTTGTGGGAATATTGCCAGACACAAGAGTACAAAATGTCAATTCCACTTGTATAGGTATAAAAGAGACAGGATTAATCTATGGAGTTAGAAGTTAGAATGGTTATCCTTGGAGCTACGGTAGTAAGTGGAAGGGAGCTTGCAAGAAAGCTTCTGTGCGCTGGGATTCTTTTTTTTTTTTCTTTATCTAGATACTAGTTACATAGGCACATCATTGAAAATTATGTGCAGTTTTCTGTATGTATGTTATACTTCAGTGAAAAAGTTAAAAATAAACTCTAAACTTTATTCTCAGTGATATTTTCCAGGAATATCTTCAGGACAGAAATACAATTAGATTTCTAATTATAAAAATGTAAATACCTAAGTGAGAGGACATTTTGAGGGCAGGGTCATTAACTCTAAAAACATATAGAGTAACTGGAAATTTTAATCACCAATTAGCTTGTCTTAGAGTTATACTGCTTTTCTATAATTTTTATTATATTCTTTTTCAGTCTGGTTAGGTCTTGACAAAGTTAAAGAAAAGAGTCCTGGGGACGTACTGCCACTGAACCTTTCCAACTCAAATATTTTTTGACAAATAATATTGATATTCAATTAAAAGATCACAATAAATTGTGAAGATCAAGTTTGATTTGAGCTAAACAAATAAATGACAAAATGTCTTGTGACATGCTTGTAGCTGAAAGAACAAAATGTGGCATGGATTACAAAATGTTAGGTAGATTAGTAGTTCCATAACCTCATAACAATGGTGTCAAATTGTCAACTAGTGGTAACCTGGAGAGCATTCTAAAGCAGAATAACTTGAGACTCTATCCTTAACCCCGTCTGATCCAACATAGTGAACAAGGACTTCAGGGGTGTTTTAGAAGTCCTCATTAAAAATTCAGATGACTCGAAGCTGGAGAGAAATCTAACATGGCTGGATTCCAGTTGAAACTAAGAACTATTCTGACTAACTGGAACAGGCAGGGGAATCCAGTGATATGGATTTAGATTTAATCAATTGTACAATGAAAGGATTGGAGAGATGTGACTTGATAGAAGTTCATGTGAAAGAGAAAGATCTTCAGTTACAATAAAGCTGCTAAAAAAGGAAAGTAATCTTGGAAAATTATTATATGTAAATATGGCATATGCATTAGTATTTTGAAAAGTATCTTCTGCAGGATGCTAACAAATATTTCATGAAAAAAGTGGTCACTGACTGAGAAATGCTGAGTTAGACAAAAGTTTAAACAGGTTTCTTACTATAGGACTTCTCAGACCCTTTCATGCATAATGAAAAACTCTTTTTCTTGTGGACCATCTTGAATGACTAGTGTTTTAGGGAAAATTCTGAGTGAAAAACTGACCTAGATCAGGGAATGCACTCTTTTGGTTTTCCTTTAGTAAACCAGAAGGGATGGATTATTAATATGTCCCATGATTGCCACACATAGCCAGTTATCACAATCCCTGAGAATCTTTAAAAGTACTAATACATTTCTTTACTCAACCCCAGAATAAGACAAGGGAAAAACAGCAAGAACTATGACTCCAAGGACTGGAACTGAGACTCACTACTACCAGGATAACTCTCTCCCATCTCTGCTTTCCCTCTTCTTGGCTTCATTTTACAAACAGACTCTTCCGTGTCACAGGGAAGATAACCACCATAAGTTTTATATTCCTATTCTCTCCATTTTGTAACCACAATGGAAAGGAGCTTCTTTATTCCAGAGTCTTAAATTCTGAGTAAGAACTCTGGGTCATGTGACTAACTCCTTGACCAATTACCATTAGTTATGAGATGAGCTATAATGATTAGGTAGACTCTCATACGTGAGGCAAAGAACCCTTGGTACTATAAGTGATAGTTCTATAAGATCCACATGGAATGGGGTAGCAGTTATTAAAAAAAAACCTACTGAGGAGACGAAAATAACATACAACTGGTACAAGATTCCAGTGTTATATGCAATAGAGAATATTTTAAGATATTTTAATAATTATGAATGAATACAGACTTAATGAAGAAAATTTGGAAACTACAAAAAGTATAAGGGAGATGATAAGAAATAGCTTTCATCTCTTCACCAAATGGAAACACTATTAATATTTAGGGTGCTTTATCACAAAGAATTTTAGAATCAGACTTTCATTTCAATTATAATCACACTAAGTCTTTTCTAGCTCTGTGACCTTAGTCATGTGGTTGTTGTGATCGTTAAATAAAATCATTTATCAAAAGCCCCTTGCACAGTATCGGACACACATTAAGTACTAAATAAATGGCAGTTTATTATTTGTTGTTGTTGTTTTGGTTATTATTTAGCACATTTCTTGTGTTTCTCTGTATGTAATTGCTCAAAAAGAAAGAATTTTGACAAAAAATTTATAATGGAAGATATTGCCAGGCACCAATTTTGACCATGACAGAACATCTGTATAGTTCCAACAGATGGTTTGATTAAGTAGAACCACTTGAGTCCATCAAGATGAATTAGCTGCAAAATATATCCCCAAGTAGCTAGAGGAATGTTTTGTTTCTTTGTTTGGAACATTTTAACTATGTTCATTTTAACACTGGACATCTTCTGGCAAAAAAAATATAATAATAATTTTAATTTTATATATTTGATAATGAGCTTTTCATTCTGCTTATAATGAGCCAATTAGTTTAACAATCTCTTAAAACAGTCCCTTGTTTACATCATCAAAATTAGGTTATCACCATAGAAGAGATTTTTACCTATTTTTGGTTTGGACATGCATTCTGTTCACCTCAAAACTAGATTCAGATAATATCTCTCTTTCTCTCTCACACACACACACATTACAGAAAGGCAAAGGGCACACTCATATTTCTTGTCAATTAAAATTCGGATTTAATCTTTAAAAAGAAAACTCTTATGGACTCTAATTCTGGGGCTTATGCTTTTACAAGTCATGATATCCATCTACATCTAGAACAGAACTAGGATCAATGAGTCAAAATCACAAGGATTTACGTTTGATTACACACACACACACACACACACAAATCCTTAAAGATAATTTCAACTGACCAAAAATGAATAAACTGCCCAATGTTAGCTTCATAGACTTGTAGTATCAAGTATAGGATAGGTTTCCTCAGACTCTTAAATTAACACAATATAAATGTGTTCTTCCAGTAGTTCTACAGATAAATTACATGGTATTCCACTTTACAGTCTCAACTTCAGAACCTGCAATTCTGTAATACTGTGTTTCTCAAGCTTAACTTTGTGCCAAAAAGTAATGTAAACATTATCTTATAATATTTATGTATATATTATATACTATAAACAAGAACATCAATTTTACCCAAATTTTCATGCAAAAAATCATCTTCATCAATTTTTGTTTAAACAAATACATATTATAGACTAGAAAGCAAAAATTCATATGCATTTCTAAGAGAAAACCAAATATTTCAAGAAAACATTAAGCCTGCTATGAGCTGTTTTGGACTAGGCTCCCCCTGACTCCTAGGAATTTTCTTCTCTGCTATTAAGTGTACTTGAGGGAAAAAACTTGATAAACACTGTATAATGTCTTGGTGTTAGAGATGACTTTAAGCCATAATGAATATAGTGCTGAGAAAAAAATCATGAAAGATATGACCTTTAATCTTCAGCAAAACGGCAATCAATTAAAATATTAGGGATAATAGGATATGTCCATTATTTTGAAAGTTACTTGATTTCTCCTGTCAATAATGTGGAGCCCTGGTGGCACAGTGGTTTGGAGCTATGGCTGCTAACCAAAAGGTCACCATTTGAATCCACCAGTTGCTCCCTGGAAAACCTATGGGGCAGTTCTACTCTGTCCTATAGGGTCACTATGAGTTGGGTGTTCTTATCAATAATGATGTTTATCTTGTGATTTAGATAATTCAATTAAGAAAATTAAATATTATATTTTGATCACGTGAGTTTCTATGAAAAATAATAGTTTTAATGAAAGATTAATTTGCCATCAAATGCTGTAAAGTATTTCAATTTATTTTCCACATATGGTTTCCAGAAAAACACATACTAAAAATAAAAATGAAAAAGAGCTACTTATCACAAATAGTATTGTCTATATATTCCAGGTAGACTTAGATTTAAATAATTAAATCTGAGATGTCGTTTGAAAATACTTTTTGATAGCTTGATAATGTTTAATGATGATAGTCAGGATTTTCCATAAATTCTTTTTCCTCTTAAAAATGTGATGAGAGAAATTGCAGTTGTTTTTCAGATAATGAAATTTTACCTAAAGTGCACTCATTGATATATTTACCTGGAAATGGCTATTTAATTACACAACAAGAAATTATGTGATATATACTTCTTTTTTTCAGTTAATCAACTAACTTTTAACCTGGTTTGATGAATTATTACGGTGGTGGTATGTGTTCATGTGTGACAAAGTTTAAATAAAAATATCACTAAGTTCTCTGAGATAATTTATATAAATGAAGGTAAAGAAGTATAAGATATTTGAGAACATTCACGTGTGTAAGACTGTAATATTTCTGTCAGCCAACAGAGGAAGTTTGCTCTTCAGTGCCCCCAGTGAGCCGGGAAAGTTTCCATTGTATCCCTTCACAACACTGTATCATCCTGCATATAAAGACGGGTGTCAGGGTATCCCAAAAGTAAAAGTACTAAACCAGTTATGACCCATTTCTTGAACACTGCAAAACGTCTTTCTGACTGCTCGTTTTAGGACTGAGAATGTAAATATGTCATGATTTCATTTGTGCTTGGACATTTGAAAGTATTCAAGAAAACTATCACAACAGAAAAGGCCTGAAAAACATTGAGGATAATATTTAATTATTATTTAATTTTATCATCAGCAGATAGTAAACAATTTGGTTTTGGGAAAAAATCCATCTGATTAATGTCTGTTTCTTGAAGTTTTGAACCTTTGATTCACTGCCTTTTTATTATAATTTGTGGCTTGGCAAGGAAAATAACATCTTACTTCAACTTTGGCCAACATTTATCCCAAAACAGTATTTCTGTAGGATAAATTCCTAGAAGTAAAATTCCTAGAACCAAGAAATTTGTATTTAATTATCTCAGCTCTTTTACTTGGCTATGGACCATTTCAATTGTGCACTTACAATTATACTTTACCTTCTAGTTTTTTACTTGGCATACTAATTTTTACTGCCCAAGTTCCTACAACATACAGTTTTAGAAACCATCAAACAGATATATGTCAATTGCTTTGAAACATTCAAAATTCTATATCAATATAACATATGAACATTTCTACTTCTGTCAGTTAAATGCTGTCTTTGTACTTGAGGACCAGCGACTGCATCGGCATAATTTTCTATTTTTCTGAAGCTAGGACTGTTTCCTTATTAAAACATATTATGGTACTGTTGTTGGAATAATGTAATATATTTCATGGCTTAGTGATCCATATGTTAAAATCAGTGTCTAATTCATAACAGCTGAGTTGCCTAAAAGAGAATATCATATACTGGACCAAGTATGTGTTCCAGATACAATTTCCTGTGTTCTCTACTTATACATCTCATTGCTTTTTCCATTTAAGGGCAGCCAAGAAATCTCATCTGGACCCGCAGTACAGTGTTTAAAAGGTTTTTAGTTAAGTAAGTACTGGAGAAAATAAAATATTTGAGAAAATATCTAGACAAGTGATACACCTTCAGGAATTAAAACACACAGTACTACCAAATTAATTATAACACTCAAATTCAATGGAAATTAGTTCATTTATACTGAGGAGTAAATGACAAACAATTGTAGGAAAGAAATATAGTAGTTCTATGTACATGGGTCAGATATAATTCAAGACCAAAGTTTCCCTCTGCCACAAGAGAACTAAAAGTATTTTGGAGGCTTGGATTCTCCGGTTTCCCTATTTATGTGTCTACTCTCCATCTCTCTTACATGTGAATGCTTAATACGAAAAATGCAAAAGTAGGTAATTAAAGAAAGGTCTTTAAAAAAAACCTACAGATAGGGTTATTCTCACATTATCTTTTGTTCTGATTTCCTCTTCAGAGGGGCTCCTGTTGTCATCCAAGGCAGGTAATCAGAGAACAGATGATGCTAGGAATAAAAGAAGATACGCCCTCAAATCCTCACTTTAACTTGCATATTATGGTCTCTTAAAAAAGTTGTGCATAAGTTCTAAAGGAACCTGTGAAAGTGTCCATTACAGTGTCCCCTCCAGCCCAAATCATCTATGTCCCAGAGAATTGATGTGATCATATTTATCCAGGTGCCTTTGCTTCTAATGTCCCTCTCTCTTAGAGTTACCACCATGGTAATTCAACTACCTACTGTGACAACTCTTTCCTGGCACTTTCCTTTCCTCAGAATGACTGTACTTCACTGTTAGAGTGAACCAGAGGCACACTGTTTTTCATTTAAGAATTGTTTCTTCCAGTACATTTTAACCTTTTCTGCGTGAATTAAAGGATTAATGAGGTATTCAGAGGAATAGCAAGTAAAATTGAAGTCAGTTTTTTTTCCCAGAATACCATTTATATTCACTGTAAGTTAAATCAATCTATTAATATTTAATTCTTCATAACATAAATAGGAAATAAGAAATAAATACTAATCAAAGAAAGACTCTTAAATGAAAAATCACATACATGCCTTTCTGAAAAATATTTTTGGGCGAACAAGGAGCTACTTAAATAGTTTTGCTTAAGACAAGCCAATAATAAAAACATTCAGCTGCATTGAAATATTAATGAATATCTTTGAAGCATACAAAATACATTATGGTCCTATCTAGTGGGAAACTTCAGAAAATGCCAGAAGGTCAACCTGCTCTTAAACCTGTTCATAGAATAGACTATAACCACATTGTAAAATTTACAATCGCTTTCACCTGTGTTCTTGACCTCATCCCACGTAGTTTTCCCCAGGACTCACTTCCTTCATCAATCATCCTCTTTGCCTTCTCTTCATTCAGTCACTTCTTTTTTACTGGGTACTTATCCTTAGCCTAAACTCACTTGTTCAGGCAACTCTTATTATGATAATAAAATGAAATAAATTGCTCCCCAAAACAAGTTTGCTTTTCTAGCTATTCCCATTTCCCTTTTTTTCTTGATTAATATTTAAAGGTCTGTCTTCCTTCACGGTTTCTATTTCCTCACCTTGCATTTCTTCCCCCAGGCCACTGCACTCTGGCTTCTACCTTCAGCAATCAATTGAAACTACTGTCTTTAACAAGGGGAATAACCTTCTGATATAAAATCCTCTCTTTACCTTAATTAACTTCTTGAAGACATTTGATACAGCAGATTATCTACATCTATCTGAAGCTCTTATTTCCCTGAGTTTCCACAATACCATTATCTCTTGGTTCTTATCCTACTTCTCAGACCACTCCTGCTTAATCACATTCAGTGATTCTCTCCCCTATCCCACCCCCGTCATCCTTCAGTTTATTGCATCATCTTATGCTTCACTGGCATAATAGAATTCATCAGAAGACAACTGCATCATCGTTCCACAACAAAACTACAAACTTACTTGCATCAGTATTCACATTTGTCTTCCTCTTATTAGAGGGAGTTTCCATTTTCCTAAGGAAGGTCAATCACTTCCTTTGCGGGATAAAGGAATACTAGGTATGTATATTGTCACTAAAACCAATAGAGATCAGTATTCCAAGAAAAAGGGAGCTGTTAAATTGTTAAATATTCTTATTGCACGAGTAACTTCTTTCCAGTCTCCTTTGCTAGCTCTTCCTCATGTAACCAATCCCTAATAAAGAGGTTTCAGTCTTGAATCCCAGGGTCTTCAATTCCCTCTTCTATCTATTCTCTTCCTGTTTCACGTCTCTCTTCTCTTTTTAAGTGATCTTGTTCATCCATGGGTTTATCACCATTTATCTGTTGATGACTTCTGAATTCAAAACTGTAATCTAGAACTCATCCCTTGAGCTATAGACTCATGTACAACTTTCTACTGGACCTCTCCATTTGGGTGACTAATGGACAAGTCGAACTCAATCATTGCCAAAAAAAAAGAATTATTGATTTCCCACTCCCCTATCTATTCCTTAAGGAACCCCCGTGGCACAGTAGTTAAGTGTTTGGCCTCTAACCAAAAGGTTGGTGGTTCAAACCCACCAGCTGTTCCATGGAAGAAAGATGTGGTAGTCTGCTTCTGTAAAGATTACAGCACTGGAAACCCCAGGGATCAGCTCTTTTCTCTGTTCTACAGGGTTGCTATGAGTCAGAATCAACTCAAAGGCAACTTTTTTTTTTTACCTGTTTCTTGACCAATGTTACCCCATTTCAGTAAATGGAACCACCATCCTCAGAGTTGTTCAGACAAAACATATAGAAATCATTTTGATTCATCCCTTTTGCTCACCTTTCACATCTAGTCAATAAGCAAGTTCTATAGTATCCATATCCAGAATATATCTCAAACCTGTATACCTTTCATCTCTGCTGACAGTAATTTAAAATAAGGCATGATCATCTCTTGTATGGACTACTGTAATAGCTTCCTCTTGGTCTCCCTGCTTCTTCCACTCTTATCTCCCTCTAGCCCATTCCTCAGAGAGCAACCAAAGTGATATTTTAAAATATAAATTAGATCATATGTCTCCTGCTTTTAACTCATCAATGCTTCCCTATTGTTCTTAGAACTAAATCCAAACTATTCACTGCAGCCTGCAAGGCTTTATGTGACTTGACTCCTGCCTACTTCTTCAGTCTCATCCGATGCTGTTCTTTCCTTTGTTCATCCTGTTTCATCGCAAGATCTTTTTACTTGCTGTTACCTATTTTTATAAAGCTCTTTGCCTGGCTCCTTTTAATTTTCCAGGTCTAAGATTAAATATGATCTCATCAGAACTGTCATCCATGACTAATTTATCTAATTTATCTCGCCCTATCCCAAAATCTACCCTCATAGTGTTCTAATTATTTCCTTCATAGCTCTTGTCACAGTTTGGCTTATGTTTTTATTTATGAGTTTATGTGCATAAGGCCTGTCTCACCACTATGATACAAGCCTTGGAGATCAGGATCTTCTGTCTTTTTCGCTGCTGTATTCCAACTGCCTTGTATTGTGCCTGACTGTTCAGTAAGTAGTTGGAAAGCACATGATGGTGGCCAAGAGCATGGGCTAAGTTAAAATCCTGGTTCTACAACTGACTATGTGACTTGGTCAGGTTACCTAATCTTTCTGAACCTCTGTTTTTTCATCTGTAAAATGAGGATGATAATATTAGAATCTATCTCATATGATTGCTTTGAGGATTAAATGAGCTTATCCACATTAAATATTTAGTGTTAAAACTGGAACATAATGAGCAATCAAAAAATATTAACTATTTTTATTGAATTACTAAACTAACACCGCCTCTGTAAATATGAATTTTCCTCATGCACTATCTTGGACTATTTTATATTGCCTCCCTGGGAAATCTAATTTATTTTCATGGCTTCAGCTACTACCTGTAAGTCAATCCTTTCCAATGCTGTTCTCCAAACTCTCTCATTGAACTACAAACTCCAGATGCCCATTTGATATCTCCACTTGAATGTACCATGTTAAACCCAAACTCAAAATGTGAAAGTGTGTGAATCTGAACTCATAATTTCCACACACAAACGTGCCTCTTCTGTAATCTGCATAATGACTACCTACCAATTTTTCTTTTAAGTTAAAAGCCTTGGCATCAATCTAGACTAACATCCTTCTTCAAAAAACCAAGAAGTCCTATCCTATATCCATCATACAACATCATGAATGGCAAAGTGCAGAATTAAACCTAGAGATTAAGAAAAGTCTTTGAGATAAGATCCTCCTATGCCATCCAAATTCTCTACTTTGACAGAAATGAACAAGGCTGTACTCAATCTAGAGTTTTTAAATCTTTGGACATTTGGCACTAATAAATAGATTTAAGGAGAAAGACAGCTAACTGGATCAGTTGAGCACTCAGTTATTTTCTAAGACTCCTGTCAGCAAGCAATTTGTGTGCAAATACCCCCAAACTAAAGCCTCCTGGAAATATGTAATTCTTATATTTCCTCTATGAATATCACAGTATGCAAGTGATGTATAAAGACAATTAAAGTGAAAACGATCAGTAAATTAAATCCAGAAAAAAAATGAGAGGAGAGCAATTACATAGACTATTTTCTCTGTTGTGTTTATAGTTTCATACTTCAATGGCATTAGAGTTAGGATGGAAATAATAACATTCTCAAAACCAATTTTTTCTTCATGTACATTTTTAGTGAGCAAAACATTTAGAATATGAAATATTACAGTCCAAATAAAGGTTAGTCATAGCTCATGACAGCACAACACATTTAGCAGATGTAATGTGCTATTGTCCAATTAACTTTTTCTAAAGAACCTGTAGAAAAAAATTCTATGACTAGAACAGACACCATCATCAAGTTCATTGCTAAACATTTTTCCTCTGCAGACTATTTCCCAGTTTAATCAACATCTGTGCATTAGGGAATAGCAAAGCCTATGAGGAATAGGAGAATACAAAGTTTATAACACATTCCCATTTTATGTGAATCACATATTACAGAGATGATCTTTAATGAGCAATGGTGTCAATAAAGGCATTCATAAATTGCTTCCTCCTCATCTACACCAAGCTGCTACTCATCAGACACACAAAGTTGAAGGACAAATCCTGGTAAGTGTTCTTAAAATGCTGTCTACCTTTGGACACCAGTCTGCCTCCTATTCACTTTTCATTTTTCAGCTTCTATAATATAAACCTTTATCGCTCTGTTACTCTTCCTCTGTCTATTCTTAAACTCAGGTCGTCCCTAGGATTCCAACCATGGCTGTCTGTTCTTTGTCCTAATTTTCTGAGTCATTTCATTGATCCCCAGAGCAGATTATTTTCCTCCCATGTCTGTATGTTTAACATAAATCTATCTTACAAGTTAAGACCCACTGGTCTAATGGCTTAATATCCATGTAGATATCATATGGGTTCCTCAAATTCAAAATGTATTTTCTTACCTACAACCTATTTCTCCTCTTACACCTGCCACTTTCTAATTCTCTACTGATTTGACCTCACAAACTTTCTTGAATCCCTTCTTCCCCATCTATATATGCTTATCTCTGACAGACTTCCCTGACTCCAGTATTACTCCCATCCTGTACATACCCTACACAAAAGCCAGACAGATATAAAGTGAAAATCAAAGCATATCAACCACTTTGTAAAATTTCATACATTCATTCATTCAATGACAAATATTACTTGAGTTTCTACCCCGTGCTACGCCCTGTTCTACGTACTGGGGATACACTTATAAATAGCATATGTCCTGCTCATTATGAAACTTACATTCTGTATCAAATGTATGATAGACTTCCTCATAGGTACATAAAAGAAGACTGGAATTAATGGGGACATACATTTTGTTGTCAAAAAGGTACTGTAAATACGTTTAGTATCTTTTAAATTAATTCAGATATCATTCAGTTCTTGAGAATACATTTATGATACTAGATGTAACCTGGCAACATGCATCTAAGGTTTTCCTGGAAGGATAAATATGGTAGAATAGGCAGGACAATTCAGAAGAGGAAGAATTTACAAAGGAAAAAAGGAACTATCATATGCTAAATATATGTGTGTATGTGTGTGCGTGCATGTATTTCCTTTGTTATAATAATTAAAATGTTGTGGTACTGGCACAGAAGTAGACAGATAAATGGGACAGAGAGAATAGTGCACAGTTTTTAAAGAAAATCTAACCATTATTCCAGGCTTAAACCAAAATTTCCCACAAGGGATAAAATATTCAAATATAAAAGAGAACAATTAAAAGATTAGAAGAAAATAGTTTGAATCTGCTCATATTCATAATCTTGAGATATGGAAAGCCTTTCATAGCATGTCACGAAAATCAGAAATCACAAAGGAAAAGACTGATATACTTGACTACATAAGATAAAATCCTTCTGTTAAAACACCATACAATTTTTCAATGACAAAAGAGAACCTGAGGAAACTATTTCCAACAAATAACAGAAAAAGGTTTTACACAAAATTTTTCTTAAAAGTCCAATAAAGATAAGCAAAGGATGTGAAAAGAAAATTCACAAAGGAATATAAATTATTGTTGAAAATATGAAAACATATTTGAGCTCACTAATAATCAAATAAACAATAGTCCAAACAATGATATATCATTCTCTGTAACACATTAGTTAAGCTAAGAACTATTTAAACAAGACAGAGATATCAGTAATGAAGGGGGATTAGTATACTATTCTAGTATATTGTCAGCAGCAATGTATTTGGCAAATTAGTCCTGGAAGTAGTATGGCAATCACATATCAAAATGTAAAATGTGCATATTATTTGTTTTTGAAATCTTATTATTGGAATTAATTTAAACCTCTAAAAAAGACAAAAGAAATACACAGAGCCACTGTACCAAAAAGAACTGGTCGATGTTCAACCATTTCAGGAGGTACCATATGATCAAGAACTGCCGGTACTGAAGGAAAAAGTACAACCCACGCTGAAGGTATTGGCAAAAAACAAGGCTCCAAGAATTGATGGAACAGTTATCGATTGAATTTTGTCTTGTAAATCCTAACCCCTATACCTGTGGTGGAGCCATGAGGGTGCAGTAGTTAAGAGCTATGGTTGCTAACCAAAAGGTTGGCAGTTCAAATCCACCAGCTGCTCCTTGGAAACCCTATGGGACAGTTCTACTCTGTCCTATAGGATTGCTATGAGTCAGAATTGACTCGATGGCAATGGGTTTGGCTTGGTTTTTATACTTGTGGTATAATGCCATTTAGGAATGGGTTTTTCATTGTTGCATTAATGAGACAGTATTAGTGTAGGGTGTGTCTTGAGTTAATCTCTTTTGAGATATAAAAGGAGCAGATTAATCAAGGAAGGAAGTACATTTAAGCGAAGATAGATGCAACCCCATATGAAGATCACTAAGGAACCAAGCCACTGCCTAGAAGCTGAGAAGAGACAAGGGCCTTCCCCTAGAGCCAACAGAGAAAATACCAGCACACTGAATTCAAACTTCTAGCCCCCTAACTTTGAGAAAATACATTTCTGTTTGTTAAAGTCATCCACTTGTGGTATTTCTGTTACAGCAGCACTAGATAACTAAGACAAATACCAACTGAGATGCTTCAACAAACAGATGCAACACTAGAAGCACTTACTCATCTATGTCAAGAAATTTGGAAGGCAGCTACCTGGCCAACTGACTGGAAGAGATCCATATTCATGCCCATTCCAAAGAAACACAATCAAACAGAAAGAGGAAATTATTGCATAATATCATTAATACAACATGCTATCAAAATGTTGCTGAAGATAATTCAAAATCGGCTGCAGCAGTACATCAACAAGGAACTGCCAGAAATTCAAACCAGATTCAGAAGAGAAGGTGGAACTAAGGATATCATTGCTGATGTCAGATAGATCTTGGCTGAAAGCAGAGAATACCAGAAAGATGTTTACCTGTGTTTAATTAACTCTGCAAAGGCATTCAACTTCATGGATCATAACGAATCACAGATAATATTGACAAGAATAGGAATTCCTGAACACTTAATTGTGCTCATGCGGAACCTGTACATAACTCAAGAGGCAGTTGTTTGAACAGAACAAGGGGATACTGTGTGATTTAAAACCAGGAAAGGTGTGCGT
>NW_004444002.1:6083211-6112941 GCF_000243295.1 Trichechus manatus latirostris
AGGACTTGAAGCACTTACTGATGAAGATCAAAGACTACAGCCTTCAGTATGGATTACACCTCAACATAAAGAAAACAAAAATCCTCACAACTAGACCAATAAGCAACATCATGATAAAAGGAGAAAAGACTGAAGTTGTCAAGGATTTCATTTTACATGGATCCACAACCAACGCCCATGGAAGCAGCAGTCAAGAAATCAAATGACACATTGGGCAAATCAGCTACAAAAGAGCTCTTTAAAGTGTAAAAAAGATGTCACGTTGAGGACTATGGTGTGCCTGACCCAAGCCATGATATTTGCAATCACCTCATATGCATGCAAAGGCTGGACAATGAAAGAGAGACCAAAGAAGAATTGATGCATTTGAATTGTGTTGGCGAAGAATATTGAATATACCATAGACTGCCAGAAGAGTGGGCCCTGGTGGCTCAGTGGTTAAGCGTTTGGCTGCTAACCAAAAAGTCGGCAGTTCAAATCCACCAGCTGCTCCTTGGAAACCCTGTGGGGCAGTTCTACTCTGTCCTATAGAGTTGCTATGAATCGAAATTAGCTCGACAGCAAAGGATTTGGTTTGGTTTGGCCAGAAGAACGAACAAATCTGTCTTGGAGGGAAGTACAGCCAGAATGCTCCTTAGAAGTGAGGATGGCAAGACTTTGTCTCACTTACTTTGGACATGTCATCAGGGAGGCTCAATCACTAGAGAAGGACATCATGTTTGGTAGAGGGCCAGCAAAAAAGAGGGAGACCCTCAATGAGAAGGATTAACACAGTGGCTGCAACAATGGGCTCAAACATAGCAATGATTGTGAAGATGGTGCAGGACCAGGCAACATTTTGTTATACATAAGATCCCTATGAGTTGAAGCCAACTGGATAGCACCTAGCAACAAAAACAACAATTATTGGAATTTAGCCTTTTAAGAGTAACAGAATATGTACACATAAGGCTGTTCGTTGTAATTTTTAAATAAAAGTTAAATATAGAAAAGAGATTTCCATGTGGGGGGGGGGGCTATTATACATGCATATACCATAAAATCAGGACTACTGTGCAAAAATTGGAAAATATGCTGTAGATCTTTATAGACTTGAAAAGATATTCAGGACATACTGCTGCATGTGAAAAATAAAGCTAAACGAGAACAGCATGCTTACCATGAACTCATTCATTTGAAATTATGTGTGTGTGTTTTTGCACATGTGATGTTGTTTGGGGGTTTGTGTACAGCCATAGATAGATAATAGGAATCATGCTCATAAAAATATCAATTGTTGTTAACTTTGCGTGTTGAAATTTCAGATGATTGTTGTTCTCTTTAAATAATTTTTTTTATTTTTTACAATAAACATTTAAACACTTACATGATTTCAAATGTCATCAGAATTTATATTACCAACACAAACTCTATGTCAAAAAGTCTAAATTAATTGGATGATTTTTCTATGAAAAAATTGTGGAGATTAAATCACAAAAAATTAAAAAGCATTAAGAAATCAATAAACATGGAAGAAATATAAACATTTAAGGGATGTGCTGGATTTAAAGATTTAGATGGATAAGTTATCTAAATACCTTCAAGGGACTAGATAAATCCATGCTTATTCAAAGATTCCTGGCACAAAGAAAAATGTGGACATTTTTTATTTCACAATGCTAACAATATCCATTTATTAAAAGAAAAAACATTACAATCAAACTGGTAGTAGAGAGGAACTAGCTTAAATTGGTAATGGGTACCTATCAAAACCAAAATGTGGTCTATCCATATAATGGAATAGTATTTAGCAATAAAACGAATGAAGAACTGATACATGGGGCTGGGAGTGGCAGTAGGGAGCGACTGAAAATAAGTTATAAGGGGTGTTTTTGAGTTGATGGAAATATTCTAATACTGGATTGTGATGATGGTTGTACAACTCTACAATGTACTAAATAACATTGAATTTTTTGCATAATAATTGTATGGTGTGTAAATTATACTTTAATAAAACTGTTTAAAAAACTGTAATAAACATCAAATAGTGAATTGTTAGAAACATTTCCGTTAAAATTAAGTACAAGGATGGCAGCTATCATCACCTCTCTTCAGCTTAATACTGTAGACCTAGCTATGCTATAATAATTATATATATATATATATATATATATAAGAATGGGAAACTAAAAATAAATAAACACACATATATTCTATTGACAATAGTGACATTAATATACATATAAAATATCTAGGAATAATTTTAACTGAAAATGTAGAGTGCCTATTTTGCAGAGAAAAAAGATGTAAATAAATGGAGAGAAGACGGGAACAAATGGAAATTGTAGTTATACAAATTCTCCTCACAATCACACATTTAATGAAATTCCAATCAAATTTTCCTTCATTTTCTCCTCCTTCTCTCTTTTACAAAAGATGGCAAAATCATGCCACCATTTAGCTGGAGAAATCAATAAGCAAGAAAACACAGGTAAATTTAGGAAGAAAGCAGAGTTATGATCAGACTTTTACCATCAGTCACTAAAATTCAGCTATAGTAATTAAAACGAAATGGTCTAAAAATGGTATCAACGTGAAAAAGGTTGATATACTTTATTACATGTAAATTAGGACAACCTGTATTTTAAAAAAAACACCCACCATAAACAAAAATAAAGTCAAAGAACTAAATGAGGAAATAATTTGCAATGTATATGATGGATAATAAGTTAATGCGTTTAATGTAAATAAATCTCTTATGCTAAATAAGAAGAAAAGTTAAATACTTTCAAATAAGACCAGAAAAAAATGTGCAAAAGACACAAAAATGCAGTTCTTAAAATAAGTCAACATTCAACATACTTAAAATATTTCAGGTTACAAAGATTACAAGGAATCGAAGAAATGCAAATGTAAATATAAAATATAATTTTTCTCTATTGCATTTGCACAGATTTTTTTTAAATATATAGCATTCAATGTTAGCAAAAGTGAGGTGAATTGGAGTTTTATAAACATAAAGATTTTTACAGCACAAGTTAAAAAACTACATCATTGTCAGAATTACCCTGATATCACTAACACTGATGCTCAAATAACGTTGAGTTTTCAGGGCAGAATATTAAATCATCAAACTTCATCAATACAAAAAATGTATCAGTAAATATTAATCACTTAAATATGTAGAGGAATAATAATTGCTTACTGGTTCTTAATCAACAAAAAGTCAATATTGATATAGAAAAGATTATCATTTGTAACCTAAGAACATAGTATGGCAGGAAATTGCAAAGCTAAATTAGGTTATTTGTTTTCTATAATTGGTTATTTTTAAAATGCTAGGCTTTTGGCTTTCGATATTTAGGCCTTCTAAAAAAAGAATTTTATTACCACAATAATTCTCAAATCATGTTAGTCAGTACTCATCCTCTTGAAAGTAGCACCATTTATTCCTAGCTCATAATTAATGAGGCTGAAAATATTTTCAATTGACTTCTAAATTAAGAGAAAAGTTGATTGGGGAAATGCGTGGGATAAGAAATAATGACAATTTCATTAATGCTTAACAATTTATTTCTGTCTACTCTTTTTAGCTAATAATATGGTCAAAAAATACATTTATCTGAATAGGATTTTCAGTTAATCTAACTCCATGCCTTGCTTCAAACTGTCACTCCACCTAGAAAAATAGCAACTGACCCTATTTTCTAAACAAGAGAATGTTTCCCAAGCTTTTTTGAGACTCTGGCTTGTCAGAACCCTTGTCCCCAGATTGAGTTCTTCCTCTGGAAAAAAATGGGAACAGTAAGAATCAGTCACCTACCAAGATGAAAAAAATAACACCTGACCAGCCAGAACCTCATAAAACACTTATCTCCCAGATGAAACACTAAATCATGACATAAGGCGATAGACACCATATTCTCTATTCTTGGAACTCATTTGAAAGGAAGCACTACACCAAGGATATAGATCAAAATGTTTGGTTGTTGATGTGAAGAGGATAGCTGAGGCAGGGTGACAGCCATCCCAAGTGTTTGGGCCTTGTGGTGTAGTGCCTTTTTTGGACTCACTCAGACCTATATTAAATTTCCCTCTCCTACCATTCATGGTAAGGAGCTCTGGTGGTGCAATTGTTAAGTGCTCAGATGCTAATGGAAAGGTCGGTGGTTCAAACCCACCAGTGGCTCCGCAGAGAAAGATGTGGCCATCTGCTTCCATAAAGATTACAGCCTTGGAAACCCTGTGGGGCAGTTCTACTCTGTCCTGTAGGGTCACTATGATTCAGTATTATGCAATAAATTGTGTCCCTAAAAATATGTGTGGTAAATCCTAGCCTCTATTCCTGTGGTTATAATCCCATTTGGGAATGAGTTGTCTTTGTTATGTTAATGAGACAGGATTAATGTAGGATGTGTCTTAAGTCAATGTCTTTTGAGATATAAAAGAGATTAAACAAGCAAGTGAAAGAAGCAAGAAGCAGAGATGAAGGAAGAGAGATGCCAAGCCACATGAAGATCACCCAAGAGGAGAAGCTCAAAGAGACAACAACCTTCTTCAAGAGCTGACAGAGAAAGTCTTTCCCTAGAGCCAGCACCCTAAATTCAGTCTTCTAGCCTCCTAAACTCTGAGAAAATAAATTTCTGTTTGTCAAAACCACCCACTTGTGGTATTTCTGTTGTAGCAGCACTAGATAAATAAGACAGAATTTGGTACTGGACAAGCAGGGTGTTGCTCTAACAGATACCTAAAATGTGGAAGTGGTTTTGGAATTGGGTAACTGGTAGAGGCTGGAAGAGTTTTAAGGTGCCTAATAGTAAGAGCCTAGATTGCCTTGAAGAGACTTTTGGTAGAATTATGGACGTCAAAGGCAATTCTGGTGAGGACTCTGAGGGAAGGGAGGAAAGTAATAGAGAAAGCCCCTGTTGTCTTAGAGAATACATATGGCACCAGCAACAGAATGTTGCTAGAAAAGTAGAAGTTAAATGTGTTTCTGTTGAGGCTTTAAAATGAAATAATGAACATGTGATTGGACAATGGAGGAAGGGCGATGCTTTTTATGCAGTGGCAAATAACTTGTCTGAATTATGTTTAAATGTTTGGTGGAAGGTAGAACCTGTAAGCAATGAGCTTGGATATCTGGCTGATGAGATTTTTAAGCAAGATCTTACAGGGGTGTTGTGGTTTCTCCTTGCCACTTAGGGTAAAATGTGAGAAGAAAGAGATGGATTTAAAAACTAACTGTGCAAAATGAAAACAGAACTTAAAGATTTGGAAAATTCAGTTGTAAAACTAAGGACATGTGTCCTAGAATGTTCATCAAGAACTTGGCTACACAATCTTCTGTTAAAGAGATTATGCCTGTGACTGATGGATCTAACCAACTACCACAGCAGAAAACCCATCAGCTTAGACAGAAGAGGACAGAGAAAGAGCAAAAGGAAAGAATGCTGTCTGCCTCTTGGAATTCTACAGGTAGGAAACAGGACAAAGGAGCTACATCTGTTGTCCTCCAAGGAAAGAAAAGGATCATCCCAGGAGCAGCTCAGAGATCAGCAGAACTGTTGGAAGGAGCGTAGGAAGCAGGGCCTTCTCAGTTTAAAAGGGAAGGGCCATGGTCTCCTGCAACTCAAAGGGTGGAGCCACAGCTTCCTAGGTTTCAAAGATTCAGATCTTCACCAATTCGATTCCAGAGTGTGAGGCTGCCATTAAGGTGTGCCAGGCAAGGGGTGCCACCACCCAAAGCTGAGGGGGTGGGGCTGCTATTTCCAAGGGGTAGAAGAATGGGACTGGCCAGGGCCAAATGGGTGGGGTCGCCACTCAAGATGGACCAGGAGAATGGGGCCGCCTAAAGCCAAGGCAGCAGAGTTGCCATCCCTGAGGGGCTGGAAGGTGGAGCTGAAGGCCAGGGCCTCAGAGCCCAGAATCCAGAGGGCATGGCCAACACCCAGAGTCTGGAGGGCAGGGCCATTGCCTAAATGGTCTCAGAGAAAAGAGGGTTATTTTCAAGACTTCAAAGCTAATGTAATTTGTTCTGCTGGGTTTTGGATTTACTTGGTGCCTGTTATCCCTTCCTTCCCTCCAATTTCTCCCATTTGTAATGGAAATGTCTACCTTGTGCCTGTTCCACCACTGTATTTTGGAAACAGGTAACATGTACTCTAGATTTTACAGATTCACAGATGAAGAGCAATTTTGTCCCAGAATGGAATAAGCCTAAAGTCTCACCCATATTTGATTTAGATGGTTCAAAAGATACGATTTTGGACTTGGAGTTGATTTAAGACTTTTGGGGTGATGTGATGGAGTGAATGTTCTTTGCATGTGGCAAGGACATGAATTTTGGGGGGCTAAAGGGTGGAATGTTAATGAATGAATTGTGTCCCCCCAAAATATGTGTTGTAAATCCTAACCTCTATGCCTGTAGCCATCATCCTATTTGGGAATGGGTTGTCTTGTTATGTTAATGAGACAGGATTAATGTAGGGTGTGTCTGAAATTAATCTCTTTTGAGATATAAAAGGGATTAAACAAGCAAAAGAAAGAAGCAAGAAGCAGAGATAAGGGAAGAGAGATGCCAAGCCACATGAAGATCACCCGGGAGCAGAAGCCCAAAGGGACAAGGACTTTCCTTCAGAGCTGACAGAGAGAAAGCCTTCCCCTAGAGCCAGCACACTGAATTCAGACTTCTAGTCTCCTAATCTCTGGGGAAATAAATTTCTGTTTGTTAAAGCCACCCACTTGTGGTATTTCTGTTATAACAGCACTAGATAACTAAGAGTAGATAATCAACTCTAAGGCACACAATGACAATGATCGTTCACGGTGTAACCCTGCATAAATTATGTCTCTTTTCTTAAATACGATTTGAGATAATAACCCTACCTCACAAAATTATAAATGATTGTAAAAATTTAAAAGCGGTGTGCATGCACATGCACACGTGGATGCACACACACACACACACACACACACACAGAGCTATCACAGTGTGTTTGGCACATAGATGGTCCTCGACAATTGTTACTTCCCTTATACACTTGTGGTACAATTGTACTCCCATCAAGTATAGCTATGTAAAAACATTTTGGTTGATGATAAGGATTCTTCTACTATATCTAGATAAATTCTTAATAATGTAGCTCAAATAGGGTGCACTGGAACTTTGTGGAGATATTTTTGGTTGTCATGAGAATTGGGAGCCAGGTGCTACTGTCATTTAGTGCCTAGCATCTAAATATGCTAAAACACTATACAATTTACCATAAAGTGCTGCAAAAGAAAAAGAGAGAAAGAGGAAGTGGGGAAGGAAGGAAAGAAAGAAAAAAATAATTTAGAAAAGACCACTGTCATGGATTGAATTGTGTCCCCCAAAAACACCTGTCAACTTGGCTGGGTCATGATTCCCAGTATTGTATAATTGTGTACCATTTTGTAGTCTGATGTGATTTCATTATGTGCTATAAATTCAATCGCTATGATCTAATAAGATGGACTAGCAGCAGTTATACTGCTGAGGTATACAAGATTGGATAGTGTCTTAAGCCAATCTCTTTTGAGATATAAAAGAGAGAAGTGAGCAGAGACACATGGGAACCTCACACCACCAAGAAAGCAGTACCGGGAGCAGAGCGCATCTTTTGGACTGGAGGTTCCTGTGCTGAGATGCTCCCAGACCAAGGGAAGACTGATGCATCACAAGGACCTTCCTCCAGAGCTGACGGAGAGAGAAAACCTTCTCCTGGAGCTGATGCCCTGAATTTGGACTTGTAGCCTACCGGACTGTGAGAGAATAAACTTCTCTTTGTTAAAGCCATCCACTTGTGGTATTTCTGTCACAGCAGTACTAGATGACTAAGACAACCACCTAAAATGCCAATTTTTCCCCCTAGCCTGAAGGTTGGTGGTTGGAACCCACCCGTAGCTCCGGGGAAGAAAGACCTGGCGATCTGCTTCCATAAAGATTACAGCCAAGAAAATCTTATGAAACAGTTCTATTCTGCAACACATGGGGTCACCATGAGTTGGGGGCCAACTGGACGGTAGGTAACAATAACAACGGAAAAACAGTGAGGGTGTAGCTGATTAGCTCTGATGCTTTGACAAGGGCCCTTAGACAGGCTTCATTCACTGTCAGAGGTTTCCAGGATACTGCTTGCTTTCATTTCAAAACTCTCTGATCCAAATGATCAAAGTAATATCTGGTCTATTGTCCTCACTTGCTGCCTTGAATTGTACCTTTTTGAATTTCTATGATTGAATGGCATTAGAGAATAATTTTAAGGGTGTAAGTTCTGGAGTCAGACTCCTGGCTTTAAATTTTGGCCCTGCCACTTTACTAGTTTAGTGACTAGTCTAGTGGGGGAATTGTTTCACTTCTCTGTGCTTCAGTATCCTCATCTTAAAATTGGATAACAATAGCACCTACCTCACAGAGTTGTTGTAAGGATTCAATGAGTTTATAGATATAAAGCACTTAGAACAAGGCTTGCAATAATGCAAGTATGCTAGCATAATGTGTACTTCACTGCAATAAATACACTATAGTACTATAAATCTGTTAAGAAACCACAATTCTTACTCTGAAAAAATATCATATAATATACTTTGATATTCTTGGAAGGTCACTCAAAATGCCAATTATAGCACACAAAGGCCAACATAATCTGAACCCCTACTTTTACCATTATGTCTCACCTTCTTTGTGGTCTAGTGACACTATATTGCTTTCTATTCTTTGCATACCCTATTCTCATTTCTAGCTCAGGACCTTTGCACCTGATGTTTCCTATGGAACACTTTTTGCCAGATGTTCCCATGGCTAAATTATTCTCTTCACTCAGGTCTCTCCTAAAGTTTCAAGACCTCAGGCCATCCCTGAGCATTCTATCTATGGCACGTGCCTCACCTCTGCTACCACAACCACTATCATATTAACCTGTTTTATCTTCCTTGTAGTACCGATCACAACAGAAATTTTCTTATGTTTATTTGTTTACTGTGTTTCATCTAACAAGATTGTAAGCTCCATGTAAGCAGGGCCATGTATGACTTTTTCACCAGAATACGGGACATCAGCAGATAATATTCTCTGTCTCTCTCCTTCTGTCTCTAAATATTTGTTGTTGACGTTGTTGAATGAGTGAACACATGAAATGATGGAAGAGCAAATAGAGCCTACTTTAAGCACACTCAATCTTTTTAAAATTCTAATTGAACACAGAATTACGTAATTAATGGAATAGCATCCTAAATTTGACATTTATAAGGCTAATAATCTTATTAAATCTTTTAGGAGCACTTCTCCATGAAACTTAAAAACAAGGTCTACAACTGATACCAGTATGTGCCATTCAATCAGGCATAAGTCACATTGCAGATTCCTGAAAGAAAATTCATGTTGCATTTTTTTAAAAGGAAGAACTACTTAATTTCAATCAAACATTATTTGGTGTAGCAATAGCTGCTAATTCTATAAACACTGATGAATATATAAGAACAAATGTTATATGTTAGTGCTTTAATTTTAAAAAGTCACTTAAGTTATTAATTAGGTTCTCTTACTTGGAATATGAACCTGTTTGTATCTATTTGCAGAAGAGTAGGTAGATATGTTGGTCCGGATATATATATGTTACCATTCCTAATTCTAATATGCATTACGATATTTGCAATTTATCAATATTTTAAAATTCCATCAATTTAAACTGTAAACAGCAGGTACAGTATTATAATCTAAAACATTTCAGATATCTTGGCTATCTTTCCCATCCTTTGTCTTTAGCTATTTCCACTAATCCTCCTCTGAGACAAGTACATTTTAAAATTCTGTTTTCTTCATCCGTGTTTCTAGAAAAACTGTAATTATTCCTTCAAATGGAAATTATTTGGGCATGTTGCCACAAGTTGTTTGCAAATATTTTAAATACTATTCTAGCATGGGTTGTGAATTTTTGTAAGGTGAATTCTACTTTTTCCATCAGTGTAATTCATAAAATTAAAAGGCCTCCTATTGAACTAATCTACAATTTTAATCTAGAAATGGTTTTGCCTTAGAATCAAAGAAACTCAGTAGACTCATGGATTTGTAAAGATAGAAGGGACTTTAGAGATCTATCTCCACTGTTAAACATATTAAATGATGTGAGATGGTAACTCCGTGGTGCTTATAGAGCTACATTAGAAAAAAATATTAGCCCTTCAGTAAGATTTTAAACTGATCTAATCTCCATTAAAGATATAATTGTTACTTTAGAATAACAAGATGAAATTTATGCTAAGGAAATATTTCAAAATGTAGAAATAGATAAATACATAAAGATAGTAACTGTTCCATGTTTTATAATAATGAACATGTGAAATTATCCTTAGATCAGTGATACGATAAGGACAGAGTTTAGTAAATTCTAGTATCTTTACTTGATTGACCATTATGTAGCAATCAAAATGATTATGATGACAATTAACAACATGATGAAAATATAATTAATATTTTATAAGGTTGTAATTTTAATATGATGAAAGCATATGCACAGAGAGAAAAGACAAATCTACTAGCTGATGTGTTAGGATGTTGAGATTATGATGATTTGCTTCCTTCTATTTTTCAAATTTCCTATATATTTTTAGTCTATTACTCATTGTCTTATTAATCTTGTGCTGCTATAACAGAAATACCACAAGTGGGTGGCTTTAATAAACAGAAGTTTATTCTCTCACAGTTTAGGGGGCTAGAAATCTGAATTCAGGGCACTAGCTCCAGGGGAAGGCTTTCTCTGTTGGCTCTGGGGGAAGGTGCTTGTCATCAATCTTCAACTGGTCTAGCAGATTCTCAGCACAGGGACCCTGGGTCCAAATGATGTGCTCCCCTCCCAGTGCTTCTTTCTTGGTGGTATGAGGTCCCTCTTCTCTCTGCTCAATTCTGTCTTTTATATCTCAAAAGAGATTGACTCAAAATAACAACCTAATCCTGTAGATTGAGTCACACTCATTAACATAAACTGCCTCTAATCCTGCTTCATTAACATCATAGAGGTAGGATTTACAACACATAGGATACTCACATAAGATCACAAAATGGTGGACAACCACACAATACCGGGAATCATGGCCTAGCCAAGTTGACATACATTTTTGGGGGCATTATTCAATCCATAACATTCCACCATTTGGCCCCCAGAAATTCATGTCTTGCCATATATAAAACACATTCTCCCCATCATATCACAGCAAAAGTCTTAAATCAACTCCAAGTCCGAAGTCTCATCTTCTGCAAAATTCCTCTTTGTGAAATCTAGAATACAAGTTATCTGCTTCCAAAATAAAATGATGGAACAGGCACAAGGTAGACATTTCCATTACAAATGGGAGAAATTAGAGGGAAAGAAGGGATAACAAGGAATAAGCAAGTCAGCAGAACACATTACATTAGCTCTCAAGGCTTGAAAATAATCTGTTCTCTAAGACTATTTAGGTAATGGCCCTGCCCTCCAGGCTCTAAGTGTTGACCACACTCCCCAGATTTTGGTTGGAGGACCCCCGGCCCTGGCCTTCAGCTCCACCTTCTAGTCCTACTGGAACAGCAATTCTGCTCTCTTGGCTTTGGACAGCCCCATTCTCCTAGTCCATCTGAGTGGCGACTCCATGCCCTTGGCCCTGGCAGGCCCCATTCTTCTGCCCCTTGGGCACAGCAACACTGCCCCCTCAGCTTTGGGCAGCAGATCTGGCCCCATCCAGCTGGCAGTCGTGAAAGGCAGCCACACATTCCAGAACTGATTTAGTGAAGAGCCAATTCTTTGAAACCTAGGAGGCTGTGGCCCCACCCTTTGAAACCCCAGAGGTCGTGGCCCTACCCTTTGAGACTGAGGCAGCTCTGCTTCTTGTGTTCCATGTCTCTTCAGCTGCTTCTTCCTGATTCTTTGGCCTCTCAGACCACTGGGCCCTTGGGCCGGCCCGGCATCTGCTGCTTGAGCAAGTGTTCCAAAACTCTTTAGCTCTACCAATAAGTGCATGGAAGCACCCCTCTCTGCCAATAAACCTCAGCTGGAAGGCACTCAGCTCTCTTAAACTCAACGGGTCGGCAAGCTTAGCTTCATTGGTAAATGCCCAGAGGTACCCCACTCCACCAGGAAGCCTCCTGCGAAAGGTGCACAACTCTTACTCTGTGAGTCAGCTCCCACACTGTCTCTCACAGGTCTCCTGGTTCTGCTGCCGCTGTTTCTCTGCTGCTGCTTCTCACAATCTGCGCCATCTCCGGTGTTACAGTTCTCCTCACTTCCTCCTGAGTCCTCACCAGAACTCTTTGATGTCCATAATTCCACCAGTAGTCTCTTCAAGGCAATCTACACTTTTACTGTTGTTGTTATTGTTAGGTGCTGTTGAGTCGGTTCCAACACATAGCGATTCTATGTAAAACAGAATAAAACACTGCCCAGTCCTGCACCATCTTCACAATCCTTGCTATGTTTGAGCCCATTGTTGCAGCCACTGTGTCAGTCCATCTCGTGGAAGTTCTTCCTCTTTTTCGCTGACCCTCTACTTTAACAAGCATGATTTCCTTTTCCAGGGACAGGTCCCTCCTCCTGATAACATGTCCAAAGTATGTGAGACGAAGTCTTGCCATCCTTGCTTCTAAGGAGCATTCAAGCTGTACTTCCTCCAAGACAGATTTGTTCATTCTTATGCCAGTCCATGGTATATTCAATATTCTTTTCCAGCACCATAATTCAAAGGCATCAATTCTTCCTCGATCTTCCTAACTCATTGTCCAGCTTTCCCATGCATATAAGGCGAGTGAAAACACCATGGCTTGGGTCAGGTGCACCTTAGTCCTTAACACTTTGAAGAGGTCTTCTGCAGCAGACTTACCCAACGCACTATGTCATTTGATTTCTTGTCTACTGCTTCCATGGGTGTTGATTGTGGATCCAAGTATAAATGAAATCCTTGACAACTTCAATCTTTTCTCCATTTATCATGATGTTGTTTACTGTTCCAGTTGTGAGGAATTTGGTTTTCTTTATGCTAAGGTGTAATCCTTACTGAAGGCTGTGGTCTTTGATCTTCATCAGTAAGTGCTTCAAGTCCTCTTCACTTTCAGCAAGCAAGGTTGTATCATCTGCATTTTGCAGGTTGTTAATGAGTCTTCCTCCAAACCTGATGCCATGTTCTTCATATAGTCCAGCTTCTGGATTATTTGCTCAGCATACAGATTGAATAAGTATGATGAAAAGATACTACCCTGATGCATACCTTTCCTGATTTTCAACCACAAAGTATCCCCTTGTTCTGTCTGAACTACTGCCTCTTGGTCTAAGTACAGGTTCCTCATGAGCACAATAAAGTGTTCTGGAATTCCCATTCTTCCCAATGTTATCCATAATCCACCAGTTGAATGTTTTTGCATAGTCAATAAAATGCAGGTAAACATCTTTCTGGTATTCTCTGCTTTCAACCAATATCCATCTGACATCAGCAATGATATCCTCTTTCCATGTCCTCTTCTGAATCCAGCTTGAATCTCTGGCAGTTCCCTATTGATGTACTGCTACAGCTGATTTTGAATAATCTTCAGCAAAATTTTGATAGCATGAGATATTAATGATATTGCTGAATAATTTTCAAATTCTGTTGGATCACCTCTCTTTGGAATAGGCATAAATATCGATCTCATCCAGTTGGTTGGCAACCTACCTGTCTTTCAAATTTGTTGGCATAGACGAGTGAGAGTTTCCAGCACTGCATCCATTTGTTGAAACATCTCAATTTGTATTCCGTCAATTCCTGGAGGCTTGTTTTCACCAATACCTTCAATATAGCTTAGACTTTCTCTTTCAGTATCGTCAGTTCCTGATCATATGCTACCTCCTTAAGTGGTTGAACATCAACCAATTCTTTTTGGTACAGTGACTCTGAGTATTCTTTCCATCTTTTTTTGATGCTTCTGGGTTGTTTAATATTTTCCCCATAGAATCCTTCACTATTGCAACTTGAGGCTTGAATTTTCTCTTCATTTCTTTCAGCTTGAGAAATGCTGACCATGTTCTTCCCTTTTGGTTTCCTGTCTCCAGCTCTTCACACAGGTAATTATAATACTTTACTTTGTCTTCTTGAGTCACCCTTTGAAATCTTCTGCTCAGCTCTTTTCCTTCATCATTTCTTCCTTTTGCCCTAGCTACTCGACATTTAAGAGCAAGTTTCAGAGTCTCTTCTGACATCCATTTTGGTCCTTTCCTTCATTCTTATCTTTTTAATGACCTCTTGCTTTGTTCATATATTATGTCCTTGATGTCATTCCACAACTCGTCTGGTCTTTGTTTATTAGTGTTCAATGCATCAAATCTATCCTTGATATGGTCTCTAAATTCAGGTGGAATATACTGAAGTTCGTGTTTTGGCTCTCCTAGACTTGCTCTTATCACAGCATTACAGCAACACACAAGCCACCACAGTATGACAAACTGACAGACATGTGGGGGAAGTGTGTATATATATATAGAGAGAGAGAAAGAGAGAGAGATTTGTATCAAGGAAATTGGTCATGCGCTTGCAGAGGCAGGAAAGTCCCACATCTGTGGGTCAGGTTGGATGCTTCTCCTGACTCACGTAGCTGAAGGACTTACGAACCCATGTTTAGCTGGTCAGACAGCAGGTGATTGGCTCACAGGCTGAGGAGTCTGACAAATCCCAAGATTGGCAGGTAAGCTGTTAGTTCAAGTCACATGAACCAGAGGTCAGATACAGGATTCATAGAGAGAAAAGCTAGTGAGCTTTGACAAATAGTCCACCTATATTGGATGCAGGCCACACTCCTGAGGAAACTCTCTTTCAGTTTATCATCTGCTCATAGCAGATCTCAATAAAGAAGTGATTACATTATATCAGATCTATTAGGGAGGTGATTACATCATTACATAGCTGCCAAACTACATCATAACTGCCATACCCTTGAGAATCATGGCCCAACCAAGATGACATACAACCTTAACCATCACAGATGGGAAGTGAAAAGTTAAGAATATAATTATGCAAATAAATTTGAAATTTCTATGACAGTTTTCTAGGAAAAGATAAATTAGAAAAAATGGAAAATATTTGGAATATGAGAATGCCGTATCAAAATTCATTGAAAATAAAAACATTTGTGAGGCTCTCCAGATGAAAAAAATATCTGCACAAAGGAAAGTAATGAGGGGAATTTGCCCTCATTTTCATAAAGCTACTATAATTACAACTGTGTGGTTCTGTTGCCAGAATAAAGAGACTCATAGAATGGAATAGAAAATCTAGAAACAGATCCAAGTATATATAATCAGTTAGTTTTAGCTGGCATTTCAAATCAGTGATAAAAGTAAAATATTATTGAGTAAAAGATGCTGCTGCAGCTACCTAATGATCTGTTAAAAAATCAACATACACCCCTTCTCAAACAAAAGTGAATTCCTGTTGATTTAAACCATAGAAGTGCTAGAAAATTGTAGATGAGTATTTTGTAATACTGAAATGAAAGGAGACTTTTTAAGACTGACACCAAAAATATACATGATAAGGTACTAGATTAATAAAAGTGAACATATAACAAACTTTTTTTAAACTTCTATATAACTAGAAACAACGAACAATAAATTTTAAAAACAAGCAACAACTAGAAAAGTGCATACAACATATGACAGGAAAAGAATACATCATTTTTAATGCACTCAGAAGGCCTATAAATCAACAAGAAAAAATGGGCAGGAAAAATAAGCAATTATTTCAAATAAAAATCAAATCATCAGTAAACATACAAATTAAAGAAACAACAATTAAAACAATATGATACCTTTAAAAAATCTACTGGACTGCCAAATAAAAAAAAAACTATAAAAAATACTGACAAGTATGCTGGGAAATAGACATTCATTGTTGGTAGGAGAGCAAATTGGTTGAAATTTAAGGAGGCTAATTTGGTTATATACATCTTTAACCTAATAGCTGTACATTTATAATATTACTCTAAGGCAATACAGGCATGCCTCATTTTATTGCCCTTCACATTATTGCACTTCACATATATAGCATTTTTTACAAATTGCAGGTTTATGGCAACCCTGTGTTGAGAAAGTCTATCAGTGTCGTTTTTCCAAAAGCATGTGCTCACTTCCTGTTTCTGTGTCATATTTTGGTAATTCTCATGATATCTCAAACTTTTTCATTATTAGTATATCTATTATGGTGATCTGTGATCAGTGATCTTTGATGTTACTATTGTAATTGTTTTGGGGCACCAGGAACCGCGCCCATATAAGAAGACGGACTTGATAAACGTTGTATGTGTTCTGACTGCTCCACCGACCAGCAGTTCCCCAATCTCCCTCCTTCTCCTCGGGCATCTCTATTCTCTGAGATAAGACAATATTGAAATTAAGCCCATTAATAACCCTACGGAAACCCTGGTGGCACAGTGGTTAAGAGCTGCGGCTGCTAACCAAAAGGTCGGCAGTTCAAGTCCACCAGGCGCTCCTTGGAAACTGTATGGGGCAGTTCTACTCTGCCCTGTAGGGTCGCTATAAGTCAGAATCGACTCGACAGCAATGGGTTTGGTTTTTTTGGTTTTAAAAATCCTACGATAGCCTTTAAGTGTTCAAGTGAAAGTAAGAGTCACGTCTCTCACTTTAAATCAAAAGCTAGAAATGATTAAGCTTAGTGAGGAAGGCATGTCGAAAAACCGTATAGGCTGAGAGCTAGACCTCTTTTGCCAGTTACCCAAGTTGTGATGCAAAGGAAAAGTTCTTGACGGAAATTAAAAGTACTAATACAGAGAACACATGAATGATAAGAAAGCGACACTGCCTTATTGCTGGTATGGAGAAAGTTTTAGTGGTCTGTATAGAAGATCAAACCAGCCACAACATTCCCTTAAGCCAAAGCCTAATCCAGAGCAAGGCTCTATCTTTAATTCTGTGAAGGCTGAGAGAGTTGAGGAAGCTGCAGAAGAAATGTTTGAACCTAGCAGAGTTTGGTTCATGAGGTTCAAGGAAAGAAGCCATCCCCATAACATAAAAGTGCAAGATAAAGCAGCAAGTGCTGATGTAGAAGCTGCAGCAAGTTACCCAGAAGAACTAGCTAACATAATAGATGAAGGTGGCTACACTAAACAACAAATTTTCATCATAGATGAAACAGCCATATATTGGAAGAAGATGTCATCTAGGAATTTCATAGCTAGAGAGGAGAAGTCAATGCCTGACTTCAAAGCTTCAAAGGTCAGACTGACTCTATTGTTAGGGGCTAATGCAGCTGGTGACTTGAAGTTGAAGCCAATGCTCATTTATCATTCCAAAAATCCTAGGGCCCTTAAGAATTATACTAAATCTCCTCTGCCTGTGCTCTATAAATGGAACAACAAAGCCTAGATGACAGCATGTCATTTATAACATGTTTACTGAATATTTTAAGCCCACTGTTGAGACTTACTGCTCAGAAAAAAATTCCTTTCAAATATTACTGCTCATTGACAATGCACCTATTCGTTCACTCAAGAGCTCTGATGGAGTTGTACAAGGGAGACTAATGTTGCTTTCATGCATGCTAATACAACATCCATTCTGCAGCCCATGGATCAAGGAGTTAATTTCGACTTTCAAGTCTTATTATTTAAGAAGTACATTTTGTAAGGCTATAGCTGCCATAGATGGATCTTGGCAAAATAAACTGAAAACATTGTGGAAAAGAGTCACCATTCTAGATGCCATTAAGAACATTTGTGATTCATGGGAGGAGGTCAAAATGTCAACATTAACAGGAGTTTGGAATAAATTTATTCCAACCTTCATGGATGACTTTGAGAGGTTCAAGACTTCAGTGGAGGAAGTAACTGCAGATGTGGTGGAAATACCAAAAGAACTAGAATTAGAAGTGAAGCCTGAAGGTGTGACTGAATTGCTGCAATCTCATGATAAAACTTTAATGGATGAGGAGTTGCTTCTTATGGTTAAGCAAAGAAAATGGTTTCTTAAGATGGAATCTACTCCTGGTGAAGATGCTGTGAACATTGTTGGAAGGACAACAAAGGATTTAGAATATTGCATAAACTTAGTTGATAAAGTGGCGGCAGAGTTTGAGAGGATTAACCCCACTTTTGAAAGAAGTTCTACTGTGGGTAAAATGCTATCAAACAGCATCGCGTACTACAGAGAAATCATTCATGAAAGGAAGAATCAATCACTGAGGCGAACTTCATTTTTGTTTTATTGTAAGAAATTGCCACAGCCACCCCAAAGTTCAGCAACCACCACCCTGATCAGTCAACAACTATCAACATCGAGACAAGACCCTCCACCAGGAAAAAGATTACAACTTGCTGAAGGCTCAGATAGATGATGATTAGCACTTTTTATCAATAAAATATTTTTAATTAAGGTATGCACATTGTTTTTTTAGACATAATGCTACTGAACACTGAATAGACTACGATACAGTGTAAACATAACTTTTATATGCACTGGGAAACCAAAAAATTTGTGTGACTCACTTTGTTGTGGTCATCTGGAACCAAACCCACAATATCTCTGAGGTATTTCTGTAATTGTACATGACATCACATTATGTTATAATAATGAGTGGGCTTGTATATTATAGAATGGCATTAAAATGGTAAAAAATTGCAGATAGCCAACATTAGTTTTAATATAGTAATAGAGCAACAATAGAGATTTACATAGACATAAAAATCTATCTACCTACCTCCCTACCTACCTACTCCTACCCACCTATTTATAGTGAAGGAAAGGAACGTGAAAAGATGTTAAAGTGTTCATCTCTGGGTGGTATTTTATGTTTCACTTACCTTTCTTCCTTATTATCTGATTTTTAAAAAAACAATGAGTACATATCACTTTCATCAAAAAAACTATTTTCATTTCAAAATAAATTTCTGTTATTCATACTGGTTGATCTTTAATGATACTTTTTACTTAGGCAGCAACATTCAAGGTGCTTTCACGCACAAGTCATTTTTGCTTCACAATAATAAGGTGGTTCAGTCAGAAAATAGTCTCATTATACAGAATAAAATATTACCCAGGAAAATCTTTCTAATTATACTTTAATGTGAACCTCACTATGCAAAGAGAAAACATGGATAAATACATGTCATTATGATTTAGTCTCCCTTTTGATGCTTGATATGTTAGGGGGTTTTTTGATCAACAAAGCCCCCTATGTAGTAATGAGGAGTTTTCACTCAGGCAGAATTCAGCTCACATTTTCACCAAAGTACTCATTCCCTCTAATATTAAACTTTTTATAAAAGGAAAATTTGACATTTAGGGTTGAATCAGTTTCCATGAATTCATCCAAAAGTTGATTGAAAGCCGCACTTTATACAAGTATTCACCCCCCCCATTTTGGTATATTCATTTAAGTACTTAATAAATAAACTTAATTTACATTTCTAAGGCTTAATGTATTGAGTTAAAACCAAAATGATTTGAGGTAAATGTGATTTCCATTCCTTATTGTTAGTTCCATGTCAGGACATACATTAATTCACTAAAATGGACAGAGTAGAAAGTTTCTCATCAGAGTGGCTAAAATATACTATTTACATTAATGACTTAATAACATTTACTCTACTGATGAACCAGCTAAAAGCGAAGTTCCATTTTTAAAACACGAGAAAAATTCTAAAGTAGCAGAGAAATTTGAAAATATGCTAAAGTTACAACATTATAAATCTATTTTAATCTGAAATATGAAAGAGCAGCCACAACAACAAAATCATACAAGAACCCAAAGGCAAATGGCTAACCAGAATAAAATTTTGCATAAGTGTTTATCTAATTTCTTCTTTACTATCTATAACTTACTTTACTACTATTGTATATTTTAAAATTATGCAAACGCAAACAAAGAAGATTTCAAGGTAAACATGCACTATTTTTGTAGAGAGATACAATTAATATCCTTTCACAGCATATATGTACTTTCCTTTTTTTTTTTTTCAACATTGTGGGTGAATTTAGATTGATCTTTTCACATTTTCCTGAAAAAATCAAAAGGCAGTAAAAGAATGAGGTTAGGGTTACAGACTGAGACTGTAGGAAAAAAGTTAACTGTTAGAATAAAGAGACATAATCTAGGAAACTATTCAATATGTCAAAATGGTCACTTGTTCCTTTTATTCAGAAGTCTATAGAGTGCACAGTTTTTATGCATGCTATTTTACATCAACTATTTTTGTAATAAAATAGTTTTAGGCAATGAATAGCAATATATGTGTATTTTATATAAATCAAAGACTTTTTCTTAAAATATTTTCCATACAATATATACTCTGTATACAATAAGTCATTCATCATACAATAAATTTTACAAATTACTGTATAAGAAAATATGATAAGACAACATTGATTTATTCAGCTTAATATAAATAAATGATATTTTTACAAGTTCAAATGTACAGAGCCAAATAATACGATTTATAATTGAAAATGGTCTCCCTTTTCATCTAGAAGAAACTTGGAATAAAAATTAAATTATATCCCACTAAGCATTTATACTAAAACAAAAAATAAATGAGAGATAAATTTTAAGAAAAGTTGAAAATCAATTTTTAAATAAATGTAATAATTTTTCCATTGACGATTTCACAGATACTTTAATTCAATTTCTGATTGTTGAAGCTTCTAGTATTGTAGCAAATAGGCTATGTGCCTTAGTTGATTTGCTATGCATTTATGATGTGCAAAAATTATGTATAAAAGGGAAATTCCTTTTTTAAAAATATAACTGAGTAGTATTCTAAAATGAGGCTTTCTGTTTTTTTTTTTTAATTTATATTTTTCACAAAAGGTTTCCTAATGGTAGCGCATGCTGAACAAGGTACATTTCTACGCTGTCTGCCAAATTCTTAACAAATTAGCAAAGTGATTATACACAATTGAAAATAAAGAAATGAGAATACTCACAAGGAAAGTCACTACATAAAGTTCAAAAGAGCAATCAGTTAAGTAGAAACTAGAAGCACTTCAGTTCTCTAACTTGATGTCTTAATAACGAGATAATTTCTTTAATCGCAAATGGCTGAGGGCTCTACTACTGAAAGTAGAAAGGGATATGTTCAAGGTTTTTCCTTTTCAGGAATTAATTTTATGCTAGACAGGGCATTCGATACAATAAGGGAAACATCCAAAAGGCACATTTTAATATTCTAATTATACTAAAATATAATGCTTTAGTATACAGTAATCGAGTTATGTTATGGAAGTGGCATAGGGTATTGTTTTAAGAGCATAGACTCAAACCAGATTGCCTGCCTAAGTTCATATTCCAGCCACTCACTATAATAGTATGGTGACATAACATAATTTTTTCAAACTCTTTGTCTCAGTTTCCTCATTTTTAAAATAGGAATAATAGTTCCTACCTCACAGGGTTGTTGTGACGAGTAAATGAGTTAATACTACTTGTAAATCACTTAGAACAGTAACTGATACATAGTTCACACTGTTGTTGTTGTTGCTTTTGTTATTGTGATTATTATTATTACTCAGATGATAGTGGGTTAATTGAAACAAAGATTAAAAACTGTATGAAAGGGACACAAAAACAGGTATAAACAAAGCAAGTTAGTGTAAGGTTTTACAGTAATAGTCATTCAATAAAGACTTTGGAGCAGATAAATACCAGGAAATTAGAATGTGGTTATCTGAGAGGCCTCGTTAGGTAAAATTCCTCATCAAATTAGAAGTAATCAGGTGTACAGAAACTACTCTTTAATGAGCATTAATCATACATTATGAAGTCAGATTGATTCAAACATACTTTAGATCAGTGGTTTCCAATGCATGCTGCACAAGAAAATAAACCAGGGAGCTTAAAAATTACTAGTTGTTGTTGTTAGATGCCATCAAGTCAGTTCCGACTCATAGTGATTCCAACTCGTAGTGACCCTATGTACAACAGAATGAAACACCGCCTGGTCCTGTACCATCCTTATAGTCATTCCTGTTTGAGCTCATTGTTGCAGCCACTGGATCAATCCATCTCGTTGAGGGTCTTCCTCTCTTGCTGACTCTCTACCTTACCAAGCATGATGTCCTTCTCCAAGGACTGGTCCCTCCTGATAACATGTCCAAAGTACCTGAGACGAACTTTCTCCAACCTGGCTTCCAAGAGCATTCTGGCGTACTTCTTCGAAGACAACTTGTCCCTTCTTCTGGAAGTCCATGGTATATTTGATATTCTCTGCAAACACCATAATTCAAAGGCATCGATATTTCTTCAGTCTTCCTTATTCATTGTCCAGCTTTTGCATGCATATAAGGCGACTGAAAACATGGCTAGGGTCAGGCACACCTTAGTCCTCAAACTGACATCTTTGCCCTTTAACACTTTAAAGAGGTCTTTTGCAGCAGATTTGCCCAATGCAATATTTCCTTTGATTTCCTGACTGCTTCTCCATGGGCATTGATCATGGATCCAAGTAAAATGAAATCCTTGACAACTTCAAACTTTTCTCCGCTTATCACGATGTTGCTTATTGGTCCAGTTGTGAGGATTTTTTTTTCTTGTTGTTGAGGTATAATCCATACTGAAGGCTGTAGTCTTTGATCTTCATCAGGAAGTGCTTCCAGTCCTCTTGGCTTTCAGCAAGCAAGGTAGTGTCATCTGCATAACACAGGTTGTTAATGAGTCTTCCACCAATCCTGATGCTGCATTCCTCTTCATATAGTCCAACTTCTCGGATTATTTGCTCAGCATACAGGTTGAATAAGTATGGTGAAAAGATACAACCCTGACACACACCTTTCCTGACTTTAAACCATGCAGTATCCCCTTGTTCTGTTCGAACAACTTCCTGTTGGTCTATGTACAGGTTCCACATAAGCACAATTAAGTGTTCCAGAATTCCCATTCTTCCCAATGTTATCCATAATTTGTTATGATCCACACAGTTGAATGCCTTTGCATAGTCAATAAAACACAGGTAAAGATCTTTCTGTCATTCTCTGTTTTCAGCCAAGATCCATCTGACATCAGCAGTGATATCCCTTACTCCATGTCCTCTTCTGAATCCAGCTTGAATTTCTGGCATCTCCCTGTCAATGTACTGCTGCAACTGCTTTTGAATGATCTTCAGCAAAATTTTACTTGTGTGTGATATTAATGATATTGTTTGATAATTTCTGCATTCAGTTGGATCATCTTTCTTTGGAACGAGCACAAATATGGATCTCTTCCGGTCTGTCGGTCAGGCAACTGTCCTCCAAATTTCTTCGTATAGATGATTGAGCACCTCCAGCACTGCATCCTTTTGTTGAAACATATGAGTTTTTATTCCTCCAATTCCTGGAGCCTTGTTTTTCACCAGCGTCTTCAGTGCAGCTTGGACTTCTTTCAACACGATGGGTTCTTGATCATATTCTGTTTCCTGAAATGGTCGAAACGTCGACAAATTCTTTTTGGTACAGTGACTCTCTATTTCTTCTATCTTCTTTTGATGCTTCTTGCATCTATCAATATTTTGCCCATAGAATCCTTCAAAATTGCAACTCGAGGGTTGAATTTTTTTTTTCAATTCTTTCAGCTTCAGAAATTCCAAGTGTGTTCTTCCCTTTTGGTTTTCTAACTCCAAGTCTCGGCACATTTTATTATAATACTTTGTCTTTTCGAGCTTCCCTTTGAAATCTTCTGTTCAGCTCTTTTACTTCATTATTTTTTCCATTTGCTTTAGCTACTCTACATTCAAGAGCAAGTTTCAGAGTCTCTTCTGACATCCATTTTGGTCTTTTCTTTCTTTTCTGTCTTTTTAATGACCTTTTGCTTTCTTCGTGTATGACGTCTTTGATGTTATCCCACAACTCATCTGGTTTTCAGTCATTAGTGTTCAATGCATCAAATCTATTCTTGAGATAGTCTCCAAATTCAGGTGGGATATACTCAAGGTTGTATTTTGGTTCTTGTGGACTTGTTTTAATTTTTTCAGGTTCAACTTGAACTTGCATGGGTAATTAATGGTCTGTTCTGTAGTCGGCCCCTGGCCTTGTTCTAATGGATGATATTGAGCTATTCCATCCATAGATGTAGTCGATTTGATCCCTGAGTTTTCCATCCAGTGAGGTCCATGTGTATAGTCACCATTTATGTTGTTGAAAAAAAGAATTTGTGATGAATAAGTCGTTGGTCCACATGTCTGTAAGTTTGTTGTACTGTGGTGGCTTCCATGTTGCTGTAATGCTGGAAGATATGCCAGTGGTATTTGAAATACTAGCAGGGTCACCCATGGTGCTGTCTTACACTGGGTTCTCTAGAGAAGCAAAACCAGTAAAGTGTACAAATATATATATAGAGAGAGAGAGAGAGCTTTGTATCAAGGAAATGGGTCACACGGTTGTAGAGGCTGGAACGTCCCAAGTCTGTGGGTCAGTATAGAAGCTTGTCCTGATTCATGTAGCTGCAGGGGCTGGTGAACCCAAGATTGGCAGGTCAGAGAGCAGGGCTCTTGATCACAGGCTTCGAAGACTGATGAATTCCAAGATTGGCAGGCAAGACTGCATGTAAGCTGCTAGCTCAAGTTCCAAGAACCGGAGGTCAGATGAACAGGAGCCAGCTGCAGGATCCAGAGCAAGCAAAAGCCTACGAGCCTGACCCTTGGTCCAAAGGATGCATTCTTCTCCTGGCACTACTTTCTTGGTGGTATGAGCTCCCCCAGAGCCGAGAGAGAGAGAAAGCCTTCCCCTGGAGCTGGCACCCTGAATTCAGACTTCTAGCCTCCTAGACTGTGAAAGAATAAATTTCTCTTTGTTAAATCCATCCACTTGTGGTATTTCTGTTATAGCAGCCCTAGATAACTAAGACAGGTGGACAGGTTTCAGCACAGCTTCCTAACTAAGACAGCTAGGAAGAAGGACCTGGTAGTCTACTTCTGAAAAAAACTGGCCAGTGAAAACCTCATGAATAGCAGCGGAACATTGTCTGATATAATGTCTGAAGATGAACCTCTCGGGTTGAAAGGTTCTCAAAATACAACAGGGAAAGAGCTGCCTCCTCAAAGTATGTTGTTGTTGTTGCTAGGTGCCATCGAGTCAGTTCCGACTCATAGCAACCCTGTAGGACAAAGCAGAACTGCCCCAAAGGGTTTCCAAGGAGTGGCTGGCAGATTTGAACTGCTGACCTTTTGGTTAGTGGCCGAGCTCTTAACCACTATGCCACCAGACTCTTCAAAGTATAGTCAGCCTTAATAACGTGAATGGAGTAAAGTTTTTGGGACCTTCATTTGCTGATGTGGCACAACTCATATGAGAAGAAACAGCTGCAAACATCCATTAATAATTGGTATGTGGAATGTATGAAGTATAAATCTAGGAAAGTTGGAAGTCATCAAAAATGAAATGGAACCCCTAAGGATTGATATCCTGGGCATTAGTGAGCTCAAATGGACTGGTATTAGCCATTTTGAGTCAGATGATCACATGGTCTACTATGTCAGGAAGACAAATTGAAGAGGAATGACTTTGCATTCATTGCCAAAAAGAGCATTTCAAGATCTATCCTGAAGTACAACTCTGTCAGTGACAGCATAATATCCATAAGCCTACAAGGAATAACAGTTACTACGACTATTATTCAAATTTACACACCAACCACTAATGCCAAAGATGAAGAAATTTGAAGATTTTTACCAACTTCTGGAGTCTGAAACTGATCAAACATGCAATTAAAATGTATTAATAAACACTGGTGATTCGAATGTTGGAAAATCTAGCTTTGGTTATAGAAACAAAGCCAGACATGGCATGATAGAATTTCACAATACCAAAATTTCTGGTACCTGGGTCCTATCCTTAAACATTCTGGTCATAGTTAAGGCCCAAGAACTGTTATTTTTCTTTTATAATACAAAAGATCTTCCAAGTGATTATAATTAGCATCCAGGATGAAGAGCCACTGTTTTAGCACAGTGGTTCTCAAAGTGTGCCCCAGCCCCCACCCCTGGTCCAGGACTGGCAGCATCAGCATCACCTGAATCAGAAACTCTAGGGTTGGGTCCTGGCAATCTGTGGTTTAACAAGCCCTCCAGATGATTCTTATGAACAATCAAGTTTGAGAACCACTGTTTAAGGGTGTTCTGAAGTAAAATGTTTTGTCTCCTTAAGAGGAAATTGGCCTAAAAACACATGAACATAGCTGTAACCTTGATAATAAATAAGATCAAGCAAACTTAAAAAATCAATAAAGACATGGAATTGAAAAATACAATTAATAAGTTTAATCTAATGAACACGTATAGACCTTATCAAACAAATAATACCCATTATTTTCAAGTAAACATGTAACATTTATGAAATGCAATTTTTTAATAAATTTCAAATAATCCATACCATACAGATCACATTCTCTGACAACTCAATACATTAGAAGTCATGGCAAAGCATAACAACTACAAAAAAACCCAACAAGTTTCTTGCCTTAATAGTATAAAATTCAGATTGTTTAGTAAAATACGTCATTTTAGAATTGCATACAGTTGTTTAATTTTAGTTATAAGAAATGCTTAATAATTAAGGTATATCTAAGAGCTTATTTTTAAAGGAGCTAAAGAGCAGGATTAAAATGTTTTGTTAAATTTATCAGAGCACATTGATATGGGAAGGTATTTCTGTTTTAATAATGTTTTTTCATATCATGCCAAAATAAAATATTATTAAGAGATTAGCAAAATGTAAATATTTTAGAAACAGTGAACTATGGGTGCAGTTAAAAAAAACACACAGCATATCATCAGTGACTTACTATAAATAAATGACAGATTTTGCACTACTAAAGTTTATAGCATTTCAGTATATGCTTTAAATCTCTACTAGTTTAAAACGCAAACTGTTAATATTTTCTGAATGATAGTTTGAAATGAGCAGCATTCAAGTGATAGGACTTGTAGCTGAGAACATCAATAGTGAACATTAGGACTATGAATATTAATTTTGAAGTATTTTTTTTTTAATTAGAGGAATTTAGGTTTGTTTGTTTGTTTAATTGAGAATAAAGCAGGCTTCTTTTCTTTTCTATACAAGAGCCAGCAATACCAAAAATGTCAAATCCATAATTCAAAATTTATTGGGCATTTACTCTGGGCCAGGCATCTTTCTAGGCACCAGGGATAAAATGGTAAACAAGTCAGACTTGTTTCCTGGAACTTAAATTCTAATGGGAGAGACAGACATTATGCAAGTAATTAAATGATATATTAATAATAGACTGTGGTTATGTGCTAGAAAGGAAATGAACAACGTTTTCTGACAGAGGTGGTATGTTCAGGTGAAGGTATTTCCTAGAGAGGACAGTCAGGGAGGGCCTCTCTGTGTAGCTGATACTTGAACTGAGACGAATTTTGTATTTTTACCGAAATATGCGCCTTCTATGTTTGCCCGCCAATCATGTCCTCCCCTCTTGAAGTATTTTCATAAGTGCCGCTAGGCCAATTTTTTTACATGTTGCTGTAAAAAATTAGCATAGCACACTTATGAAAATACTTGGTGGGGGGAGAGTGCAGTTGGCAAACAAACGTTGAAAACTGAAAAACCAAACCTCTTCCCTCTGAGTTGATTCTGACTCATAGTAACCCTATAGGACACGGTACAACTGACCCATAGGGTTTCCAAGGAGCGGCTAGTGGATTCGAACTGTTGACCCTTTGGTTAGCAACTGAGCTCTTAACCACTGAGCTACCAGGGCTTCTCAAATGTAAAAGGTACATGTAAAGATTTCAGGAAAGTGTTTCTTAGAGAGGAAAGAACATTTGCTAAGGCCATATGCAGGAATTAGCTTTGCGTGTTTGAGGTACAGGCAGAAGATAAATATGCCTGTAACAGGCAATGATACAAGTTGAAGACTAGGAAGAGGTCCTATAAGACTTTATAAACAAGTTACTACTTGTTATCAAATTGACTCCAGCTCATGCTGACCAGATGTGTGTCAGAGGAGAACAGTGCTCCCTAGGTTTTCAATGGCTGAGTTTTTGGAAGTAGATCACCAGGCCTTTCTTCTGAGGTGTCTCTGGATGTACTACAAAGGATTGAACCAGCAACCTCTTGGCTAGCAGCTGAGTGCTTAACCTTTTGCATCACCCAGAGACTCAATAAGACCTTATAAAAAAAATCCATTGCCGTCGAGTTGATTCTGACACACAGTGACCCTACAGGCCAGAGTAGAACCACCTCATAGGGTTTCCAAGGAGTGCCTGGTGGATTTGAACTGCTGACCTTTTGGTTAGTAGCCATAGCTGTTAACCAGTATGCCACCAGGGTTTCATAGGCTATGATGAAAACTTAGGATTTTACATTAAGTGCAATGGGAAGCCTTTGGAAAATTTCAAGCAGAGAGATTGATAATACCTGATTTATATTTTAAACCTCATACCACTACAATGTGGGAAAAAAATAAATGGAGGGGGCCAGCATGCCATCAGAGATCTTTTAGAATATTATTGTAGTGCAGGTGAGAAATGATGGTGCATTGGTCAGGGTGGTAATTTATGCATCTGAATAATATAACTTTTAAGGTATAACAAAATTAAAAAAAAAATCTTGTAATTATGTTCTACAAAAAGGGAGAGAAAGGCTCAGATGATTAAGTGACCTTCTCAGAGTCATCCAGATAGTTAGTGGCTGAGTTAAGAATAAGCCCAGATCCACTGGCTCTTTTGACAAGAATTCTGCCTCCTGGTGTCATATTTTCTTTACAAATCACAACAATTTCTATAGGAGTAAACACAAAATTTGAATTCAATAATACATTGGCATATAGGCTTTTAAAAATGTACAGAAAAAGAAAATGTTCCATATTAGAAATATTTAATACACCCAATAATCTAGACTTTCAAAAAGAAAAGAGAACATTTATTTTTTAAACATTTATTCTGTCTGGAAAAATAAGTCATTTTGAACTGGAGCAGTCACTGAATATTAATTTGGTGCTCTTGACCTTTACATGAAATATCAACACCAATTAGTTTAGAATAAGTGGGCTTTACCCTGTTCACACTGAAAGGAGACAATATACCTGAAAATTAAATGCAACTTAAAGAAAACACAGAGTTTTTATTCTTAAATAATTCTCTCCTTGCCCTCCATCCAGATAAAATGGAACCAAGTGCTCTATTATTTTAATTAAAATAATAAAAGCAATGTGGCAATGAAATAATATGTTGATACTATTACATGATAGAACATTAACCTACCATTTCTTTTACATGCAAATAATCTTTTAAGTGACTTCTGGGCAACATGGCAATATAGACAGACGCACCATGCCGTCCCTCCACAGCAAAGATCCAAAAAACTAAGTTAAACAGAGACAAACGTCAATCTTGAAACCCTAAGCATCAAATGAAGAGATAAAGAACTCAGCCAAGCACCAAATGGAATAAGAAACTGACAGAGAACAGAGAATGAGGAGAGATACATACAGAGGTCCCCTATCAGCTAATGCAGCATGGATCTGCCATCTTGAACTCCTGTCAGAGATCGGTGGACAGGGAGTACGGGAAAAAAGATTCACAGAGCTCCCAGCAGGAGACAGAGCACCTGATAACCAGCGAGACATGCTTTCCCATCCCCCACCCTTCTTCACCCCCACTCAGCCTCTTCTGCTTCCTACTGCCACAGCCTCTTCAGTCTCTTGGCCAGGAAGCACTGGCTTCACCCCTGTGCCACTTGGATTCCACTCGCCCACACTGGCTGGCTCCCTGAGTGCCATTTGTTGGTTGCTGGT
>NW_004444002.1:6114422-6117032 GCF_000243295.1 Trichechus manatus latirostris
ATCTTTTCCTTGTATCCTGTTCTCTTCATTCTCCCTTGCTCCCGAAGGGATGAGACCAGTGGAGTATCTTAGATGGCCGCTCACAGGCTTTTATCTTTTCTTTTTTTTTCACTCTCTAATTTTTATTTATTCATTTTTCTTTACCATTTATCTTTTTTTCCTTTTTGCTTTTCTCCATTTCTCATTCTCTCATCTCTCCACTCCAACAGCAAGCTCCTTTAGCACTTTGTTTTCTTTGTTTGTTTGTTTGTTTTTGGCTTCTGTTCCTCTCGCCTCTCTCCTCTTTCCCATACCCATCTTAGCTCCACATATCACAATCTGCCCCCTTCTTCCTGCCTACCTGCACCATGCACTGAACATCACATCCCCGAGCAGCACAGGTACTGCCTACTGGAAACTTCCCTGCACCGATTCCTGGCCCACCTTGTCGGCCCTAGTACGTGCCACAAACAACCCATCCCAGCAACTCCCCTTCAGCTGAACCTGTCCTGCTATACCATACCTAAGCGACTGACCCTTCCTATTGGAGAAGGAGGCAAAATGTACCAGGCTTACAGAGGCACAAACAACAAAGAACACACAGCCCGCCTGCTCAGACATAACCAAATAAAACAAAAAAGTAGGACGAAATAAACAAATCTACAATCAATAAATGAAGAAAATAATTACAGAATGTCCCAAAGACCGCAGATAATATCAAAATATATTAAAAAAAACAGGACAAGATGGTTCCAGATGACTTTACAAGGAAGGAACTAGAACTACCTGATAGGGAATTCAAATCTCTAATATTCAGAGCTATTGAAGAGTTAAAGCAAAAAGCAGACAAAAATGAGAAAAAAATAGGCAAATTCATGGAAAATACAGACAAAAAATGGAAGAATTCAAGAAAATTATACAGAAACAAAATGCCAAAATAAATTCACAACTAGAAATCATACAAAAACAAAAATTAGAAATCCAAAAGATAAACAACAAGATTTCAGAAATGGACAGTGTCATAGAAGAGCTGAGGAACAGGTTTGGAACAATGGAAGACAGGACCAGCGAAATTGAAGACAAACACTTGGATACAACTCTGAGGAAAAATCAGAAAAAAAGAACAAAGAAAAATAAGAAACCCTGAGAATTATGTGGGATACAATCAAAAGCAAAAATCTGCAAGTGATCAGAGTTCCAGAACAGGGAGATAAAACAGAAAACACACAGAGGATCACTGAAGAAGTGCTGACAGACAACTTCCCCAATATCATGAAAGATGAAAAACTGATGATCCAAGAAGCTCAACGAAGCCCACAGAAGACAGACCCCAAAAACAAAATCACCAAGGCATATCATAATCACACTCGCTAAATCACCAAGGCATATCATAATCACACTTGCTAAAACCAAAGCATATTATAGTCACACTCACTAAAAACAAACAAAGAATCCTAAAAGCAGCTCAAGAAAAACAAAGTCACGTATAGAGGAGAAACAATACGACTAAACTCAGATTATTCAGCAGAAACCATGCAGGCAAGAAGGCAATGAGATGACATAAATAAAATCTTGAAAGAAAAAAATTTCGAGCCAAGAATAATATATCCTGCAAAACTCTCACCCAAATACGATGGTGAAATTAGGACATTTCCAGATAAACAGAAATTAAGGGACTATGTAAAAACCAAACCAAATTTACAAGAATTATTAAAATGAGTCCTTTGATCTGACAGCAAACAACATCAGATGACAGGCTGAATCTAGGATGAAGGATCATTCCAGCCAGATACCAGTCTAGGAAATGAACTCTCAGGGACTATCCAAAACCAAAAGAATTACAACAGGGAACCAGAGAGATTAATCTGTAAATGACAACAGCATCAGAACAATAAAAGAAAGAATAAACAGTGTAGGTATAGAACCTTCTAATGGAGAGGAAGGCAAGGTGATGCCAAGTAATAGTAGACTGGTTCAAATCTAGGAAGATAAGGGTAAATTTCAAGGTAACCATAAAGAAAATTAACAAACCTATAAATCAAAATAAAGAGGAAAAACATAAAGTCTCAATAAAAACAAAATCTACAAAAACAGAAGAAATGAAAAATAAATCCACAAACAAAAGGAATTTAGCACAGAAGAGTAAGAGGAACAAAGAAAACATCAACAACACAAAAAAGCACTACAAAATAACAGCAATAAATTCACACCTATAAATAATTACACTGAATGTAAATAGCCTAAATGCACCCATAAAGAGACAGTGCAGACTGGATTAAAAAGCATGATCCATCAATATGCTGTCTACAAGAGACACACCTTTGAAAGAAAGATGTAAATTTCTTAAAAATCAAAGGATGGAAAAAATATATCATGCAAACAGCCACCAAAAAAGAGCGGGAATGGTGTCTTAGTCATCTAGAGCTGCTACAACAGAAATACCGCAAGTTTATGGCTTTAACAAAGAGAAATTTATTTCTTCACAGTAAAGTAGGCTAAAAGTCCAAATTCAAGGCATCAGCTCCAGGGGAAGGCTTTCTCTCTCTGTCAGCCTTCTTCTCATCAGTGTTCCCCCAAACTAGGGGCTTCTCTGCACAGGGACCTCGGTCCAAAGGAAGCGCTCTGCTCCCA
>NW_004444002.1:6117497-6192106 GCF_000243295.1 Trichechus manatus latirostris
GGAAAAGAAGTGATAACAGGCACCAAGCAAGTCAGCAGAACACATTCCATTAGCCCTCAAGGCTTTGAAAATAATCCTCGTTCTCTGAGGTAATTTACACAATGGCCCTGCCCTCCAGACTCTAGGTATTGGCCATAGTCTCTGGATTTTGAGTAGAGGACCCTCGGCCTTGGGCTTCAGCTCCGCCTTCCAGGCCCACTGGGACAGCAACTCTGCTCCCTTGGCTTTAGGTGCACCGTTCTCCCAGTCCATCTGACTGGCAACTAAACCCTTAGAAACACCAGAGGCCACTGATCCACCCTTTGAAACCCCTGAGGTCATGGCCATACTTTTTGAGACTGAGGCAGCTCGGCTTCTTGTGTCCCTTGTCTCTTCAGCTTCTGCTTCTGTTTTCTGTTGCCTCTTGGCTCTCAGGCCTCACCGCCCACATCTGCCCTGCTGGGGCAAGTGTTCTAAAGCTCTGTAGTTCCACCGGTAAGTGCCCAGAGGCACCCCACTCCGTCAGGAAGCCTCCCACGTACAGGCACTTAGCTCTCTCACTCCGTTGGTCGGCTCCAGTGCCGACTCACACTGGTCTCCTGGTTCTGCTGCTGTTGGTTCTTTGCTGCTGCCACTTCTCTGCTGCTATAGGTTCTCTGCTGCTGCTGGTCCTCTGTCACTGTGACACGTCTATCCATTCACAGTTTTAAAACCGCTTCCACATTTTAGGTATCTGTTAGAGCAGTACCCCACTCTCTCGATACCAAATATCTTAGGCTGGGTTCTCTAGAGAAACAAAACCAGTAAAGGGTATAAATATATATATAGAGAGATTTATATCAAGGAAATAGCTCACGCAATTGTAGAGGCTAAAATGTCCCAAGTCCATAGATCAGGGTAGAGGCCTCTCCCAGTTCAGGTAGCCGAAGAAGCTGGTGAACCCAAGGTCGGCAGGTTGGAGAAGGGCTCCCACTAACAGGCTGTGAAGGTCAGTGAATTCTCCAAGATCAGCAGAGAAGACCGCAAGGTTTCTCCTGGTTCACGTAGATGCAGGGGCTGGTGAACCCAAGGTCGGCAGGTCAGGGAACCGGACTCTTGCTTGCAGGCTGAGAAGTTTGAGGAATTCCAAGATCAACAGGTAAGCTGCCAGCTCAAGTCCCACAAACTGGAGGTGAGACAACAAGAGGCACCTGCTGAGTCTGGAACAAGCCAAAAACCTTGGCAAGGCGAGCAGGCAGAAAGTAACCAGCAGAAGGCAGAGAGATGAAACTGAGAGGGCGGTGAGCTGCCACAGGCCCCACCTCAGCCAGTACCACTCAGCAGATTCCATGATGGGGGTGATCACAACATTATACAACTGCTAAAACACTGAGAATAATGGTCTAGCCAAGTTGACATACAATCTTAACCATCACAAGTGGCAATACTAATCTCAGATAAAATAGACTTTAAAACAAAATCCACCATAAAAAGCAAAGAAGGACACTATATAATGATTAAGGGGACGATCCATCATGAAGACATAACCATAATAAACATCTATGCACCCAATGACAGGGGTTCAAAATGCATAAAACAAGCTCCAATACAACTGAAAACAGAAATTGACAGTTCCAAAATAAGAGCAGGAGACTTCTACACACCACTCTCAATAAAGAACAGAACATCTAGAAAAAAACTCAACAAAGATACAGAAGACCTAAAGGGCACAATCAGCCAACATGACCTCATAGACATATATACAACACTCCACCCAACAGCTGCAAAGTACACATTCTTTTCCAATGCACATGGAACGTTCTCCAGAATAGACCACATCTTAGGTCACAGAGCAATCCTCAACAAGATCCAAAATGTTGCGATAATACAAAGTATCTTCTCTAACCACAATGTAATCAAGGTAGAAATTAACAACAGGAAGAGCAGGGGAAAAAAATCAATTACATGGAAACTGAGTAATACCCTGCTTACACATCACCGGTTAATAGAAGAAATCAGAGACGGAATAAAAAAATTCCTAGAATGAAAATGCATCGTAGCAAAACCCTTGGGACACAGCAAAGGAAGTCCTGAGAGGACAGTTTATACCAATAGACACACACATCAGAAAAGAAGAAAGGGACAAAATCAAAACATTAACAACACAACTCCAACAAATAGAAAGAGAACAGCAAAAAAAGCCCACAGACACCAGAAGAAAAGAAATAATACAGATCAGAGCAGAAATAAATGAAATAGAGAATAGAAAAACAAAAGAAAGAATAAAGAAAACCAAAAGTTAGTTCTTTGAAAGGATCAACAAAATCGCAAACAACTGGCCAGACTGACAAAAGAAAAACAGGAGAGGATGCAAATAACCCAAATAAGAAATCAAATGGGGGACATTACAACAGACTCAACTGAAATAAAAAGGATCATAACAGAGTATTATGAATAACTATACCTCAACAAATTTGAAAACCTAGAAGAAATGGATACTCTTCTAGAAACACACTACCTACCCAAAGTAACACAAAGTGATGTTGAAAATATAAACAGACCCATAACAAGAGATTGAAAAGGTAATTAAAAAAACTCCCAACAAAAATAAAGCCCTGTCCCAGATGGCTTCACTGGAGAATTCTACCAAACATTTAGAGAAAAGCTTATACCAGTACTACTCAGACTATTTCAGAACTTAGAAAAGGAAGCGACACTTCCGAATTCATTCTATGAAGCCAGCATAACCCTGATACCAAAATCAGGCAAAGATGCCACAAAAAAAGAAAGTTACAGACCAATGTCTCTCATGAACATAGATACAAAAATTCTCAACAAAATTCTAGCCAATAGATTTCAGCATCATATCAAAAAAAAATAATACAACACTATCAAGTAGGATTCATACCAGGTATACAAGGATGGTTCAACATTAGAAAATCAATCAACGTAATCAACCACATAAATAAAAGGAAAGAAAAGAATCACATAATCATCTCAATTGACAGAGAAAAGGCATTGGACAAAGTCCAAGACCCATTCCTGATAATAACTCTCAATAAAACAGGTATAGAAGGGAAATTTCTCAACATCATAAAGGGCATCTATGCAAAACCAGTGACCAACATAATTCATAATGGAGAGAAGCTGAAAACATTCCCCTTGAGAACAGGAATAAGGAAGCCCTTCCTACTTTGGTGAGTGGCTTCTGCGGTCTTAAAAGCTAGCAAGCGGCCATCTAAGATGCATAATTGGTCCCAACACACCTGGAGTAAAGGAGAATGAAGAACACCAAAGACAAAAAGAAAGTATTAGCTCAAGAAACAGAAAGGGCCACACAAATCAGAGACTTCATCAGCCTGAGACCAGAAGAACTAGATGTTGCCTGGCTACCACCAATGACCGCCCTGACAAGGGAACATGACAGAGAGTCCCTGATAGAGCAGGAGAAAGGTGGGGTGCAGAACTCAAATTCTAGTAAGAAGACCAAACTCAATGGTCTGACTGAAACTAGATGAAACCCAGAAAGCTTGGCCCCTGGACTCTCTGTCAACCCAAAACCAAATTAATTCCCAAGGCCAACTCCTCAGACAAAGACTGGACTGGAGTGTGTGACACAAAATGATACTTGTGAAGAGTGTGCTTCTTAGCTAAAGTAGATAAACAAGACTAAATGGGCAGCATCTGTCGAAGGTAAGATGAGAAAGCAGAGAGGGTTAAAAGCTGGTTGAATGGACATGAGAATCAGGGGTGGAAAGGAGGATTGTTTAGTCACAGTATAGGGAGAGCACTTAGGGTCACATAACAATGTATGTATAAATTTTTGTATGAGAAACTAACTTGAAATGTAAACTTTCACTTAAGCTACAACAATAAACAACAACAGCAACAAAAAACCTCTCTCACCCGAGCCCTGAAGATTTAGAAGGAATTAAAACTAAAATCATGATGTTGATAAAATGGTGCTTGCAGTTGGGAGACAAAAAAAGAAAGACAAGTATGCCCTTTATCACCACTCCTATTTAACACTGTGCTGGAAGTCCTAGTTAGAGCAATGATGCAAGAAAAAGAAATAAAGGGCTTCCAAATTGGTAATGAAGAAGTTACACTGTCCCTGTTTGTGGAAGATATGATACTATACATAGAAAACCCTAAAGACTCTGTGAGAAAACTACTGGAACTAATAGAAAGATTCAGCAGAGTAGCAGGATACAAGATAAACACACAACAATCAGTTGGATTCCTATACACAAATAAAGAGAAGTATGAAAAGGAAATCAGGAAACAATACCATTTATAATAGCCCCTAAAAAAATAAAATAGTTAGGAATAAATCTAACCAGGGATGTGAAAGACCTATACAAAGTAAACTACAAAACACTACTGCAAGAAACCAAAAGAAATCTAAGTAAATGGAAAAACATACCATGCTCATGGATAGGTAGACTCAACATTGTTAAAACGACGATTCTACCCAAAGCAATTTGCAAATACAATGCAAACCTGATCCAAATACCAATAACATTGTTTAAAGAGATGGAAAAACTAATCATTAACTTTATACGGAAAGGGAAGAAGCCCCAAATAAGTAAAGCACTACTGAATAAGAAGAATAAAGTAGGAGGACTCGCACTACCTGACCTCAGAACTTACTATACAGCTACGGCAGACAAAAGAGCCTGGTACTGGTACAATGACAGATACATTGACTAATAGAACAGAATCGAGAATCCAGATGTAAATCCATCCACCTACAGTCACCTGATCTTAACAAGGGCCCAAAGTCCATCAAATGGGGAACAGATAGTCTTTTTAACAAATGGTGCTGGCAACACTGGATGTCCACCAGCAAAAAAATGAAACAGGATCCATACCTCACACCATATACAAAAACTAATTCAAAATGGATCAAAGCCCTAAATATAAAGCCAAAAATGATAAAGTTCATAGAAGAAAAACTAGAATCGATGCTAGAGGCCCTAATACATGGCATTAACAGGATAAAAAGCATAACCAACAACACACAAACTCCAGAAGATAAGCTAGATAACTGGGATCTTCTAAAAATTAAACACTTATGCTCATCAAAAGACTTCACCAAAAGAGTAAAAAGAGAACCTATCAACTGGGAAAACAGTTTTGGACATTACAAATCAGACACAGGTCTAATCTCTAAAATCTACAAGACAATCCAACACCTCTACAACAAAAAGACAAATAATCCAATTAAAAATTGAGCACAGGAAATGAACAGACACTTCACCAAAGAAGACATTCAAAGGGCCAACAGACACATGAGGAAATGCTCGCGATCACTAGCCATTAGAGAAATTCAAATTAAAACCACAATGAGATATCATCTCACCCTGGCATTACTGGCAAGAATCAAAAAAACTGGAAATAACAAATGTTGGAGAGGCAGCGGAGAGATCGGAACTCTTATGCACTGCTGGCGGGAATGTGAAATGATACAACCATTTTGGAAAATGATATGGCGCTTCCTTAGAAAGCTAGAAATAGAAATACCATATAATCCAGCAATCCCACTCCCAGGAATATATCCTAGAGAAATAAGAGCTGTCACAAGAATAGACATATGCACACCCATGTTCATTGCAGCATTGTTCACAATAGCAAAAAGATGGAAACAACATAGATACCCATCAACAGATGAACGGATACACAAACTATGATACATACACACAATGGAGTATTATGCAACGATAAAGAACAATGGTGAATCTGTGAATCGTCTCATAACATGGCTGAAACTGGAGGGCATTCTGCTGAGTGAAATAAGTCAATCACAAAAGGACAAACATGGTATGAGACCTCTATTGTAAAAACTCATGAAAAGGTTTACACACAAAAAGAAGCAATTCTTGTTGGTTACAAGAAATGAGAGGGGTGGGGGGGATACTAAATAGACAATAGGTAAGTGGTAACTTTGGTGAAGGGTAAGACAGTACACAGTACAGGGGAAGCCAGCACAGCTTGTACAAGGAAAGGTCTTCGAAGCTCCATAGACACATCCAAACTCCCTGAGGGACTGAATTGCTGGGCGGAGGGCTGTGGGGACCATGGTCTCAGGGAACATCTAGTTCAATTGGTATAACACAGTTTATAAAGACAATGTTCTACATTCTACCTTGGTGAGTAGCGTCTGGGGTCTTAAAAGCCTGTGAGCAGCCATCTAAGATACTCCACTGGTCTCACCCTTTGGGAGCAAGGGAGAATGAAGAGAACAGGAAACAATGAAAAGATTAGTCCAAAGGACTAATGGACCACAACTACCATGACCTCCACCAGACTGAGCCCATTACAACTAGATGGTGCCTGGCTACCACCGCTAACTACTCTGACCTGGATCACAACAGAGGGTTCTGGACAGAGCTGGAGAAAAATGTAGAACAAAATTCTAACTCACAAAAAACGACCAGACTCACTGGTATTACAGAGACTGGAGAAACCTCAAGAGTATTGCCCCCGGACTCCCTTTTAGCTCAGTAATGAGGCCACTCCCAATGTTCACCCTTCAGCCAAAGACTAGATAGCCCCAAAGACGAAAATGAGACTAATGGGGCACAACAGTCCAGGGACAAGCACTAGAAGGCAGGAGAGGACAGAAAAGCTGGTAATAGGAAACCCAAGGTTGAGAAGGCACAGTGTTGACATGTCGTGGGGTTGTTAACCATTTTCATAAAGCAATATATGTACAGTTTAATGAGAAACCATTTGTTATGTAACTTTTATCTAAAGTACAGTTTAAAAAGAAAAAAAATCTTTTATCTCATCATTCAAGAGCATATAAAATATTTTTCCAAAATAGAATTATAATTTTTTAAACTTCTGCATAAGTTTAAAGAACTGTAATTAACATTGTCAAAGGACAATCCCATCCCTACCTCAAAACTCTGCAATTTATTTGTATAATGATAAGAAAGTATTCCATTAAGTCTTAATAAATCTTACACCTTTAATAGGTTCATGAGACCTTCACCTCTTACTCTGTACCAGGAAATCAAGAAATGAAAACATAAAAATGATTTAGAGTTTTTTTGCAAGGGTTCCAATCAACTCATTTCAATAGTATGAGTTATCAAGTATATCATCTAGCCGTGCAAGACCATTTACTGAAAGAATTAGTCCTTGAGGTCAAGAGTTTTTAATAAAACCAACAAAGATCTATTTAAAGATCTAAATTTTCTAAAGTGAGTATGATTTGAAAACAAATGGGTTATAATATGCTTCTATTATACATGGTGGTTGACACACATTTTTCTTTGAAAAGAGTATTTTATTTCTTGGAGACATATCCATGGGGAAATAATCAAGACTGCAGAGATATCATAAAAACCTAAACTCCCTTCCCAATAGGGCATATTTTCTTTAGCTCCCAGCTGGTGGATAATTGCACCCAAAGACGGTGGAGGTAACTTAAATCAGAACTAGTCCTTAATCTTTGAGTGTGCTCTTTTGGGAATCTCTCTTCAGTTTAAAGATTAAAAAAAAAAGAAGAAGAAGCTACTAGTGATTTTAGGTTTTTGATACAAATAAATAAAGTTAAGAATCAATAACCAAACATTATTGAAAGATAAATTCCGACCTTTTTAACAACCAGAAAATTAAAGTTCTTGTTCGTGAATGACAAAATGGAAAATGTTAATATATGTTTTTAGTAGTAGACAAAATATAGGTAGATATTTAACTAATCTCTAGATCAGGAAAGACTTGCTAGGAATAAAAACAGTAGACAAAATTGCAAAGGAATGGCTGATGGGAGAAAAAAATCTTGAGAATCTCTTTGAAAAGTATTGTATTTCTTAGTAATTCCACTCACTTCCAGAAATCTATCATAAAGGAACAATTTGAAGTGCAGCAAAGATTTAGTCACAAGATTGCTAACTGCAACATTATTTATAATCACAAACATATGCACAACATCCATCAATATTGGAACCTCATTTTTAACTTCAAAAATTATGGAAATTTTTATCTATATTCATATTTACATGATTGCTTTTAATATGAAATCACATCTTAAACCATTATAAGCCATCAAGTAAAACTGACGCTAGTATTTTGTGGTTCCTTCTAGACTTTGTTTAGACTTAGTGTTTTTGACACAATTTAAATTAGACTATAAATAATATTTTTAACATTGAGATTTTTAACTTTTAAATTTTTGTTTGCATTTATCTCAAAGTATTTTCTAATTTTCCTTGTGATTGCTTCTTTGACTCATTTGTTGCTTAAGAGTATGCTGTTTAATTTCCACATATTTTTGAATTTTCCAGATTTCCTTCTTTTATTGATTTCCAATTTCATTCCATTGTGGCTGGAGAAGGTTCTTTGTATGATTTCAATCTTTTTAAAATTTATTGAGACTTGTTTTCTGGTCTAATATACGATCTACCTGGAGAATTTTCCATGTGCAGTTTTGAAGAATGTGTATTCCACTGATGTTGGGTGGCGTGTTCTATATGTGTTAGGTCTAGTTTTGTTATAGTGTTGTTCAAATCTTCTATTTTGGGGCTCTCATGTATATATTTATAATTGTTCTCATATATATGTTTATAATTGTTACATCTTCTTGACGTATTGATCCTTTAATCATTATATCATGACTTTCTTTGACTGTTATAACAATTTTTGTCTTAAAGTATACTTTGTATGATATTAATATGGCCACTCTAGGTCTCTTGGTTTCCAATTGCATAGAATATCTATTTTCATCATTTTACTTTCAACCTGTTTGTGTCTTTGAATCTAAAGTAAGCCTCTTGTATACAGCATATAGTTGGATACAGCATATGTTTTTCTATCCATTCTGACAATGTCTGCCTTTTAATTGGAGAGTTTAATCCATTCACATTTAATGTTATTGCTTATAAGGAAGGACTTACCTCCGCCATATTTCTATTTGTTTTTTAATATACACTATGCCTTTTTTGTTCCTCTATTCCTCCTAATTGTCTTTTTGTTAAATAAGTATTTTCCAGTATAACATTCTAATTCCCTTGTCATTTCTTTTATTATATTTTTTGGAGTTATTTTCTTGTCCTGGGGATTACATATAACACTGAAATTTATAACAGCCTAGTTTGAATTATTACCAATGGATAGCTGTAATGATATGTAATGAATGGCTGTAATGGCCCAGGTCTATCTGACGTTTCAATCCCATTGTTTCTACTATGCTAAACTGTTTCTCTTAGATTTAGCAAAATATTCAGATTTTAATATTGTTTCAGTTAATTAATTTAAATTTTGTTCTGCAAACTTAATGAAAATAACTCCTAATACAGCATTAGTGAAGAAATATACTTCAAAGTATACATGAAAAACAAAGACATTGTTCTTGAAAAGCAAAATAAAACCTAAAATTCACTGAGATAAGACTCTAACACTCTGCAGTATGGCACTAATAATTTTGGTATTGTCTATATAATGAGATACTATTAACTCAGGTCAGTGAAAATGATGTGTTGTTTGCTGAGGTAAGGCTAAAACATAGCAGGAAGAATTATCTATATCAAGTAGAGGGCAGTTGTCCATGGAGTACTGCAATCTTATCAATTCATTTTTTCATTCAAAAACCATTTAGTTTTTGCTGTCATATATCATGATTTGTTCTATGATTCAGAAAAAAAAAACCTAAATAATCCTGTAATTTGTTCAAATAGTATAGGATTCTTTCAGATGCATGATTCAACCAAGCCAAGGCACTCTTCTTCCACAGAGGCCATAATCCTCCCACCCAAAGGCAGATAGCATCCTTCCCAGCATATGGTGACCTGGGAACTAAGTAATCAAATTATCTGCCCACTCATCTAAGATTCCTTTAGAAACACTACCAATCCAGGTTCTGTAGACTACTTTCTGGAGTGGACTGAGATCCCCAGTGTCCATCAGGGGATTAATGTGACTAACTATTTTGTAAATTTTATAGCTCACTCAAATCAGACATGCCTTGATTCCTTGCATCTTTAGCTATCACCAAAAGGTAAGCCCTTCAGTCCCCAGCCTCCTTCTTTACTTTCATCCCCTATACTGCTGTTTTCACTTCCCTTATCCAAAATGCTCACTGATTCCCACCATTCCAGAACATTTTATTTTGTCCTGTGGAGCCTCATTCCTTGCTTTAAAAAATCCAGATGATCCTTAAACTAAACACCGAAAACTCTATTTCCTTCAGTGAAGCCTGGCAGTCCATTGGGACAGCTGTCTCAGAAATCCTTTCCAGTGGGTTGTTGCTCATTCTCACTTATCCCACAAATATTAAAATCGGGAGGCATTTTTTATCACATTTTTCCTTAGTGCCACTTTCAGAATATAACTTCTCCCCCTTGTTTAAAAACTCCTCTCTCCTTTGAAGTTGTGCTATTTGTCTAAACCATATTTGACTCTGCTTAACTGCTCGTATTTAGCAATATCTTGATCCCTCCTCCTCAATCATTTAAGATTTCGGTATCTAGCTCATTCTTTGTCCAGCCAACATCAATGGTAACTTTATCATTTATGTGGCAAGTTATTTTAATACCTTGGTTCTTGGACTTCCTCAAATCCAGTGACCTCTGTTTGTTATAGAATAGAATTTGGCTTTTCAATTGTTTTCTGATTTTTAGGCATTTCTCAAGCTGAAAGAACTGAAGAAAAAATTCAAGCCTCAAGTTGCAATACTGAAGGAATCTAAGGGGAAAATATTAAATGATGCAGGAGGCATCAAAAGAAGATGGAAGGAATACACAGAGTCACTATACCAAAAAGAATTGGTCGGCATTCAACCATTTCAGGAGGTAGCACATGCTCAAGAACCAACAGTACTGAAGGAAGAAGTCCAAGCTGCACTGAAGGCACTAGCAAAAACAAGGCTCCAGGAATTGATGGAATACCAATGGAAATGTTTCAACAAACAGATGCAGTGCTGGAAGTGCTCGCTTGTCTATGCCAAGAAATTTGGAAGACAGCTACGTGGCCAACCGACTGGAAGAGATCCATATTTATGCCTATTCCTAAGAAAGGTAATTCAACCAAATGCAGAAATTATCAAACAATATCATTAATATTACACACAAGTAAAATTTTGCTGAAGTTCACGCAAAAGCGGTTGCAGCAGTACATCGACAGGGAACTGACAGAAATTCAAGCTGGATTCAGAAGAGCACGAGGAACCAGGGATATCATTGCTGATGTCAGACGGCGCCTGGCTGAAAACAGAGACTACCAGAAAGATGTTTACCTGTGTTTTATTGACTATGCAAAGGCATTCAACAGTGTGGATCATAACAAATTATGGATAACATTGGGAAGAATGGGAATTCCAGAACACTTAATTGTGCTTATGTGGAACCTGTACATAGACCAAGAGGCAATGGTTCGAACAGAACAAAGGGATACTGCGTGGTTTAAAGTCAGTAAAGGTGTGCATCAAGGTTGTATCCTTTCACCATACTTATTCAATCTGTATGCTGAGCAAATAATCCGAGAAGCTGGACTATATGAAGAAGAATGGGGCATCAGGATTGGAGGAAGACTCATTAACAACCTGAAATATGCAGATGACACAACCTTACTTGCTGAAAGTGAAGAGGACTTGAAGCACTTACTGATGAAGATCAAAGACCACAACCTTCATTATGGATTACACCTCAACATAAAGAAAACAAAAATCCTTACAACTGGACCAATAAACAACATCATGATAAATGGTGAAAAGATTGAAGTTGTCAAGGATTTCATTTTACGTGGATCCATAATCAACACCCATGGAAGCAGCAGTCAAGAAATCAAAAGATGCATTGCATTAGGCAAATCTGCTGCAAAAGACCTCTTTAAAGTGTTGAAAAGCAACGATGTCACCTTGAAGACTAAGGTGCACTTGACCCAAGCCATGATGTTTTCAGTCACCGCATATGCATGTCAAAGCTGGACGATGAGTAAGGAAGAACTGATGCCTTTGAATTATGCTGTTGGTGAAGAATATTGAATGTACCACGGACTGCCAAAAGAATGAACAAATCTGTCTTGGAAAAAGTACTACCAGAATGCTCCTTGGAAGCAAAGACGGCAAGACTATGTCTCATGTAACTTTGGACGTGTTATCAGGAGGGATCAGTCCCTGGAAGACATCATGCTGGGTAAAATAGAGGGTCAGTGAAAAAGAGGAAAACCCTCAGTGAGATGGATTGACACAGTGGCTGCAACAATGGGCTCAAGAATAACAATAATTGCATAACTGGGCAGTGTTTCGTTCTGTTGTACACAGGGTTGCTATGAGTCCGAACTGACTCGACAGCATGTAACAACAACAGGTCACTGAAGATAGGTCTCCTATCTTCACTTCTATCCCAAACCAGCCTAGACTACTTGAACCATAAATGTAATCATACCTTTACCAATACCTTCAACCCTCCAGTCCTTTATTTTCATTAGAATTTTCTGGAAAAAATACAACCTTAGATCAATACAACTGTCTGTCTTTGATATTCTTATATCCAGGCAGATGAGCACCCCTGGAAAAAGATCCAGACAAGGTGCCACCTTGGTCATTAGTCACAACTGGTTTCACAAAGATGGCCTGTAACCCTTCTGTTTCCTTAATTTAGCTGTAATGTCCTTCACTGTAAGCCTCTGAGGTACGTGGGAATTCATTCGAAATCCCTTTCTTATTTCTCATAACTTTTTTTTTACATATCCTCCCTAGGGGAAATGTTGCTATTGTGACTGGTCACACTTGAGGTCATTTACTGGGTCATTTTTATGAAACAGTGGGATTACTGAAAATTAATTTAATATGGATATAACTCTCCCTGGAGGTTTCTTCTCTTCTTTCATTCCTCCATATTCTACAAGTAATAACCACATTCCAGATCTGAAACTCCTTTCAGGAAAGACCATTTGGCATTTTCTTTTCTCTTTTCTTCTTTCTCAAGTATACTCGAGTGTTCTCTTTTCTCCCATCTTCTCTCCTCGCATGAATAGTTGTAAAATTTGAATTTGGATATTGGGAGATATAAAATACAGCAGAAGGCCTCATCACATGCTAGAATTGGACACCTAACTAACTGAAGAAAATTAATTCTTATAATTTAACTTGGAGTAATACTTGGAGTGTTCAGATTTTAGAAGCAAGCCCACCTAAGAGTTAAGTCACATTTACCATTCTTATCTGAGTTCCACTGGAAACTTTGCACGCAGAGAATGCTGTATGTGGGGGAAAGATCCAGTTATTCCTGGGTGTCATGGCTGCAGTATTATTTAATACAATTATACAAGTTCCCTGTTTCTAACATCCACAAAAACTGCTTTAGACCATAGCCATTTACTTAAGGTTCCCTATTCTACAACCTCTTCCTTCGCTCTCAGAAAATATCACCTCTTATTTGATCAAGTCAGAGCTGGCCACATAATTTGTGGGGCCCAATTCAAACTGAAAATGCATGGCCGTACCATGGGTGGGGAAGTCAATCTTTCTTTCCCACAGCCTGCAACCCCAAACCAAAGTGGACAGGTGACCCTCCATACCAGGATACAGTTGGTATATGGATTGAGAATGGACAAGAGGCTCTCACTGAATTACCTGCTGATTGTGCCATGGGACTTCTGGTCCAAGGCAGGGATGATCACTGTTTTATCCTGACCCAAGACACTGTGAGTATACACTCAACTCCAACTGTCCTTATACCCATGCCCAAACCCCTGCCAGGCATGGAAGGCCAATGCAACCCAGTCACTGTCACAGGAAAATGGCGGCAGTGGTCATAGAGTCATGAAGTAAAAGGCCAGGTAGAGCCTGGGTCACCAAGAGGCAGGGAACTGGCAGCCAATAACTCATCCTGGGGAGGAGGAAGGGTAGTGAGAGGTAAGACCACAAGTGAGCTAAGACTCCAAGCTTATAAAACACAAATTCAAAGATAAATTTTTTAATAATTTCAAGGTGGCAACCTCAAGCATGGGACACCCTTCTAAGTACGGAGCCCTGTGCAGCTGCACTGGTCACATACCAACAAAGGCAAGCCCGCACTAAGAACATAGAAACCATCAGATTTAAATTCCTTCAAGTTCCTCCCTTCCACGAATTTACCTGTACCCACATTTATTGTTGCCTGTTTACCTCCTAGAGTATGGAATAAATATTGCTCCACCTAAGCTCTAATGTCCTTCTTTTCCTGCCTTCTAACCAAACTTGATCCATCAATTATGCCATCTTATGCCCTCATGTGAAGTTGAGTTAACTGACGTTCTCCTGTGGTTACTCCTTCTTTTTCTCTTTCAGTTAAGCATGTGGGCAGAGTGTAGTGCACCCACTGCTTACACATTTGCATCTTCTGCTCACTTCTCATTATACCTTAAATCAAAACAATCTGACTTATTCCTGATAGACTCCCCTGAATCTGCTCTCACCAAAATCCCCAGTGATATTTATGTTGTTAATGAGTTATCAAGCGGAGAAGGAAGGTAAGGCATATATATATATGAGCAAAGAGCATATGTAAAGGCATAGTGCCATGAAACCAAATCAAAAAATCAAACCTGTTGCTGTCAAGTCGATTCTGACTCGTGTCAAGTTCATGTGTTACCCTATGGAGAAACAGGGTTTTCTTGGCTGTAATCTTTACAGAAGCAGGTCGGCAGGCCTTTTTCCCATGGTACCGTGGATGGGTTTGAACTTCCAACCTTTAGGTTAGCAGCTGATCGCAAATTGCTTGCACCGCCAAGGAATCTTAGTGCCATGAAAAAGCATGGCAATTATGAAACATAGTTCAAAGTGTCTGGAGAGTTAGTTGCATTTATTATATGATGTGTTAGTTTTGGACTCCTGAAAAGCAGATACCAAGATAAGATTAGAAGTGCAAGAGATTAATTCTGAGAATGCCCACAAAGGATAAAGGGAAGAGGGAGCAAGAGTAGGCAGCAGAGCCTTCAGACTGTAATACAGGATTTACACCTATGATAGAAGACAGGGAAAGAAGGATGACTGGGTTGAAAAAGGTTCATACTGCAGTTCACTTCTGAGAAAGCCTTGGTCAGGCCTAACGGGAGCCCCTGAGCAAAGATTGTTAGAGTCCTGCCTCAAGCAAAAATGGCCCTGTACCTCCACGATGCTCAATCATTGGCTGGGAACTTTGCAGAGGAAACAAGGCCTTGGTAGAGTATCACAGCAGATCTGAGGGTGTGGCAGTCAGAGGCTGTCAGTCAACTATGCTCTCTGCAGCAGGATTTCTTAAAGGGAGAATCTGAGCCACAGTCCACCACTTGCACTGTGCAGATACACTTCCCCATGAATGTTTGGGGAGCAGATCCTCCACAGTTCTCAGTCTCTCTTCCTGATGAGATGCTCAGAAGATGGAAGTTAGTGGGACAAATTAGAGTCCCCATTGTTGTAGTTGGTCTCAGGGATGCAACCGGTTCACATCCCCTCCCTCCTCTGCTATTCATTCTTAATTGCCCTCATCCTTAGCTATCTCCTTGGCAGGTCTTAGGGGCTTCCCTGCAGTGTGACAGAAATCTTCATGCCTAAGGAGTCTAAGCCCGTAGCAATCATTTACTTCTTAGGTAGAGGTCACTGCCTCTAGTAGTCAGATCCTCCTCATGTAGAGGTTGCTGCATGTGTCCACTGACAGCTATAAAGGGCAAAAGAATATGAAGAAGAACCCAAATGGATCACCTATTTCTCCCAGTCCTCATTGTTTAAGAGTAGTCCTACCTGCTTCTGCTGCCAGGGTCAATTATCCCTGCCAAAATTATGACTCCTCTCTGGCCTGCTGTTCCCTGAACACAAGGATTCCAAACCGTCCTCATGGCATCTGTAGCTTATAGTTTATTGACATATAGCAAGGGTGCATCCACTTTGGGAACGTCAATATTGCAGACTCCAGAGTTGCAGGGATGGAAAGCACAAAGTGTGTCACTGGCAGTGATGGTAAGCAAAGCCACTCCTTCTGTCCCTTGGTTCCTGAACCCATGTATTCTTCCTACAGAGGCAACAGTGTACACAGAGGTCTGTTTAGTATAAATATGGCATGCAGAAGGCTGGTACCCCATACTTGCAGAGTATTACCTCAGAGTTGTTGCTTAAACAGTATCCTAAGTAGGCAAATTTCATGAATAAATTATATTTAAAAATATAACTGTGACAAAAATGGATTAGAGAAAAGAGAATATATAAATAGAGTAGCCAGTAATAAAGGTATTGTAATAAATAGCTGAAGGGACAATAATAAGATAGTAAAGGTAGCAATGGACAGAAGAAAACTATTCAAAATATATTTGGGAGTCATAATTCACTGGGCTTGGTGAAGCATTAGATATGGATATTAAAGGGGAGTGAAACATCAATGCTACTCTAGAAACTTGAGAAGGAAAGAAGAAGAGGGCATTAAATAACATGTGGAATACAGGAGTGAGAATGGGTTTTAAGTTAAATATAATGAGTTTGATTTGGAATATGCAAGGTGTGAAGTGCCTGGTGGATACATCTAGTAAGTTCATATAAGTATATGTATGAAATACAGGTCAGGTTTGGAGATACAGATTTCATAGTTACTTGCACATAAATTGTATTTAAAATCATACAGATGGCTTAATTTATTTGGGAGAACGTATAGAGCAAGAAGAGATCACTAAAGATAAGGCTTTTTGGGAAATATTAATATTTAACACTTTGAGGAAGAGAAATCAGCAAAGAAGTGTGAGAAGATGGCATAGTAAGAGAGTGACATTCAAAGTGGTAACCTGGAAAAAAAAGTATGAGATAAAGGGTTTCTGGAATAAAAGGTTTATCACTGCTGAAGATAGATCAAGTAAGGAGTTACTTAAGGAACCACTGGATTTAGCAATGATAGGTTAGCCATTTAAAACCAAAGAGGATGTTAATGCTAACTTTTAACAGCTTCAGCAAAGTAGTTGGGACAAAAACTCTACTGCAGTGAACTGGGGAGTGCAAAGAAGAAGGAAGTCATCCAGAATTAAATAGGCTTTCAAAAAGTGTGATGATGAGGAAAAAGAGGAAAATATGGCAATAGCTTGAGGGAATTACCAGCTTGAGGGAATTGCTAGCTTCAGGGAAGTTGTTTTTAAAAGGGAGAACCTTATGTTATTTCTATATGCCAAAGAGAGGAAATAATTGGAAAGGAAGAACTAAAACAAACAAGGTGGCATAACAAATCAGTAAAGGTACTGAAGTAGGCTTGAGGTATTACGAAAAGAACACATTGAGAATAGTTAGCTTTAGAAAAGGCAGCACTCCTTTTCTCTCCATCTGGATGAAGTTAGATATTTTAAGAATTAGTTACACTTAGTCTATTCTATCATGTTATTGCTGCCAATTTTCAATTATCTCTTATAATGTACAGAGGACAGAAGTAGGGAGAATCCAAAGTTGAATATGACCAACAGATTCGTGTTCCACATGGTCAAAATGTAAGGTTAATAAGATGGCTATGGGAGACAAAGGCTAGCGTAGCATTGTCCCTTTTTGTCTCCGCTCATGAGCTACTTTTCTCAATAAAGCTTTGTTCGTGCAAGAAACTTGAGCCTCTCCTGGTCATTCTTGGTCAGTAAATGGAAAGAACCTCATAGGGGCTGCCCAGTTGGGAAGAAGACCCCGGCAACTGTTTTCTGGTGAGCCAGCCAGGAGAAGTTCGAAAGATCACTGGGGAACTCGGGACCTGAATTCGGGAGACTAGGAGACCCCAGCGGATGGGCGAACAGCTGCCAGGACTCATTTTGTCCTGAGTCCCTCCTCTTGGTGAGTGACCTTCCGACTTCTATTCTCAGCCCCCTATTTCTGCACGGGCAAATCTTATCTTTCCTCTTTCACTCTCTCCTTTCTCTTCTGGGTCGTTCTGTATGATTGGTGGGCGGCTGTAATAGATACCTCGAGACCTGGCGAGGTTGAGAAAGGCGCCTGGCCGGACCTGATCGTCCGAGACAGCGAGCAGAGTGCCTCTGGCTTGCGGAGTCACTACTGTCGGTTGAGGAACTCAGTTTCCAAGATCACGGGAGAGACCCCGTGTTGAGAGAACTAGGTCTTCAAGAGATGAGGGGATAGAAGGACCCAAAAATCTGCCCAGGCTCTGGAACATCCTTGTTTTATTATCTTTGCTTTATTCTCAATTCCTGGGGAGAGCCGGGAACTTGGGTCACTTTTCTTTTTCAGTTCAGCGGATATATATGTTGTTGTTGACTGGCACCATCTTCTCTTCTCTTCCCGTCCCACATTACGCGCCATCTTTGATGCCATCTTTCCTTTTCTCTTCCAGCCTCAGCTTAGGCACCATCTGGTCTCGACTGAAGTTAACACTAGTCTCTGTTTGGTCCTATGACCCTCCCTCTGATGAGTAGACCTCCGTGCCTGCTTCTCTCGTCCAGGCTTTCACATGAACAGAGGATCTTTTACTTTGAAACAGGGACACGAGTTCCTCTGGCTTCTGGTTAAATCAGGCGTGCTCAATAGATACCCTTCCCAGATTGGGTTGAAAAGCTGCCTGCCTGGATCTGCGCAATCCGGGAGTCTAACGAGAGGAGTGACTCCCCTCGGTTGAGACCCGGTGTAGTCTGCGGTGAGGGGCTCGGCCCTGAGACCCATTAGACATGGTGTCTGCAGTGAGGGGACTTGGCCCCAAGACCTGTAAGACCTAGTAACTTTCTCTATTTGGACGCTGCATTGGGCGCCATTTTTCCTTCTTCTTCCCATCATTCCTTTCTCTTTCCCACCTCTATTTGGACACCATCTTGAGCGCCATTCGTTAGTCTCACCCTGGCCGCCCCTGACTTTTCTGACCGGTGGTATTTCGATGACCTCTGTCAGTCTTACTCTTTACCTCTCTTCTTCCTCATTTCACTTTCCTTCTTACTTTACTCCCCTTTTAATTCAGTGCCGATTGGTGGATGATAGCCCTGGCGTTTTGTTCAGTTAGTGCATTTCTAATGCCCCAATATTTTTTCTCCCTGTGACCCCGCCTATGGGGGCTCCAAGTTTGTAACTACTCTTGTAGGGTTTGGATTCTTAATTGTCACCCAGTTCAGTCCATTGTTGCATTTGAGAAAATCATAAACTCAGTACCTGGTATTTAAATTCAACTGACTTCCGTTTATAATTTTTTTCCCCCTACTTTGCTGCCTGGTCTGACACTTTTGTCATTGGCATTCAACCTCCCGACAAGGGGGGTCTTACTGTTAGTCGGACCTAGACCTGGTGCAAATTAGACCTGATGTTAAACACTAGCAACCAGTGGTGATTTATCTTTTAAGGGAGGGCCACACAAGCTCACGGATCTTGCCAGCTACCAGTTACTAAAGGACTTATACTGCTGAGGCCTGTTCGATAGCATCAGGTCTGAAGTGCATCAACAGGGCGGCTCCCGAGGAGTCCATCCGTTGCCAGGACTCCTAATAATCGATCATAAAAGGTACCGAAATGGGAGCCAGACCCAGCATCCCTAAAGACTCTCCTCTGGGGTCCTTACTAAACCACTGGTCTTCTTTCACCCTCCACGGGTTAAAAAGAAACATATTCTTCTGCAATACAGCCTGGCCACAATACACCCTAGGAGATCAAGAAAAGTGGCCGGAACATGGTAGTCTCTCTTACAATACCATTTTACAGTTAGATCTTTTTTGCAAAAGACAAGGGAAGTGGGGAGAGATTCCTTATGTCTGGGTGTACATGGCCTTGCACCTAGACCCCAATCTAAGAACTAAGTGTAGATTAAAAAACCCCAAGGAAAAGTCCTTTGAGGTTTTTGGTTTGAAGCCCAGAGAAGGAGAGGACATGCTCACGGACCCTTCCTTTCAGGCTCCACCTAGTCCAGCGGCCCCCTCAGCATGTGAAGGGCTGTCTTCTACAGACCGCCCTCCCTATAATTTCCCAAGAGATGGAGTTGGTACTCCTCATGGAGAAGCTGGTGGGAACTCCACCAGCCCAGACAAGTGTACCCCTCCACCTCCTAGCCTAACTCCTATACCTGCAGGACCTAACCCCTTAGTTTGTCCCTCACCTTCCCTTATGGGACTCAGGTCTGGAAGCAGATTATACCCCCCAGTACCAACTGTGGATAAGTTGCTCCCTCTGAGACAAGTGGTAGACGGGAATGGGGAACAACCCAAGCAATGTCCCATTTTCAGTCTCCGATCTGGGACTATGTAAGGAGAGATTCGGGAACTTTTCTGAAGATCCTGATAAATTCAAAGATGAATTTATCAAGCTTAGTCTAACTTTTGATATGACCTGGGGCGATGTAAATGTCATTTTAACTCCTTGTTGCACCCCAGACGAGAAATCTAGAATCTTGACTAAAGCTAGGGAACATGCGGACTCACTAACCCGTTTACCCACACCATAACATTTATAGGCCAGGGGGAGAAGTGGTCCCTGAGATGGATCCCCATTGGGACTATGAAGATTGCATAGACCAGGTGTCATGGATTGAACTGTGTCCCCCAAAAATGTGTGTATCAATTTGGTTAGGCCATGATTGCTAGCGTCGTGTGGTTGTCCTCTATTTTGTGATTCTAATTTTACATAAAAGAGGATTAGGGTGGGATTGTAACACCACCACCCTTACCCAGGTCACATCCTTGATCCAGTGTAAAGGGAGTTTCCCTAGGGTGTGGCCTGTACCAACTTTTATCTCTCAAGAGATAAAAGGAAAGGGAAGCAAGCAGAGAATTGGGGATTTCATACCACCAAGAAAGAAGCACTTGGAGGAGAGCGCATCCTTTGGACCCAAGATTCTTGCGCAGAGAAGCTCCTAGTCTGGGGGAAGACTGATGATGACAAGGACCTTCCTCCAGAGCCAAAAGAGAGAGAAAGCCTTCCCCTGGATCTGACACCCTGAATTTGGACTTCTAGCTTACTAGACTGTGAGAAAATAAATTTCTCTTTGTGAAAGCCATCCACTTGTGGTATTTTTGTTAGAGCAGCACTAGATGACTAAGACACCAGGCTAAGATTAGACATATGCTAACTTGCCTGATGAGAAAGTGTGTTGTCAAGCCAGTTAACTATGATAAGGTAAAGCAGGTAATTCAAGGGAAGGAAGAAAACCAGGCAGTGTTTCTTAAACCACTAGCTGAGGCAGTCAGAAAATATACTAACAATGACCCTGATTCTCCAGTAGGGCAGCATCTGCTAGCCATGCACTTTATCACCCAGTCAGCCCCTGACATTCAGAGGAAGTTACAAAAGCTAGAGGCAGGACCTGAGACCCCACCTTCGCGGCTGGTATAGAAGGCCTTTAAAGTCTTCAATAATAAGGACTGGGCAGAAGAGGAGAATGAAGAGAAAAAGATGGGTAAGCTGCTGTGAATGTCCAAATGCTTGCAGCAGTCCTGCATGGACCACCTCGAAGTAACCCACAGGGGCCAAGAAGACCTGGGCCATTGGGTAGCTCATCGTGGCAGCCAGCAAAGCTGGGGCCAAAACAGTGCAGGAACTGCTGGAAGGAGGGTCACTGGAAGAAGTACTGCCCAGAGCTCTCCAGAGTGAGACGCCCTGGAAGAGGACCCCAGAGACCTCTCCTGGGCAAACTTTCCCTGGAAGGCAGAACTAACTGCTCCGATTGACAAGGTCCAGAGGACTGCTTAGCTCCTGGACACACGGCCATCAACATCACTCCAGCGGAGCCTGAGGTTACCATTGATGTAGCAGGTAAGACAACCACTTTCTTACTAGACACAGGAGTTGCCTATTCTGTCCTGACCCAACCCTGTGGCTGACTGACCATGAATGTACAGTCACTGGGGTTGATGGGAACCCTAAGGTAAGGAAATGCACTTTCCCCCTTAATTGTGAAATAGGACGCAACATTTTAAGCCACTCCTTTCTTTATGTCCCTGAATGTCCAATTCCCTTAGTGTTAAGAGATTTGCTTGACAAATTAGATGCTGTTGTAAGTTTTGATGAGAAAAGATTAGAAGTAGAGAGTGACGAAGAATCAAAGCTCTTCCTCTTACTAGGGGAAGAAAGAGCCCCTGAATTCAAAGTCTCGCCTCCTGAAGAGTTTCTAAAACAAGTATCGCCGGAGGTATGGGACAGCTTTACCCCAGGAAAAGCTAGAAATGTAAAGCCTATGCTTATAAAACTAAAACCAAACTTACCTTACTCCTGGAGAAGACAATACTCTCTGAGACCAGAAGCTCAGAAAGGAATAAAACCAGTATTAGAACATTATTTAAAGCATGGGTTAATTTGGGCCTACCAATCCCATGCAATACCCCTATTCTCCCAGCCAAAAAGCCTGGTGGGAGCTACAGATTTGTTCAAGACCTTAGGGCTGTGAATGAAGCAGTGATTCCAATACATCTTATGGTTCCCAACCCTTACACCCTCTTAACCCAAATCCCCAGAAATACCCAATACGTTACAGTTTTAGATTTAAAAGATGCTTTCGTTTGCATACTGTTGCATCCTGACTGCCAGTATCTTTTTGCTTCTGAGTGGAAAGACCCTGACACTCTAGAAACCACCCAGTACACATGGACAAGGTTGCCTCGGGGTTTCAGAGATTCCTCCCATTTATTTGGAAATGCATTAGCTAAGGAATTGAGGGAGTTTCATTTGCCTGGGAGCATATTGCTTCAGTACGTTGATGACCTGTTGTTAGCTAGTGAAACAAAAGAAGGCTCTGACAGGAATACCATCATACTCTTATTATTAAAACTTTTTGGGAGACTGTGGGCATCGGGTCTCCCCCAAGAAAGCCCAGATATCTCAAAGTCAGGTACAGTACTTGGGATTCACCTTAACCCCAGGAAGCTGAGCACTAGCATCCAACCAAAAGCAGGTTATTACTGATCCCCCTGTCCCCACCACCAGAAAGCAACTTAGAGGCTTCCTGGGAATGGCAGGATTTTGTAGACTATGGATCCCCAACTTTGGGCTTATAGCAAAGCCATTATACGAGGCTTTAAAAGGGGAGGAGAAGGTGCCGCTAGATTGGACCCCCGAGTGTCAGCATGCCTTCAAAAAGATAAAACTGGATCTCAGAAGGGCTCCTGCCCTCAGACTCCCAGATCTAGAAAACCCTTTTAAGCTGTTTGTGCACAAGAGACGAGGGATTGCTTTAGGGGTCCTTACCCAGGATGTAGGATTGGTCACTAGGCTGGTAGCCTATTTTTTGAAACAACTGGACCCGGTAGCCCAAGGGTGGCTGAGATGCCTCCAGCTGGTAGCGGCCACTGCCCTATTGGTAAACTAAGCCTCAAAACTCATCCTGGGACAACCTACCGAAGTCCTTACACCTCACTAAGTCCAAACTGTTCTAGAGGTTAAAGGAGGACATTGGTTGTCAGGAGAAAGAATCACTCAATATCAGTCTATTTTATTAGATACTCCAGAAATTACTTTAAAGGTTTGCAATACTCTAAAACCAGCCACTCTCCTGCCAACAGTCACAACATCTCAGCTAGAACACAATTGTGTAGAGACCATTGAGGAAGTTTACTCCAGCAGACCTGATCTCCTAGAGACCCCTTTAGATAATGCTGATGAAGAGTGGTTTACCGATGGGAGTAGCTTTGTTGATCAAGGAGTCTGGAGAGGCGGATATGTGGTTGTTAGTTTAACTCAGGTCATAGAAGCTAAAGGCCTCCCACCTGACACCTCAGCACAGAAGGCAGAATTAATTGCTCTTATATAAGCTCTACGGTTAGGAGAGGGAAAGTCTGTAAATATTTATACAGATTCCAAGTTCTTTTATTTAATCTTACAAGCACATGCTGCCACATGGAAGGAAAGAGGAATGCTTACAGCAAGAAACTCCCCTATAAAATATAAAGACCTAATGCTGGAATTATTGGAAGCTATCTACCTCCCCAAACAAACAGCAGTTATTCACTGCAAGGGACATCAAAAGGGTGACAGCCATGTCATTTTGGGAAATAATAAGGCAGATGCCGCAAACCGGCTGCTAAGAGCCTAGAAACAGAAAAGACATTAGCCCTGATTCCTTATGGTCCTTTACTAGAACATCCCCAGTATTTGAGTAAGGAAAAGAGTAAAGCAGAAGCAGGGTTCACCTTTAACCTTAGCGGATGGCTAGTAAATGAAAATGGGGTTGTCTTCATCCCTGAGTCTATGCAGTGGAAGATAGTTAAGGGAATCCATGATGCTACCCACTTGGGGAGGAATGCTTTCATGACCCTCCTCAAACCCCACTTCTGGGGAAACAACCTGCATAAGACAATTAAGCAAGTAGTAAGAGGTTGTGAAATCTGTCAGAGAAAAAAAATCCCCAATCTCATCCAGTTGGTCCCCTGCTAGCTAAGCCGGTTCAACATAGGGGGACATACCCAGGGGAAGAGTGGCAAGTTGACTTTACAGTATTACCCCCCCAAACAAGGATTTAAATACCTTTTGGTTTCTGTAGACACCTTTACTGGATGGGTAGAGGCCTTTCCCGCTAGAAGAGAAAAGGCCACAGAAGTAGTGAAGGCCCTGTGAAAAGAAATAACCCCCAGGTTTGGACTTCCTCGGTCCCTACAATTGGATAACGGCCCAGCATTCGTGGCTAAGATAACCCAAAACCTTTCTAGTGCCCTGGGAATAAACTACAAGTTACACACTGCCTGGCGCCCCTAGCTGTCAGGAAAGGTAGAGAGAATGAACCAAACTTTAAAAATAACACTCTCAAAGCTCTGTCAGGAGACCCAAGAATCCTGGATAAAAATGCTCCCAATCGTCATGTTGCGAGTAAGATCAGCCCCCAAGAGTAACCTAAAACTCAGCCCTTACAAGATGCTATATGGGTGTCCCTCCCTGATTACAGATCTAATTACTGACCCAGAGTTAAACCAATCACTAAAGTTCTTAATTAACCTGGGGCAAGTCCAAAAAGTCATCAGAAAATATGGGAATAAAGTGTTACCTGCCCCCAACAAAGGGAGCTGTCATGCCTATTAACCAGGAAATGTAGTGCTCTTGAAAATTTGGAGGGAGAGCATGCCTGAGAGTCATCTCCAGAGAAAGTGGACTGGGCCCTTCCAGGTTGTCCTTACAACACCAAATGCAGTAAAGCTAAAGGGAGTCACCCTCCGGGTACATAACTCCTGAGTTAAACCTTATGTTCCACAGGATGCTCAGCCTGAAGAAGGCTCACTTAACCAGAAAAAATCAATAAACCTGCAAGCCCGTGGAAGACCTGAAGTTCCTGTTTAGAAGGAAAAAAAATCAGAGATAAGTAATGCCTGACCTTCCTACTCTAATAGGAACGCCGTTTGCTATTCTGCTTTTGTTAATATTGCTTGCCTTTTGCCGTCAAGGAAATTCTCCCGAGAAGGACCATTTTTGCCCGTGCTGGGTATAAACCGTAACCAAAAATGGCCAGCCCCTTGCTTGTACTCCTCCTCCTTACTCCCCTTTCCGATTTAATCCAGCAGAAGGCCCAGTGTGACAACCCTCTGATACAGCTGTCCCGGGCTTACAGCTTGGGAGCCAACCTAACTGCTGGGTCTGCTTCAAGGACCAAAAGACAGCAATAGCATCTGGCAACAGATTAAAGGCTTTTTACCTTCGCTAACTTGGTTTTTACCCCTGCTGGAACCCGCTGTTACCCTTCTCCTCTTGCTTCTTTTTGGCCCGTGCCTTTTTTTAAATTACTCGCCCAATTCGTCTCATCTAGACTCCAACAGTTCTGTTTAAAATTAACGGTAGTGCAAGGCTTTCAGCCCCTCCCTGGTGAAAAGCCATCTGAACAATTAGATAGAGTAGGGAGAGATTTCTACTCTGGTAGGCAGGCCAACAACCCAGTGTCAGCTTGAAGAAGTTACACAAGAAGAGACCTCCACCCTTACACCCTCATAAAGAATTATGGGTATGAATCTCTCAGGGAGGAATGAGATAGGGAAGGGAAAAAGGGACTGAGCCCCTAGGCAAAGGACCCTGAACTAAAAACATGTGCTTAACTAATGACACAAAACCCATTATCTTGGATCATGCAATAATGAAAGAACAACCCACCCAGCTCTCAATATTCTTCCTTGATAAAATGTTTTCAGAAGAACTGGCCCAATCTGATCCCTGGAGCATGTGCAGACATCCGCAAGGTGACCAACAGACCCGTGACAGGAATCAAGCCGGCACCGTGGGGGAACTGCCCAGGTGCAGCACCCCATAATAAGTCCTGCCATCCAGTCCCAGGAGCCTTTGTTACGGGTTCCATCTTGGGCTGCCTCCTGCGCATACACCTAATCTTCATAACCCTGCCTCTTTCACGAATAAAGATGATGCCTTTTCCCACCTAAAAAAAAAATAATCAGATGGCTATGGTAGAATAGTGGTGAAGAAAATCCATAGGGTAGAAAGAAAGTGTAACATTTATAAATGGAAACAGGTTTTTAAAAGAGATGATAGGGAATTGATTGTTTTGAATTAAGAAACTTAGAATAACAAACAAACAATATGTAGAAGTCAACCTTCTTAAAGAGCTGTTCAGAGGTATTAAAGTTATATAAATGTGCCCTAGTGTTCCAACACTGAATACATTATTGTGTACATCGGTAAAAATCATATAAAAAAGTTTTCAAAGTCTGTTAAGTTATGCTATGTGCATTTTATTTTTATCTGGTTGTTTCCCTCAAAACCTCCCAGACAACAAAAGTCCCAAATGTCATTTCGAGAGTTTTACAGACTGCATTAAGTTCATCATATTGAAACACCAGTGATAGACCTGCACTGAATTAGAGGACTGACAGAATCTGGGAGGATGAATCTATGGTATGGTACACTGCTGTGTCAGCAAACTTGCCATTTGCTGAATAAGAGCTGATAAACAACAAAATCAATTTGAACAATCATAACAGTTAATCCATTCTAACGGGTATTACCAACTCCAGAGAGAGTGGGTATGGTAGATATGAAAATAAATGCTAAATGTTAGAATATTTACAAAATTCTTCCTTGATAGTGTATTTTTCATTAGTTTTTTTTTAATTTACTGAATGCAGACATTTAAAATAATTTTTGATAATGTGTTTAATATCTCTAGTGCAAAACATTGTTATCTCATACTCATAAGTATTACTGATAAGGATTGCAATAAAGTATAATAACTCTGAGAAATTAATTTTGATTCAAAAGCTCGTTTAATTACCACATCCTCCTTCTCAGTTCCAATATGATTTTTTTACTAGAGTTTGAAAATATCCTTCCACATAGTATCAGATATTTCAATTTATGCATTTCTCTAAAAATAAAGGATTTCTAAAAAAATATATCTAGTACAGAAACAGTATATTTGTTGCATGAAAGACACACAAATAATTGGGTTTAAAAGCAAGCCAGGAGTGATGTCATGCAAAATAGTGGAGTAGGAGGTTTCAAAGGTCAGACCCTCCACCAAAATAACAGTTGAACTGGAAAGAGCAACTGGAACCAAATAGTTTGGAACTCTGGAACTTGATCAGACATTTAAACCAAACAAAGGAGTACCTGATGAAGAAAAAGGCTGTTGATTTTCTGTAAGTGAATCACATGTGCCAACCAGCTACCATCCCCTATTCCTCAGCCCCACCACAGTGGTGGGGAAGGTGGCCTGTGTTCCTAGAGCAGCTGGTTGGTGCCAGACAGGCAGTGGGGACCTTATCTTCCAACAATGTGAGGTTGCACGGTTTGTAAAATTCGGTTTATCTGGTGGTTCCCTGAGAGATGGGTGGAGATAACTGTGGCTGTTTCAGCCCTCTTGCAGTAGCAGCTTCTCCTGGCAGCAGCAATTTAAAGGGCCAGCATGCCTTTTTCTTTTTTTGTGAAATCTGCCAGGCCACTGATTGACTGCAGAGATAACAAAATTGGAACAGATACTTTGCAAAAAAACAGCTTGGAAATGTCAATAAACAAACGTTTGACTGCATACTTTATTAAGTAGCAACAGTAATCCCTAAGGAGTGAGAGAATCAGACATTTTATGGGTTTTGCTTTGTTTTTCCTCTGGAGTAGAAGCAAACACTAGCTGAACATGGGTTGCAGAACAGAGTACTCAGTGCACACACACATCTTTGACGGTGGTCTTTGCAAAAATATTTAGGGGAGTTCACTAAGCATATGGATTATTATAGCCTTCAAAGATTAAAAAATATTGCAATCCCTGGGGAAGTGGAAGAAATCTGAGTTCCAGAGTTGCACATTATAAATAGTCAAATGTCCCAGTTTCAACAAAAAAATAACAAAGCAAACAAAGAAACATGGAAGGTTAAGCCCAAGCAAAAGTACAAAACAAAGAGACAGAAAGCATCCCTATAGAATCCCATATAATGGACAGATTAGAAGACTTTAAAACAACAGTATTAAATAGGCTCAAAGAACTAAAGAAAAACACAGACAATGAACTAAAGGAAATCAGGACAATGATACAGAAACAAAACAAGTATTCTAATAGAAGCTATAAAAAATAACCAAACAGAATTATTGGAGCTAGAAAATACAATGGAGTAACTCAACAGCAAATTTGAGCTGGAAGAAAAAAGAATAATGAACTAACAGATAAGGCAATCAAAAGTATTTAATCTGAAGAGCAACAGGAGTAAAGGATAAAGAAAAGTGATCACAGCTTAATGGAATTGTGAAATCACATCAAGCAAACCAACATAGGCATCATGGGAATCCTAAAAGAAGGAAGAGAAAGAAATTGACAGAGAGAATATTAGAATATTAAAAGAACTAATGGAAGAAAACTTGAGAGACTTGACAAAAGACATGAATCTACAAATCCAAGAAGCTCAGTTAACTTCAAGTAGAATAAATCCAGAGAGATCCACACTGAGACATATTACAGTCAAACTCTTGAAGCAGCAAGACAGAAGTGAATTGTCACATATAGGGACCCTCAATAAGATTAAGCACAGGTTTCTCCTCAAAATCTTGGAGGCCAGAAGGCAGTGGAATGACATTTAAAATACTGAAAGAAAAGAACTGTCAAGGAAGAACTCCATATCCAGCAAAACTGTACTTCAAATACGAGGGTGAAATTAAGATGTTCACAGATAAACGAAAGCGGAGGGAGCTCTTTATGAAGACCTTCCTAAAAGAAATGCTAAAGGGAGTACTTCGGATTGAAAGGAAAGGGCACTAAATAGCAGCTCAAAGTCGTATGAAGAAAAGATCTCAGTTAAGGTAATTTCATAGACAAATATAAAGGCAGGTTTGAGAGTATTTTGGGTTTGTAACTCTAGTTGTTGTGACATAAATTATTTAAAATGTCAAATTCATAAAAATAATTATTAATTTTATTGGGCTGATAACGTATACAGATTTACTTTGTGATAACAACATAAAATGGGGAAAAAGTGCTATAGGAGTAGAGTATTTGTATCTTACTAAAGTTAAATTGGTAGCAATTCAAACTAGGCTGTTACAATGTTAGTATATTTAATGTAATCCCCACAGTAAATACAAAGAAAATATCCACTAATTATACATAAAAGGAAACAAGAAGGGAATTAAAATGTTTCACTACAAAAAAATCAACTAAACACAGAAGAAGGCAGTATTGGAGGAAATGAAGAATAAAAAAGGTATAAGATACAGAAAAATCAAATAGAAAAGTGGCAAAAGTAAATTCTTCCTTAACAATAATTACTTTAAATGTAAATGGACTAAATTCTCCAATCATAAGGCAAAGATTGGTAGAATGGATAAAAAATATGATCCATCTATTTGCTGTCTACAAGAGACACACTTTAAATCCAAAGACACAAATAGTTGAAGTGAAAGTACGGAAAAATATTGCATGCAAATAGAAACCAAAAGTGAGGTGGAGTGGCTATATCAGTATCAGACAAAATAGACTTTAAGTTAAAATCTGTCACAAGAGACAAAGAAGGGCATTATGTCATGATAACAGGGTAAATTCATCAGGAATGCATAGCAATTATAAATATATATGCACCTAAAATCAAATTCCCAATATATAAAGCAAATACTGACATAATTACAAGGAGAAATAGACATTTCTACAACAGTAGTTGAAGACTTCAATACATCACTTTTAAAAATGGCTAAAACAATAAGGACTTCCGGGCAATATCGCACTATAGTCAGAAGCACCACGCCGTCCCTCCGCAGCAAAGATCAGAAAAACTAAGTCAAACAGAGCACACGTCAGTCCTGAAAACCTAAGCATCAAATGAAGAGATAAAGAACTCAGCCAAGTACAGAATGGAATAAGAAACTGAGAACAGAGGAAGGGGAGAGATACATGCAGAGGTCCCCTATCAGCTAACGCAGCATGGATCTGCCATCTTGGACTCCTATCGGATATCAGCGAACAGGAGGTACGAGAAAGCAGCTTCACGGAGCTTCCAGCATGAGACAGAACAACCGGTAACCCACGATATAGGCTTTCCCACCCCCCAACCCTTCTTCACCCCCATTTAGCCTCCTCTGCTTCCTGCAGCCACAGTCTATTGGCCGGGAAGCACGAGCTTTCCCACAGTGCTGCTTGGATTCCACCCACCCACACTGGCCAGCTCCCTGAGAGCCATTTGTTGGCTGCTGGTGTTGCTTTTTTCCACTTCTTTAGATTTCTTCCTTACCTCTCACCACTTCCCTCTCCTTTCTCTCTAATACCTGGCTCTGTGTGCCAGCTTTGCTTCTTCCTGAAAGGCTGCAAAACACCGCTTGACTGTGAAACTGCTTCCCAGCCTGTGCTGCCATGCTGGTGGGACCCCTGGGGCTTTTTTGTTTGTTTGCTCTGATTTGTTTGTTTTCTTTTTCTTTTCTTGGCTTGGGAGCCCCTTCCAGCCAGGCAGTACCATGCGGCTTGGAAGCTAGTCCCTTACTCTGCGAAGATGCACAGGGACATCCCTGGTGGCATTTATTTTTTTGTTTGTTTTTGTGTTTATTCATTTCTTTGTTTAGTTTTCTTCTGTCTCTTATTCCCTTTTTGTCTTTCTTCATTTCCAGTTTCTCGACTTATTCATTTTTTCTTTTACCCTTTTTCTTTTTTTTATTTCATTTTTGTTTTTCCCAATTTCTCAGTCTCTCATGTCTCCACTCAAACAGCAAGCTCGCTTAGCACTCTTATTTATGTATGTTTCTGGCTCCTGTTCCTCTCTCCTCTCTCTCATCCTTCCCATACCCATCTTAGCTCCACACATCACAATTTACCCCCTCCTTCCTGCCTACCTGCACCGTGCACTAAACATCACACTCCCAAGCAGCACAGGCATGGCTTACTGGAAGCTTCCCTGCACTGATTCCCGGTCCGCACTGTCAGCCCTGGTACGTGCCACAAAAAACCTATCCCAGCAACAGCTGGACCTGCCCTGCTGTACCATATCTGAGTGACTGAACCTGCCCATTGGAGAAGGAGGTGAAAAGTATCACGCCCACAGACGAGCAAACAACAAAGAACACACAGCCCACCTGCTCAGACATAAAACCAAATAAAACAAAAAAGCAGGATGAAACAAATCTATAATCAATAAACAAAGAAGATAACCACTGAATTCCCCAAAGACAGCTGACAATATCAAAACATTTACAAAAAGAGGACAAGATAGTTCCAGTAGGCATCCAAAATAAAACACCAGATGACCTTCCAGTAGAAGAAAATGAACTAGACCTAATTGATAGGGAATTCAAATCTTTAATATTCAGAATTATCCAAGAGTTGAAGCAAAAAACAGACAAAAATGAGGAAAAAAATAGAAAAATTCATGGAAAAGACAGACAAATTCATGGAAAAGACAGACAAAAAATAGAAGAATTCAAGAGAATAATACAGGAATGAAAGAAAAATGAAGAAACCCTGAGCTATGTGGGATACAGTCAAAAGCAAAAATCTACGAGTGATCGGAGTTCCAGAACAGGGGGAGAAAACAGAAAAAACAGAGAGGATAACTGAAAAACTGCTGACAGAAAACTTCCCCAGTATCATGAAAGATGAAAAGCTGGCCATCCAAGACCCTAAACAAACCCCATATAGGATAGATCCTAAAAGAAAATCACCAAAGCATATGATAATCACACTCGCTAAAACAAAAGACAAAGAATCCTGAGAGCAGCACGAGAAAAACAAAAAGTCACATACAGAGCAGAAACAATAAGACTAGGTTTGGATTATTTGGCAGAATCCATACAGGCAAGAAGGCAGTGGGATGACATACATGAAACCTTGAAAGAAAAAAATTGCCAGCCAAGAATAATATATCCAGCAAAACTCTCGTTCAAATATGATGGTGAAATCAGGTCATTTCCAGATAAACAGAAATTAAGGGACTATGTAAAAACCAAACCAACATTACGAGACTTATTAAAGGAAGTCCTTTGATCTGAGAACAAACAATATCAGACCAAAGGATGAATCTAGGACACGGGATTGTATTAGCCAGATACCAACCTAAGAAATGAACTCTTAAGGACTATGCAAAACCAAAAGAATTACAAAAGGGAACCAGAGAGGTTAATCTGTAAATGACAACAGCATCAGAATAAAAGAAGGAATAAATTTTGTAGGTATAGAACCTTCTAATGGAGAGGAAGTCAAGCGATATCAAGTAATAATAGACTGGTTCAAATCTAGGAAGATAAGGGTAAATTTCAAGGTAACCACAAAGAAAGTTAACAAACCTATTCTTCAAAACGTCAGCACTACAAAAAAAAAAAGCACTACAAAATGCAATCCCACTCCTAGGAATATATGCTGGAGAAACAAGAGCCGTCACGGTAATATACATATGTACACCTATATTCATTGAAGCACTGTTCACAATAGCAAAAAGATGGAAACAACCTAGATGCCCATCAACAGATGAGTGGATAAACAAACTATGGTACATACACATAATGGAGTATTATACAAAGATAAAGAACAATGATGAATCTGTGAAACATCTCATAACATGGATGAAACTGGAGGATATTATGCTGAGTGAAATAAGTCAATCACAAAAGGACAAATATTGTATGAGAACTCTACTGTATAACTCATGTAAAAGTTTACACACAAAAAGAAAGAATCTTTGTTGGTTATGAGGGATGGGAGGGGTGAGGGGGGAACTATATAGATAAGTGGTAACTTTGGTGAAGGGTAAGACAGTACACACTACTGGGGAAGCCAGCACAGCTTGTACAAGGAAAGGTCATGGAAGCTCCACAGACACTTCCAAACTCCCTGAGGGACTGAATTGCTGGGCAGAGGGCTGTGGGGACCATGGTCTCAGGGAACATCTAGCTCAATTGGCATAACACAGTTTATAAAGACAGTGTTCTACATTGTACCTTGGTGAGTAGTGTCTGGGGTCTTAAAAGCCTGTGAGCAGCCATCTAAGATACTCCATTGGTCTCACCCCTTCGGGAGCAAGGGAGAATGAAGAGAACAAGATACAAGGAAAAGATTAGTCCAAAGGACTAATGGACCTCAGCCACCACGGCCTCCACCAGACTGAGTCAAGTACAGCTAGATGGTGTCTGGCTACCACCACTGACTGCTCTGACCAGGATCACAATAGAGGGTCCTGGACAGAGCTGGAAAAGGATGTAGAATAGAATTCTAACTCACAAAAAAAGAGACCAGATGTACTAGCCTGACAGACTGGAGAAACCCCGAGAGTATGGCCCCTGGACACCCTTTTAGCTCAGTGGTGAAGCCCCTCCCAAAGTTCACCATTCAGCTGCGGACTGGACAGCCTCATAAAACAAAACAGGACTAATGAGGCACAGCAGTCCAGGGACAAGGACTAGAAAGCAGGAGGGGACAGGAAAGCTGGTGATAGGGAACCCAAGGTTGAGAAGGGACAGTGTTGACATATCATGGGGTTGTCAGCCATTTTCGTAGGGCAATATGTGTACAAACTGTTTAATGAGAAACTATTTGTTCTGCAAACCTTCATCTAAGGTACAAAAAAAAATATATGAGATCAAATTGACAACAGCAACTCAAAAAGTTTGATGGGAAAACTAGCGGGCAGTGAGTTGAAGATAATGGTGATGGAATAATTTGGAAAAGGATAGTGAGAATAGCAGCACAACTGGAAGAATGTAATTGATGTCACTGAATTGTACATGTAGAAATTTTCAAAATGATGTAACTTTGGCTATGTATATTTTCACCAAAAAAAAGGTACTCAAGGTCGAGAAGGGTGAGTCTTGACATGCCGTGGGGTTGTTAACTAATGTCATAAAACAATATGTGTACTGACTGTTTAATGAGAAACTATTTGTTCTGTAAACCTTCATCTAAAGTACAATAAAAATTTAAAAAAAGAATGGCTAGAACATCTAGACAAAAGAACAATAAGGAAGTAGCAGATTTAAACAATACTATAAACCAACTAGACCTAACAGATCTATATAGAATACTCTGGCCAACATCAGCGCAATATACACTGGTCTCTTGTGCATATGAATTACTCTCTAGGTCACAGAATAAACCTAAAAAGATTGAAATCGTATATTGTATTTTCTCTGACCTCAACTGAATGAAACTAGAAATCAATAACCAGAGGAAAACCGACAATTACAAACGTATGTGTAAATTAAACAACACACTGTTAAACAATCAATGGGTCAAGTAAGAAATAAAAAGGTAAATCAGAAAATATTTAGAGATGAATGAAAATGAAATGACAATACACCAAAACTTTTGGGATGCAGGGAAAGCAGAGCTCAGAGGGAAAGTTATATTTGTGAAATGCCTACATGAAAAAGGAAGACAGACCTGAAAACAGTAACTTAACTTTACAACTTGAGGAACCAGAAAAAGAAGAGCAAACTAACCCGAAAGCTACCAGAAGGAAGGAAATAACAAAGATCACAGAAAAGATAAATAAAATAAAAAATAGAAAAAAAAATAGAATCAATGAAACCACAAATTGTTTCTTCGAAAAGATCAATAAAATTGACAAAGCTGTAGCTAGACTCACAAAGCAAGAGAAGATGTAAATAACTAAAATTAGAAATGAAAGTGGAGACATTACTACTGTCTCTACAGAAATAAAAATTATTACAAGTGAATACTATGAACAATTGCACACCAACAAATTGGATAACTTTGATGAAATGGACAAATTCCTAGAAACACATGAACTACCTAAATTGACTCAAAAACTCAAAAATCTCAACAAATTCATAAAAAGTGAATAAACTGAATCAGTAATCAAAACCCTCCTAACAACGAGAAGTCCAGGACCAGATGGCTTCACTGCTGGGGAATTCTACTAAACATTCAAAGAAAAATTTACACTAATTATTCTCAAACTCTTTCATAAAGAAGACAACCGAACACTTCCTAACTCATTCTGTGAGGCTAGCATTACTCTGATACTAGAGGCCAACAAGGATACCACAAGAAAAGAAAACTACAGACCAATATCCCCTTGAATATAGATGCAAAAATCCTGAACAAAATATTAGAAAACCATATCCAACAGCATATTTAAAGGATTATACTCCATGACCACATGGGATTTGTCCCAGGAATGGAAGGGTGGTATAACATAACAAAATCAATCAATGCAATACACCACCTTAATAGAACAAAGGAAAAGAACTACATGATCATTTCAATCAACACAGGAAGGCATTTGGAAAAACACAACTCCCTTCCATGATAAAAACACTCAGCAAGGTAGGAATAAAAGGGAAATTCCTCAACATGATAATGGGCGTTTATGAAAACCCCAGAGATAACATCATACTCAATGGAGAAAGACTGAAAGCGTTCCATCTAAGGTAAGGGACAAGACAAGGATGCGCACTTTCACCACCACTTTTCACCATTTTACTGAAAGTTCTAGCCAGAGCAATTAGGCAAGAAAAAGAAATAAAAGATATCCAAGTTGGGAAAGAAGACGTAATACTATTCCTAATTTCACAAAAAAATCGTAGTAGAACTAATACACTAATTCAGCAAAGCTGTATGATAGAATATCAACACATAAAAATCTGTTATGTTTCTATACACCTGCAATGAACAATCAGAAATGGAAATAAAATAATTCCATTTACAATAGCATGTAAAAGAATAAAATTCCTAAGAAGAAGGTATTGTACATTAAAATTATAAAACATTGCTGAAAGAAATTAAAGAAAAATAAATGGACAGAAATTCCATGTTCATGGATTGAAAGCGTAATAGTCTTAAGATGTCAATACTACCCAAAGTGATCTATAGATTCAATGCAATCCCTATCAAAATTCCAAGAGCCTTCTTTGCAGAAATGGAAAAGCCAATCCTCAAATTCATACGGAATTGCAAGGGTCCCCAAATAGCCGAAACAATCTTAAAAAAGAAAAACAAATTAGGAGGACTCACATGAACAAAGCAAGAGGTCATTAAAAACACAGGAGAGAAAGAAAAGACCTAAATGGATGTCAGAAGAGACTCTGAAACTTGCTCTTGAATGTCAAGTAGCTAAAGCAAAAAGAAAAAACAATGAAGTAAAAGAGCTGAACAGAAGATTTCAAAGGGCAGCTCGAGAAGACAAGGTAAAGTATTATAATGACATGTGCAAAGACCTGGAGATAGAAAACCAAAAGGGAAGAACACTCTCCGCATTTCTCAAGCTGAAAAAACTGAAGAAAAAATTCAAGCCTCGAGTTGCAATAGTGAAGGATTCTACATGGAAAATATTAAACGACACAGGAAGCATCAAAAGAAGGTGGAAGGAATACACAGAGTCACTATAGCAAAACGAATTGGTCGATGTTCAGCCATTTCAGGAGGTAACATATGATCAGGAACCGATGGTACTGAAGGAAGAAGTCCAAGCTGCAATGAAGGCACTGACGAAAAACAAAGCTCCAGGAACTGACGGAATATGAATTGAGATGTTTCAACAAATGGATGCAATGCTGGAAGTGCTTACTCATCTATGCCAAGAAAATTGGAAGACAGCTACCCGGCCAACCGACTGGAAGAGATCCATATTTATGCCTATTCCCAAGAAGGATGATGCAACCGAGTGTGGAAATTATTGAACAATATTACTAATATCACATGCAAGCAAAATTTTACCGAAGATCATTCAAAACCTGCTGCAGCAGTCTATTGGAAGGGAAGTGCCAGAAATTCAAGCCCAATTTAGAAGAGGACATGGAATGAGGGATATTATTGCAGATGTAAGATGGATCCTGGCTGAAAGCAGAGAATACCAGAAAGATGTTTACCTGTGTTTTATTGATTATGCTAAGGCATTTGACTGTGTGGATCATAACAAATTATGGATAACACTGCATGGAGAATGGGAATTCCAGAACACTTAAATGTGCTCATAAGGAATCTGTACATGGATCAAAGGCAGTCTTTCGAACAGAGCAAGGGGATAGTACATGGTTTAAAGTGGGAAAGGTGTGCGTCAGGGTTGTATCCTTTCACCATACCTATTCAGTCTGTATGCTGAGCAAATAATCAGAGAAGCTGGATTATATGAAGAACGGGGCATCAGGATTGGAGGAATACTCATTAACAACCCACCTTATGCAGATGATACAACCTTGCTTGTTGAAACTGAAGAGAACTTGAAGCACCTACTGATGAAGATCAAAGACCACAGCCTTCAGTATGGATTGCACCTCAACATAAATACAACAGAAATCCTCACAACTGGACCAATAAGCAACATCATGATAAACGGAGAAAAAATCGAAGTTGTCAAAGATTTCATTTTACTTGGATCCACAATCAGTACCAATGGAAGCAGCAGTCAAGAAATCAAAAGATGCATTGCATTGGGAAAATCAGCTGCAAGAGATCTCTTTAAAGTGTTAAAAAGCAAAGATGTCACCTTGAGGACTAAGGTGCACCTGACCCAAGCCATGGTGTTTTCAATCGCCTCATATGCATACAAAAGCTGGACAATGAATAAGGAAGACTGAAGAAGAATTGATGCCCTTTAATTGTGGTGTTGGCGAAGAATATTGAATATACCATGGACTGTCAAAAGAACAAATAAATTTGTCTTGGAAGAAGTACAACCAGAATGCTCCTTAGAAGCAAGGATGGCAAGAATATGTCTCACATACTCTGGACGTGTTATCAGGAGGGATCAGTCCCTGAAGAAGGACATCATGCTTGGTAGAGGGTCAGCGAAAAAGAGGAAGACCCTCAATGAGATGGATTGGCACAGTGGCTGCAACAATGGGCTCAAGCATTTTAACAACTGTGGGGATGGTGCAGGACCAGGCAGCATTTCGTTCTGTTGTGCAGAGGGCTGCTATGCATCAAAATCAACTTGATGGCACCTGACAACAACACACTTTATGATTTTGAAATATATTATAAAGCTATAATAACCAAAACAGTATGGTCCTGGTACAAGAATAGACATGTATACCCATGGAATAGAATTGAGAACCCAGAATTAAACCCATACATCTATGGTAAATTGATTTTTGATAAAGGTGTCAAGTCCATTCAATGGAAATGGTGCTGGCACAACTGGATCACCACATGCAAAAGAATAAAGTTGGACCCATACATCACATCATATACACAAATTAACTCATAATGAATCAATGCACTAAGTACAAGAACTAAAACTATAAAACTTAGAAAAAAACATAGTAGTAATGTTTCAGGACCTTGTTTTTGACAGTGGATCCTTAGATATGACACCAAAAGCATGAACAACAAAAGAAAAAATTGATAAAATAGGCTTCATCAAAATTAAAACTTTTGTACATCAAAGGACTTTACCAAATAAGTGAATAGGCAGCCTACAGAATGGTAGAAAATATGTGGTAACCATATATTTGATAAGGGTTACATATCCAGAATATATAAGAAAGTTACATGCCTCAACAACAAAAGACCAAACAGCCCAATTATAAAAAGGGCAGAGAACAGACATTTCTTCAAAGAAGATATAAAAATGGCCAACAAGCACATTAATAGATGCTGAATATCATCAGTCATTAAAAACCCAAACCAAATCCGTTGCCTTTGAGTTGATTCAGACTCATAGCAACCCTATAGGACAGAGTAGAACTGCTCAACAGGGTTTCCAAGGAGTGGCTGATGGATTCAAACTGCCGACCTTTTGTTTAGCAGCCATATTCTTAACCACTGTGCTACCAGGGCTCTGGCATTAGTCATTAGAGAAATGTAAATCAAAACCACAATGAGATACCATTTCAAATCCAATAACCAAAAACCAAACCCGTTGCTGTGGAGTCAATTCCGACTCATAGTGACCCTACAGGACAGAGTAGAAGCTATTATTGTTGTTGTTAGGTGCCATCCAGTTGGTTCCGACTCATAGTGACCGTATGTACCACAGAGCAAAACATTGCCCAGGCCTACGCCATCCTCATAATCGTTATGCTTGAACCCATTGTTGCAGCCACTGTGTCAATCCATCTCATTGAAGGTCTTCCTCTTTTTCGATGACCCTCTACTTTATGAAGCATGATGTCCTTCTCCAGGACTGATCTCTCCTGATACCATGTCCAAAGTAGGTGAGATGTAGTCTCGCCATCCTTGCTTCTAAGGAACATTCTGGTTGTACTTCTTCCAAGACAGATTTGTTTGTTCTTTTGGCAGTGCATGGTATATGCAATATGCTATTATTAGAAAAGTGGAAAACAAGTTTGAAGGGGACATGGAGAAATTGGAACCCTTATTCACTGCTGGTGGGGATGTATAGTGCAGCTTTTGCATAAAACAGTTTAGTGATTCCTTAAAAAATTAAACATAGAATTACCTTATGAACCAGCAATTCCATTCCGGGGTCATAAAGTGCACACCCAAAATACTTTAAATCAAACATTCAAACAAATACTTGTACACCAATATTAACTGCAGCATTATTTACAATAGTCAAAAGGTGGAACCAATCCAAATGTCCATCAACAGATGAATGAATAAACAAAATGTGGTATATACCTACCATGGAATATTATTCAGTAATAAAGAGAAAAAAAGTTCTGATACATGCTACTACATGGATGAACCTTGAAAACATTAAGAGAAATAAGTCAGATTCAAAAGGTGTATGATTCCACTTATATAAAACATCTAGGACAGGAAATCAATAGTCAAAATTTTATCAGTGGTTACCATGGGATGGAGGGAGTGGGGAGTTTATAGCTTAAGGCTTACTGTGTTTCTGCTTTGGGTGATGAAACTGTTTTGGAAATGGATAGTAGTGACAATGGCACAGCATGGTGAATGTGATTAATGTCACTAAATTGTACACTTAAGACTGGTTGAAACAGTAAGTTTTGTGATATTTTACCACAATAAACAAAATAAAACAAGCCAATTCTGAGATGTACAACACATTAACAGCTTCATTTCAAATGTTGCACACACACACACACACAAATAATATACTGCTTGTATCTGAAATCATGTCACACTATGAATATTGATTAGCTGGGAAAAATTTATTTCCCTGACCCTTTCTTTAAATGGAATGATAGCTACACTAATGTCGCAGAAGGAACTCAATGCAGCAAATCCTCTTTGAGAGAAGTAAGCAGCAGGACATTCACAATGGATTCATTGTAAGTTGGCAGGAGATATCAAAGCCAAAATAATCAGGGCTTTGAACCGGTTTTAAGCAGTTCAGTTATGGCCCACAGAAACAAGGGCAGCATAAGCATTGCAGAGCAATCAAATCTTTTTCTCACTGGATTTTTGCACAGACGCCTGATGTGGGAGACTGGATTATTAGCAGGACTGTGGAGAGCAACACGCATTCAAAGCAGCATGGTCCGTCACCATCTCCGAGCAGGGCACAGCTGCCTGTTTTCTACTCGGGTTAAAATCCAGAGCACAGAAGATTTGGTTGCTATGTGACTCGTACGCTGCCCCTGTTTCCATCAGCCGTGAGTGAAACAGCTTAGAACCAGTTTGAAGCCCTGAAGATAATACTCTGCTGAGAATAACCTGTTTTATAGATTTAATCTCAAGGATTTAAGTTGTCACTGGTATTTTTATGTACGTGCGTACATTTTTTCAATTAAAAGAACCAGACTTCCACTGGCATTTCAACAATCATTCTGTATGTGTCAGGTAAAATACATGGAGATTCCATTTTGTGGGAAATGCAGGATTTGTCTCTAAACCCAGATATTTGCTAGTGTTACCTCTGGAACACATCCTGCCACTCAGCCGACAAGCTAAGCCAATAGCAGATTGCTTGTTCTGTATGGGATATACATTACGAGGTACTCAGCTTTGTGCACATGATTTCTAAATCATCCTTCAGCTCACACAAACTCCCTCTTTTTTCTTGATTATAGCTCTGGGTAACCTCAGAACTACTGAATCACGGAACAGATTAAAATGTAAATGCTGTGAGGATTCACTTCTATGGAATATTTAAAAAAAGTTCAACCTTTTACGCTCACACTTTGTTCTTTTCGATCTAAGGTGCATGTTTGCATCTTTACCTTACAGAGCCCAGACACAAAGTGCTTCTGTTGGTACAGAGCTTAAGTGTAATCCATGTTCTTATGAATTAAACAACCACCATCTGGGCAACTGGTAAAAGAAGACTGCAATAATAAGTGGTTTACAAAGGAGTGACATTTGAGTAGAGGTCAGGAATATTGTGGTGAATACAGTGTATGAGGAATTTGACTTTACAAATGATCCAGAAGGAAAAAGAAAACATGATTTCAAATAAACACAGCATCATAGAGAAAAGATCAGCCTTCTAGGATGTCTGCAATAAGCCTAGATAAGTAAGAATCAATTCTGTTTTTTGTTTGTTTTTAATAATATTTTGTTGTGTTTTTAGTGAAGGTTTACACAGAAGTTTAGGTCCACATTCAACAATTTCTACACAAGTTTTTCAGTGACACTGGTTACGTTCTTCACAATACGTGAACATTCTCATTATTTCCATTCTGGTTGGTCCATTTGTTTTCTGTTTTGAAAATGCTATCCAATGTGGTTCTAAAATATTCCTAGGTAATAAAGGCACCATTTAACCATCTGAAAATTACTGGTTTACCAAACTTTTACCCTATGGTTTCTTACCCTAGTTCTTGGCACGTAACAGATGCCCAGTGTATATTTGTTGAACAAATTTTCTTATCGTATTTTCTTAAGAGCAACATTAGCCTTAACATGTGGTCAATTCATGGTACAACTATGTCCTCTAATTTGTCCCTTTAAAAAGGTATGTCCCTTAGATTTTTTTTTCAGTCATGCATAAATTGCTAGGAATTCTCCAATTTTTGAATTGTTTCACAATGACTTTGTTATAAGGCATAATCATCTTTGGGAAAAATTAAGAAATATCAGTGAAACAAGAACTAACACATCCCTGTCGAATATTTCGGGCCCCCTTTTGCTACATCCATCCTGACCGCCATCTCTATCCTACCCTATACACACTCATGCACTCAAGATCAACCTGGAACAACTGATGAGATTTAAGGCAAAAAGGTTCCTAAACTTATGAGGTGGACTCCCAGCATTTAGACACAATGGAGTCATATGTACATACAGCAAGACGCAGACATCCTAAACAGTGTTTAACAAAAAAATAAGAAATAGAATCACACTAAATAGCAAAAAACAGTTTGGTACAGTGTTTAAGAGCATGGATCCCAAAAACAGATGAAAGAGTTTCAATCCTGACTGCACCACTTCCTAACTGTGTGACCTTAACTAAGTCACTTAAATTATCTGTGCCTTAGATTCCTCAACTGTTTATGGGGATAATAACACTACCTATGCCATAAGGTTGTTGTGAGCATTAAATGCGTTAGTATATATAAAGGTGTTTATAGCAGTGCCTGGCACGTGGAAAGTGCTGCGTCAGTGTTACATGCTATTATTTAAAATAATTCCATTTACTTAAATTACAAACACATGCACACAAAACAACATTTTTCAAAGCATACCTTCAAATTAAAGAAAAATACACATTAAACGTAGTATAAAGGTTGCCTATAAATGAGGAGGAATAAAAATGGAAAATGAATATAAAAAGGAATGAATGAATGAATGTACAAACAGGCACGAGAGGGGCCTTACACAAGCCAGTGACTGATAATGTGTGATGAAGTGAGGAATATGATTAACTCAACACTCTTTACCTGAATTACAAAAGGAATAGAAAGGAAAAAAATAGGAAATAAGAAAAGAAGGGAGTAAAGAGAGGTAAAGAGAGGCTTCCTAGTTCCAGCATACATAAATTGAAGCCCTCAGATTTCAAAATACACAACTCAAAGACATCATTTAGGCTCCTGAGGTTGGTAAATCTATACAACACACTACATATGCTTCCAAAAAAAATCAAGTTCAGAACCCCATACCTTTTCAAATGAATCATTCTTCCTCAATAATCAGAAGAACTGCTGGAGATATTAGGCTTAGGTTCTTGAACATCACCCTGCGGAGGAAAAAATAACTCTTGTGCATAATTACTTTAAAAGAAGAAGAGATAAACACTCTTATGTTGGAGCCTGATGGAAAAGGTATTTTAGAACTTTCAAAAATTTTAAAACCAAACCATTTTCTTCTACTCTTCCCCCCTACAAAATCATGCCTTGCAATTACTGACAAATAGAAACATTTAGATCTCCTCTATTATTATAGACCAGTGCTAAAGCTGCTTTTGTTAAGGACCCTTTTAAAATAAGACATGGCTAAAAATAGGCACTGTGTTTGTTTAAACAGCCTGTGCATTAGGATGTTTCAGTGTAATTTACTGTTATTTTGCCAGCTTAAACACTAGGTATTTTAAAAGGCTTAATTGTTAAATAGGGAGGAAAATGAAAGTAAACAAAGCAATGATTTATTAGTCTTTCTGTCATAACCAAGCCTACCCTGATTTTTTTCATTGTATTTTTCTAATGCCTTCTTCCCTCTGAGTTCAAACTCCTTTACAAAGGTTAGTTCATTTATCTTTATAATGTCCCCTCAAGGAAAGTAGTAGGTTAGTGCCACTGTCTCCATGAAAAGATGAACAATGGAAGAAAAGTGATGGTTCGTAGATTAAATCATTAAGCTATATAAATTTCCATAGGCTCATCTGTACTACATTATCTCACATACATATCTTCTGTTGTTCTCTGGCTGTTTCATGAATATACATATTGTCTTCTCAGCTATGTAGGAGCTCCTCCAGTTTATGAAGGCTTATGCTGTGTTTTCTCCTTGCTTAGAACTTCTCACTGAGCCTAGTATGTAGAGCTGAGCATATGGCAAGTAGCTAGTAAATGCCTACTGATGAATCTTTATTTGGGAAGGGCAACTGTACTTTGCCTCTTGAATTACTTGGGTAGCTCCAGCACTTCACTGCCACAAATCACCTCTCATTTCCATCACAGATGAAAACAATACTCTTCAACTATAGCTCCTTTTCTAAATCCTGTAATGTGTAACACTGCTTCAATGTATAGGTTATTAATCAGGGAACAACTTTAAAAGAGCACGTGAAGAATGTCATAATAACGCAGAATATTGGAATTAGTTTAATTCCATTCTAGGCTTGAATCCTATAAGAATTATAAGAATTTTTTAAGGGTCTGAAGGAAAGATATCATGGTTTCCTCATTCTCCTCCTTCATTCTCAAATTTCCATTCATTGACTCAAGCTTTTGCAGTTGACAGAATATTTAAATCTTGTCTCCCCTCCAATATTTAACTCACTTTGTGAGTGTGATAGTGGGTACGACGCAGGATATTTTACAATAATCACTAAGCCTGGGGAAACTCACTGAGAATTGCAAGTTATAACTGACTATCCATCTTAGCTAGGAAGGTCAAATACCATTGTTTAAGTATTTGTTTACAAAACCTTAGCTCCCTATATATGTGAGTTCTGATGTCACTCCTTCCATGCTAGCCAAGAAGACTAAAAAGTTGATCTTTTAAAAAAAATTTCAGATAAATCCTTGGAAAAATTGTTAAATTTTAATATACATGAAAATATGCATAATGATTTTGCTATTTGGTTTCCACTAAAATTTCAGAAGTCTACACACACAGTATTTGCCAAGTAAAATTTTTAAAATTCTTTGGAGAATATGGCTGGAAGCTATACTAGTCCTTCTTTACTCTCTATCACCATAGTACTAGACTAATTTGCATGGCGAACAAAGCCCTCAGTAAAGAACCCTTTGCAGTTGAGTTGATTTGGACTCATAACAACCCTATAAGGCAGAGAAGAACTGCCCCATACGGTTTCCTAGGCTGTAAACTGGTGGGATCTAACTGCCGTCCTTTCAAATAGCAGCTGAGCGCTTAGCCACTGTGCTACCAGGACTCCCCCTCCACAAAGATACAGAAATGAGGGGAAAACGTATGTGGCATTCAACTAAGGCTGTAATAAGGAGAGAACTTTGTTCTTTGAGCCTAGAATGCTCTTTCTCTACTGTCTGAGAAATTCTTAACTCATTCTTCAAGAACCACCACAATAAAACATTATCATCATCAAAGGCTTCCCTAATTTTCCTGATCCCCTAGGCCTCAGAAGAATTGATTGTGTTCTCTCTCATCACACCCCTAAAAGAGAAGTGATTATCTCATGTTTGTGCCACCACCATAGCTTATACATACTTCTATTATAGCACTTATAAAGCCACAATACCTACAGGTGGGTCATGAAACTCTGAAAGGCATAAAACCAAAAACCAAACCTGTTGCCGTCGAGTCCATTCTGACTCAGAGCGACCCTATAGGACAGAGCAGAACTGCCCCATAGGGTTTCCAAGGAATGTCTGGTGGATTCCAACTGCCAACCTTTTGGTTAGCAGCCAAGCCCTTAACCACCAGGGCTCCAATGCTGAATGAATATAAGAATGAGTGTAAAATAGGAGTCTTCCCAGATTTAACCAATGATTTTCTTCATCTTTAGTTTTTGCTTCACCTTGTGACACAGGCTTTAATTGATCTTTTCTCACCAAAAATCAGGTAAGTTTGTTTTTAATAGATAAACTCTGAGAAATTCTTTCTGCAATCAGAATATGCATTTTGATATCACTGTCACTTCTTCAGAGCTAAATTATAACATTGAAGGGATTCTCTTATCTCCATTAACACTCAGTTGAGAGCCTTGACTTCTACAATATACCAGACACATTGAAATTTTAAATAAATGTCTCAAGTAGTTTAAAGTCCACAAAAAGGGATTTATTTTAAATACTTAGAAATCTTGTGGCTTGCACACATCTGATACTATTCACAAACACACTAAAGTATTATTATTAATAATGCCTATTTGGTTGTCAAAGGCATACTGTTCCTTGTGCAGATTCATTACTATGTTTATATACCTACCTGATACCATAGCAATCATTTAAAGCTATGTGGGATTGTTTCACAGATGTCTTTTTCTTGAACTTAACATATCCTTCACTTGGAAAGCAATTTTGCCTTTCTGTTAAATCAGCTAGGAAGATAATTTTAAATATAATTACTAAAATACAAAGAAGTAATGAAGCATCATCTAACAGGCATGAAGTATACATGTGTTGAATAAAAATAAACTTCTATAAGGACTGTTTATTTTATATAACAATATTACAATATGCCTCTCCATGGCACATACTTTTCATGTATCAGCCAAAGTGCAATTCAAAAATTAAGGTTATATTCTAATTTAGTAATCCAGTTATTAAATCTGTTTTTCTACAAAAATTGACACGATCAAAAATAAGATGTTATGACTTGTGGGTGTTCTTTTACAATTCCATTTTCACATCCCCTGTAGGTACTCATGGTAAATGACTCTTTCTTGTTTTAATTAGGTCACAAATAGAAATGTTATAGACAGATTGAATTAACCTCAAGTAAAGAAAAAAAACGCATTTTCAATGGCAAAACTATTTTCAACTATGAATGATGCACTTTGAATGTACTTACAGCTAAAAGAATAACTTCATTTCAGTTCACTTTACATTTTTCATTTAAACTGGATTATGTGAAATAAAATGGTAAATATACCTATGTGGGTACATAGAGTTGAGTGTTCTGTCAGCAGTCAATAAATAAATAATAATGACAACACTAAGGTTATGAATAATGATTAATAATCCTGGGAACGTTTTAACAATGACTCCTGACTAAAATCATAATAAAATCAGGATATGCCGTTTATAAAAAAAAAATAAACATTTTTCTTAGCAACTCCATTACCCAATATTAATATCATTTCAAGTAGGTAATTAATCCTCCTTGCTGAAAAAATTGAATTCTAATAATTGCTTTTCAATACAAATGCACTGCATTCATTTGAAAGAAGGCCAATTTATTCAAGAACTCTTGCTCACCCTGAATTCAAATATAGATTTATTAAGCACTACCCTGATGACAAGCAAGTATTATAAATTGCTACTTATACTGTGACTTCTGGAAGAAAAAAAAAACTATGCTTTATGTTTATTTTAGTGTGTAACAAATTGATTTCCTTGCCACTACAGTGTATTGCTGTTTTAAACGGCACTTTGCCTTTGTTTAGTTTAACCTTTTCTTAAGTCTTACATCAAACTGATATGTCCTGATATTCGTAATTAGTGAACAATTCTACCCATTTAGGTAAGACTGGACAAAAATGATGGTAGAGATGCAATGACAGACAGAAGACAATGAAATGAAACCTCTTCTCAGCAAGATTTCTTAAGAAAGTGTCTTTTTGTTCTCCGTTTTTCCCCTAGCACTGAAAGACTTTCTGGTGCTACAGGTATTTAACGAGTAAGGCAAATTATACTGTATGCATGTTCAGAGGTGAGGTTTACTTAAAAGAGAAAAATAATTTTGTTTGTCTTTGTACACATGCAACCAAGCATCTTATAAACCTTAAACATTATCTTAAAGTTCTCTGCAAATATATTAATACTTCTTGGACTTTTTAAAAAAAATTGGTAATATTGACTCTGTTTTACAAAATGATAGCATAATGGGCACAGGAAAATCAAGAAGCTCCACCAGGAGCCTACAGTTGTTTAACTGGAGAGGTTAAAATCAAGGTCTAAAGTCCCTGGTCTTTATTTATCCATGAAAATATGAGTTACCCTATAGAACTTGTGTTACATTCTCTCTCTCTCTCTCATACACACACATACACACATAAACACACACACACACGAAGAGAAGCCATCAACCCAACTCTGTAACTTACAGGCATGAATGTACACTGGCCAAGCAAAGCTCTAACTAGAAATCCTACTAAGTGAACTATAGGGTCTGATGGCAATTAAATATCTAAGTGGGCAAGGTGTTACAGACAGGGTTGGGGTGGCACCTCGTGGAAGAAGTTTAAAATGAAGAAACATAAACAGTCTGACAAAGCAGAAGAAACAAAGGAGAAATTAAGCGTTTACTTTATGAAACAAGGGTATAGTTTCTGATTTTAGGATAGAAATATTTATTTTGCTGAAGATCATTCAAAACCGGTTGCAACAGTACATCAACAGGGAAGTGCCAGAAGTTCAAGCCAGATTCAGAAGAGGATGTGGAACAAGGGATATCATTGCTGATGTCAGATGGATCTTAGCTGAAAGCAGAGAATATCAGAAAGAAGTTTACCTGTGTTTTATTAATTATGCAAAGGCATTCGACTGTGTGGATCATAACAAACTATAGATAACATTGTGAAGAATGGGAATTCCAGAACACTTAATTGTGCTCACTAGGAACCTGTACATGGACTAAGAGGCAGTCATTCAAACAGAACAAGGGGATACTGCATGGTTTAAAATTAGGAAAGATGCGCTTCAGGGCTGTATCCTTTCACCATACTTATTCAATCTGTATGCTGAGCAAATAATCCGAGAAGCTGGACTATATGAAGAAGAAAGTGGCATCAGGTTTGGAGGAAGACTCATTAACAACCTGTGAAATGCAGATGACACAACCTTGCTTGCTGAAAGTGAAGAGGACTTGAAGCACTTACTGATGAAGATCAAAGACTACAGCCTTCAGAATGGATTACATCTCAACATAAAGAAAACAAAAATCCTCACAATTGGACCAACAAGCAACACCATGACAAACGGAGAAAAGACTGAAGCTGTCAAGGATTTCATTTTACTTAGATCCACAATCAACGCCCACGGAAGCTGCAGTCAAGTAATCGAATGGCTTATTGCACTGAGCAAATCTGCTGCAAAAGACCTCTGTTAAAAAGCAAAGATATCACCTCAACACAACTAGACCAATAAGCAACATCATGATTAACGGAGAAAAGATCGAAGTTGTCAATGATTTCATTTTACTTGGATCCACAATCAACACCCATGGAAGCAGCAGTCAAGAAATCAAAGGACATATCGCACTGGGCAAATCTGCTGCAAAAGACCTCTTTAAAGTGTTAAAAAGCAAAGATGCCACCTTGAGGACTAAGGTACGCCTGACCCAAGCCGTGGTATTTTCAATCATATGCATGCAAAAGCTCAATAATGAATAAGGATGACCAAAGAAGAATTGATGCCTTTGAATTATGGTGAAGAATACAGAATATTGAATATACAGCCAGAATGCTCCTTAGAAGCAAAGATGTCAAGACTTCAACTCACGTACTTTGGACATGTTATCAAGAGGGACCAGTCCCTGGAGGACATCATGCTTGGTAAAGTAGAAGGTCAGTGAAAAAGAGGAAGACACTCAACGAGAAAGACTGACACAGTGGCTGCAACAATGGACTCAAGCATAACAATGATTGTGAGGATGGTGCAGGACCGGGCAGTGTTTCGTTCTGTTGTACATAGGGTCGCTATGAGTTGGAAGCAACTCAATGGCACCTAGCAATAACAACAGCATGGCCTATTTTTATATTCCATTCCGCATATGGGTGGCTCTGAGGAATAAAGTGTTCAGAGACCTTCAGGTAAACTGTTATTCTGAATTAGGCAGGATTTTACCATAAATGTGAACTGAAATAAATGCACAGTAAACATCTATTAGACTATAAGTAATTTAGTGGTGTATCTTAGTGTATCGTTAACCATAATAAAGATTTGTTTAAACTGAAGTTCTTTTATTTTATTATAGTTGTTACTACCTTCTGGTGAGGTAATGTATATGCATTTCACTAGTTTATATTAAGTATACAGGCTTATTTTCCTAGCTTGGACCCTCCCTTAATAGAGTTTTTGATGGAATTAATGTACATACCAAGGTAAAAACTCTTACTTAAGCTAAGAAGTGAAAACCCATTTTGATGGAACTGTAAACAGGATCCTAAAAAAATAGATCATAGCTACTTTGTTCCCACAGATGTCTAGTTTCTGCCAAACATGCAATTCTGAGCTATGCATACAATTATTGACGTCACAAATATTTCAACAGATGCTTATTTTGACAAAACTGAAGCATTATATTCAGTATTAATGGGTCAGTAGGAAAATGAAGGTGGTTCATTCAGAAAGAAGCAAAAAATAAACATAAGTTATTCCAGATTTTCAGATGTAACACCATTAACAACAGATCATCCAAATTCTTTTATTGAAACTAATATGGTGTGACATCAAATATTACTGCCGGTGACTGAGCATATGTTTCAGTTTGTTATATTTTGCTAAAATACTATTAAGTAAATGTGTTTGAAAGATAGCCATTTGGTTTCAAGCTGGCTTTACTTTCCCTAAGTTTTCCATTACAATGAGGCCTAGTCTTTATAAACCAGAAGCTTAGAGTATTAAAGAGAAGTACCGATATTCTCTTGAACACTTCCATGATATTTATAACCATTTCCTACTCTCACAGTTTCCCCACAGTCTGGAAATAAAACATGATTTACCAAGAGTAAAATCCCTGTCTTCCTGTGAACTACACTGAAAATAATCTTAGCTAAGTGATAGCAGACAGCAACTCAATATTGATTTCCTTTCTCTGGATTCTGAAATGAGTTGAAATAAAAAGTATACACTAGGTGGAAATTTGTGCAACATCACATAGGGAAAACATTCAATAGAGATGATTTATTATTCATGTAAGACAAGTTTAGACAATGACCCTTGAAGTGTGATAAGTAGTTTCAAAATGATTTCTAGTCACATGACTGATACCAGTTTATTTTAATACATAGCAAAGTACCATTAAGCAAACCAAACCCATTGCCATCGAGTCGATTTCGACTCATAATGACCCTATAGGACAGAGTAGAACTGCCCCGTGGGGTTTCCAAGGAGCTTCTGGTGGATTCAAACTGCCGACCTTTTGGTTAACAGCCATAATTCTTAACCACTGCGCCACCAGGGCTCCATAGTACCATTAGCCTATCTAAAATCTTTCATCTAGAGAGATTTTCCCTAAAAGTAGTTGACCGTTATACTCAGTTATGCCTTATGGACCACTCTCAGCACTTGCAATATGTACAGAATTCTTCCACATCGGGAGAATTTTTAGACAACACTTCCTCAACTGTGTTTCATGGAATACTAATTCCATGCATTTCTCTGTGGTTAAAAAAAATTTTGTCCTGGCAAAACATGTGTTGGAAATGAAACATACCATATCCACATCTTGGAGATTACAATGCACATGCCCACTGAAAAGCCCTAAAAGGGAGGAGGCAGTTTGATTTTGTTTAACCCAGCAATTCTTAAACAAATCTGTCCACAGAAAACCATCTTTCCTAGAATACATATTGACATCTCAAGGGAACATGATACAAATTATGAAGTGTTAGTTTAAGGAATTTTCAACAGAAAATATTAAATGATGGTTGATTAAACATTATTAGCCCTGAAGTACACACAACATGTAAAATAATGTATTAGGAAACCAAAATAAAATAATAAAGAATCTATCAGACACTTAGAAATACATTAGATTTCTAGAAAAATGACTGAAATCTATGTATGAACATGAAAAATGATCTAATGATTTTTCTCACACTAACAAACATACTGAAAAAGTCAAATTAATAGGGTTCAACAAGTATATGGTGAAAAGATAAGACAATATGGTTTCCAAATATTTAGTGCCATTTAAAATTAAATTCTATGCATATTTACAATTTTTTAAATCCGATAATAGCTAGTATTAGTGTGGTCATGGGAAAGGAGAATTCTCTTACAATCTGGTGAAAGTGCAAAGTGGTGTGGTAGTTTTGGAGTGAAATTTGGCAATATATACAAAAATTTTAGATGCGTATCTTCTTTGATCAAAAAAAGCCACTGTCATGAATTTATATTACACACACACCCTATATGGACACAGAGGTGTATATATATAATCTTTGTTATAACATTGTTTTTTACAATAAAAATTATAAGCCATCTAAATATCTAGTCATAAAAAATGGATATATGAATTATGGTACATCTACACAATTGAATATCATGCCATCACAGTTTATCTGGAAAGATCTCAGAGTTATATTTTTAATAACATTTTGGTTAAGAGCATAAATGGTTCTGGATAAAAACAGGATAAAGTTGGTACCCCATACTGAATATAATTCTTATATTGTCATGTATCACAGCTGTAGATTTTGAAGCATGTTAGGAAAATTAAAGACGAATTGCATACTAATTTGTCAATCATGAAGTAGCTCTTATGGGGACATATTCGTATGCCAATAGGAATTGCTAAGTATAAGGAGATTAGAGAGTTTTCCTAAAGCATCCTTCATAGAGGTTCAGATGCTTTTCTATTTGCAAAAGCCTATTATGTTTCTGGGGACATACATTTTAAAACAAGAATCATGGGACAAAAGAGATAAATGTATAAAATGTTATATAGTTTCTAAAATAGAAAATCATCTTTAACATGAAGCATAATTGTCTTGATTGAAATAAAAATAAAGCCAAAAAAATTGTAAATACCTATTTAACTGTAAATGTATGGCTGAACATTTTATAAATCAATCCTGATATAAAGAAAGAGAAAAATATATGAGATGCTAAGATGTTATTTTACTGAGCAAAAAGTAAAATAAAATAACGTGTCAGTGAGGTCAAGTATACTGTATGACAAAGCAATTTATTATTATTATTATTTAAATTATGAATTTGCTTTTTCTTTCAGTTAAAACTAATTGAACATGTGCTATATTCCATGTACTTTTCTAGGTTCTGGGGATGCATACGCAAATTTAGTGGAGATAAACTCCCCAGACTATCACACTAGCAAGTAGGAATAAGAACATCACAGACAAATCCTGAATCTAAAATGGTTTTAAGCATCTAAATCATGCAATTTAATCAGTTTAACAGCAATAGGCAAACAAGCTCTACACACTAGACCAGATAACTGGAAGTTCAATCACTAAACCCACTGTTTCCAAATTTTAAAGGGCATTAAAATCACCTTTAAGGTCTATATGAGTGAAAATCGACCAGAGAGCAATGGGGTTTTTTTTTTCAATCACTCAGGGCCAGTATTTAAATGAGTATTTCTGAGTCCACACTAGGAATCTGCATTTTGTTGTTGTTGTTTGTTGGGTTGGGCTGGGTTGGTCTGGTTTGGTTTGGTTTGGTAAGATCCCAAGTGATTCTAGTGCAGATAGTTCCAAGACTAGTGTTATGGATTGAATTGTGACCTCCCCAAAATGTGTTGTAAATTGTATCCCCTGTGCCTGGGGTTATAATCCCATTTGGGAATGGGTTTTCTTTGTAAGGTTAATGAGGTAGTATTAGTGTAGAGTGTGTCTTAAATCAATCTCTTTTGAGATACAAAACAGCAAATTGAACAAGCAACCAAGAAAGCAAGCAGAGATGGGGGATGATAGATGTTAAGTCACATGAAGATCACCAAGGAAAAGAAGCTAAAAAGAGACAAGGACCTTCCTCCAGGGCCAGCAGAGACAGAGAGCCTTCTTCTAGAGACTGCACCCTGAATTCGATCTTCTATCCTCCTAAACGGTGAGAAAATAAATTTATGTTCCTTAAAGCCACCCACTTTGTGGTATTTCTGTTTTAGCAGCACTTGATAACTAAGACAACAAGCTTACTTTAAGAAATACTGAACTAAGCAAAGGAAGAAAGTGTCCAATGTCTGACCAAAAGTAAAGCTCTATTTACTCCTTCATCCATTTTCACTTCTAAAGTTCAGGAATGATCTAAAATGTATTGTGGCTTTTATTTCCACTTGCACTTGAAAACACAAAGGGATCAAATAAGTTTCTCATCTGATAGGATCACAGTCAATATTATTAAGATATTCACAAGAAATAAAGCAGAAAGAAATAAAATGATATTTGTGTATTTGCCTGGGGCATGGTTTTATTATGATTACTTTAAAAATAATCCTCATTCACCCTCTTAAGAGAAACTAAAGATACATAGAGAGAAGGAATGTCTGGGAAAAAAGCCATGACTGACAATGATCTGTTGAAAATGATAAACATTTTTAATTACTACCATGTACTCATGTACTTTGGACATGTTATCAGGAGGGACCAGTCCCTGAAGAAGGACATCATCCTTGGTAAAGCAGAGCGTCAGCAAAAAAGATGAAGACCGTCAATGAGATGGACTGACACAGTGGCTGCAACAATCGGCTCAAGTATAACGATTGTGAGGATGGTGCAGGACCGGCAGTGCTTCATTCTGTTGTACACAGGGTTGCTACAAGTTGGAACCGACTCGATGACACCTAACAACAACAACAGCAACCATGTTTTAACAAGTTTGCTGTATCTCCACATCCAGGGAACTATGATCAGTATTTTTATATCTCAAAAATGTATTTCTATAAAGTATTTTAATAATTTTCTACTCAGATAAGATCACAAGATTTGATCTCTGAATGATCCTTCCTTTTGAAGTTATTATTTTCTTGCTATAATCCTCATCTTTGAAATTTGGAGATGCTGAAGAGCAAACTAGTTTACCTGAGTAAACTGCAATATCACTTTTTTTTTTTTTGCCGTGTTGAGTAAATAAACATTTTTCTCTTTGGATTCTGGTTCTTATGCCTTTAATAGTTTGTAAGTCCACTTTGTACAAGCTAAATAAAGATTAATGTAAAGACCAATAAAAGCATTTTACAAAATAATCCCAAGTGCAACTACAGTTACATCCACAAGCATTTGAATTTTACACTAACTTCTGGTCCCCATTCACAAGTGTGCTTTATAATTAAAAAAAAAAAATTATGTCTCGTTATTTTAATTTCTACTTATTTTTTGGAAAATTTTAACCTTGTTTCAGGATGACCTTGAAAGTACAACTGACAGAAAAGCAAACAACACCCTCTATTCAATAGCTAATATAAAACAAACTTAGTAGATAGGAATTATACAATGGAGCTTATTTAATGCTGATTTGTGGAATATGGGCTGATTAAGCCCTCATTAGAACTAGTATAGCATATCTGAAAACCATGTTTTCAATTCACGTTGGAGAGTAAACCTCTCCTAGATGTCAGGTGTTTGGAGAGAGATTTCAAGATGGTGGACAGAGACAACTAGGGCCACCTATAAAAGGCCGTATCTCAAAGCCTGAGGGATGCTGTCTTAGTTACCCAGTGCTGCTATAACAGAAATACCACATAAGGATGGCTTTAACAAACAAATTTATTCTCTCACAATCTAGGAGGCTAGACATCCAAATTCATGGTGCCAGCTCCAGGGGAAGGCTTTCTCTCTGTCGGCTCTTGGGGAAGGTCCTTATCATCAATCTTCTCCTGGTCTAGGAGCTTCGCTGCACAGGGACTCCAGGTCCAAAAGAAGTGCACCACTCCTGGTTCTTCCTACGTGGTGGTAATGAGGTCCTTATCTCTCTGCTCCCTTCTCTCTCCTTTTATCTCTTGTAAGATAAAAGGTGACGCCGGCCACACCCCAGGGAAACTCCTCTTACATCAGATCATGGCTGTGACCTGAATAAGAGTGTTTCATACCACCCTAATCCTCTTTAACATAACCTAATCTTGCCTCATGAACCACAGGCAGAGATTAGGATTTACAACACATGGGACAATTACATCAGATCACAAAATGGAGGACAATCACACAATACTGGGAATCATGGCCTAGCCAAGTTGACACATATTTTTGGGGGAACACAATTCAATCCATAAGAGATGTCATGGTGAGTAATGATGGAAATATGAGAGACATTATATGTGTGTGGGCATCTATAAATTGGATTAGTAGAGTTTAAATTACATTAAAAAGAAGAGTCCTAAAGATATTCTTAACCTACCTGAAAACTTCCCTAAAGCCAGAATTGCCATTGAGAAACAATTTAGTACCTTGAATCAATACAAGATCTCATACACTTCAAAGGAATTATAATTAACACTCAAAGAATAAACTGATCACCTGGTAAGATCTGTTGCAATGATTCATAATTATTTTCAATTTGTATAAACAAGAAAATCCAGTGATTCAAGTGAAAATGCCACTTTTTCAATTCCCATCCTAGTTTGGGTTTAAAATATATTTTTCATCTAGAGATTCAGTTGTTTCATGATTGCTTCATATTTAGACCAAGAAGAAGAAAAAAAAAAAAACATACCAACTACTTTCTGAAAAATGGAAGCATGCCTCTGTAAATGGTCCAAGTCATTGGACTGTTAGTTCTCTGAGTTATTTCTAATAAAAACTGTCTAAAAACTGGACCAATAAAGGTGCAAAAGATAAAGCATTCTTTTTATGTCTGGATATCATTACCATTCTCAGTACAAATAAGATGCAGAACAACTATTCGGAATTGGATACAGTGAATACCTAATATCACTGTATAACAGAAGGTAAATGGAAGTATGTGTGCTCCTAACAGAACTTTTGGAGTAGAAAACATATTAATAACTCCCATAAATTAGTATATACTAAGGAGAGTCTCCTCTCTTAATCCAATATACCAACTCCGTAAGGTGAAAAAAATGTTAACATGAGAATCTAGAAGTGTTTCCACAAAAACTATCTGATGCCATCGAATATATAAAGATGTTGCAATTCTCCTTTATAATGGGGAGATACTCCTAAGAATCGAGAAAGCCACACTTGCACTATAGTTTTTACTTTAACAATATGAAAATCAATTTGTTCAAACACATATTAGACGTTTATTGTGCCAGGCACGGTATTGAGGGGTACAGAGTCAAATAAAACATGGCCTTTCAAAGTCTTAGAAAATAAATCACTAAGGACAGTAAAGTGCACTACAAATATAAAAGTTTGAGACGTTAGCACTTTATTCATAATTGGCTGTAAAAAGATCTTTAGAAAATAAAAATGATAAATGCTAGCCATTATAAAATGTTGTAACATTTGTAAATATAGGTGGAAAATCAGAGATTAAAAATGGGTTAGTATCTTACTTGATATATTCCTATATGTTTGTCCTGATTATAAACGCTCCAAAATTCTTAAGGGCATGGTATGAGACTAGATCTTCCTAGTACATGTAATTTCAACATGCAAATTCGTGAAGCATTCCATATTTTGGAGCCCTGGTGGCACAGTGGTTAAGCACTGGGTTACAACCCAAAAGGTCTGCAGTTTGAATCCACCAGCCACTCCTTGGAAACCCTATGGGGCAGTTCTACTCTGTACAATAGGGTCGCTATGAGTAGGAATCGACGGCAATGGGATTTTGGTTTTAGAATGGTTTCTTTTCTGAGATATTCAGTTATTTAGAGGTTAAATAGCTTCTTGCTGGTTATGTAATTTGACCTATAAAACACTGGAGAGCAAGAGATTGTTTTATCCATTATTTAAAACAGATTTTCTAGCCGTACACTCTAATGCTGACTTTAAAATTAGTTTCAGGTGCTCAAACTTTCTAAGATTCTTTGTTCTATCAACTGCCACTGGAAGTGACATATCCTCTAATTATAACTCACCTTATTTCCCAAGATGCCCCTAAGAAACTTCAGGCTAAGGTCAATTGTTAGAAACCTGTATCTATGCGCAGAATATAATTACTAGTATTTTCTAAAATGTATTCTTCGATTTTTGGTTTTCCCCTCAAAACACATCAGGATAGCATTTCAGATACAACTTTTTCCTTGCACCTAGTTAGGAAGGACATGTTCAAACAAATACGTTGGCGATTAAACGCACTTAGAATAGAAAAAAAGTGATAGCTCAAACTCTAATTTGAAAATTATCCAACTCTGTTAAGGAAAATATATCAGGAAAAAATAGATTTTCTAGATGTTTGACATATTTCAAGACTCTGCTGTCCATACTCAAATAATCATGATTTCTCCTCATAAGAATCACAGATATATGTTCTCTACCACATGTCGTGCACTGTTAATTCTTAAGGATTAGGCAGGAATATTTATATTAATCAATTAAAAATTGTGACAAGTTGAAAACAGTCCTCAATCTTTAAGAAGACAATTATGGAAACATGTATATCCTCTTTATTCCCTGTGACACTCTCCAGTCTACCATGATGATGCTTAAACAGTTTTTATTACTATTATTATTATTATTACTAATTTAAATACATCAAGATTTTAAAAGGGTAAAATAATGAGCCTAAAGAAAAGATTATTTGTCATGCACTCTGAGTATCAATAAGCAAAGCTTCTTAGAGAGATTATGATAAAGAAAGAACAGAGGAAAAGAAAGATGGGAACACCTTTAGGCATGACATATGAAGACATCTTAGAGTTTGCTCTGGTATATGATAAATATATACAGAGCAAATCAAATGATAAGATGCTCTTTTTAAAATATAATTCCATATTCTACGCAAATGAACCAGCTGTCTTTGAGTCGATTCTGACTCATGACACCTTCGTATGTGCAGGGTAGAACTGCACTCCATTGTGTGACCTTAAGAAAGCAGATTTCCAGGCCTTTCTTCTGAGGCACCTCTGTGTGGGTTCAAATCGCCAACCTTTCTGTTAGTAGTCCAGCACTTAACCATTTGTATCACGCAGGCTGCAAATGAAATAAGGCATAATTTATCACATTCCAAAAGTATTCTTTAGTATCCTTGACATAGGGGATTGCTTTACATCATTGAGCTGTTTATTTTAAGACTGAAGTACATGTCTGAGAGATGGAGGCAGTGGCAAAGTGTTAAAAACCACTGTCAACTGGAAATCAATGCTTCATAAAGATGACACTTTAAAATTATAATGTAATTCAATGAGAGAATATATTATTCCATTTTCAATAATGTGCTTCAGTTACAAACATCAAGGAAGGAATCTGTTGAGTAAAACAGGGTCTAGTTTTAGTCATATAAGGCATACTTCAAAAACAAAAACCACAATTAACCCTATATTTCTGAGTAAGGAAGGAGAAACAAAATGAGCCATTCTGAAGTGCTGGGGCTGTTATTTGATGAATTTACTGGGAGCCTAGAGGAAACTAAAGTTGCTGCCCTCTGACTGGAACATTCAAGTTTATCATTTGTGCGTATCATAAAAGGGCAATTTAGATGTTAAAATTTAATCAACGTGAAACTTTAATGCCTTAGGTTGAAACAGAGAATGGCATAATAATGGCATTAGAAAGGGTGAAAATAGCACCATTACTCTCATTGACATCATCAATGTGTTTGCTTCAGTGAACTGCACCTCCAAAACGGAACAACAAAAAAGTCATTTGTAAGGAGGGTGTCATCAATAGTTTTCTTTTCCTCAGCTGTGGAATGGCCTATGTTCTATAAAGGATGCAAAAACACATCTAACCAAAATATAGATTTCTTCACTCATTTAAAACAGAGCAGTATTTGGTAGACTTCCTTTATCATCTTTTGATTAATGTAATTGCATCAGGGAAATGCAAAAGATTATTACCAAAATGAAAAGATGAAATATTACTTCTTGTGGGCCACTAAATAGTGTTTAATATTCACTAGACAAACATTCTCCACAAGTCTGTCAGATTGTCATACTGTAGTAGCTTGCAAGTTTCTATGATGCTAGAAGCTATACCAGCAGTGTCACCCACAGTGGACAGGTTTCAGCTGAGCTTTGAGACTAAGAGAAACTAGGAAGAAAGACCCGGCGGTCTACTTCTGAAAAAAATTAGCCAGTGAAAACTTTATGAATAGCAGCAGAATACTGTCTGATACAGTGCCTGAAGATGAGCCCCACAGATTGAAAGGCACTCAAAAGACAACTAGGGAAAAGCTGCCTCCTCAAAGTAGAGTGGACCTTAACGACATGGATGGAGTCAAGGTTTCAGAACCTTCATTTGCTGATGCGGCACAACTCAAAATGAGAAGAAACAGCTGCAAACATCCATTAATAATTAGAACGTGGAGAGTAGGAAGTATGAATCTAGGAAAATTGGAAATCGTCAGAACTGAGACAGAACGCATAAACATCGATATCCTAGGCAAATTGGAAATGTCAAAAATTAAATTAACATTAAATAAACATCGATATCCTATGCATTAGTGAGCTGAAGTGGACTGGCATTGGCCATTTTGAATTGGACAATCCCATGGTCTACTATGCCGGGAATGACGAATTGAAGAGGAAAGGCATCACACTGATCATCACAAAGAACATTTCAAGATCTATCCTGAAGTACAACACTGTCAGTGATCGCATAGTATCCATACGCCTACAAGGTAAGACCAGTTAATATGAATATTATTCAAATTTACGCACCAACCGCTAAGGCCAAAGATAAAGAAATTGAAGATTGTTACCAATTTCCGAAGTCTGAAATTGTTCTAACATGCAATTAGGACATACCAATAATCACTGGTGATTGGAAAGCAAAAGTTGGAAACAAAGAAGAAGGAACAGTAGTTGGAAAATATGGCCTTGGTGATAGAAACAATGCCAGAGATCACATGATAGAATTTTGCAAGACTAAAGACTTCGTTGCAAATACCTTTTTCAACAACATCAATGGCAACTACATACACGGCTTCGCTGAATGGAAAACACAGGAATCAAATTGACTGCATCTTTGGAAAGAGACGATGGAAAAACTCATCATCAGTCAGAACAAGGCCAGGGGCCACTGTGGAACAGACCATCAATTGCTCATATGCAAGTTCAAGTGAAGCTGAAGAAAATTAGAACAAGTCCACAAGAGCCAAAGTACAACCTTGAGTACATCCCACCTGAACTTAGAGACCATCTCAAGAACAGATTTGACACATTGAACACTAATGACCAAAGGCCAAACGGGTTGTGGAATGGCATCAAGGACATCATACATGAAGAAAGCAAAAGGTCATTAAAAAGACAGGGAAGAAAGAAAAAACCAAAATGGATGTCAGAAGAGATTCTTAAACTTGCTCCTGAACATAGAATAGCTAAAGCAAAAGGAAGAAATGATGCAGTAAAAGAGCTGAACAGAAGATATCAAAGGGCAGCTCGAGAAGACAAAGTAAAGTATTATGACATGTGGAAAGACCTGGAGTTAGAAAACCAAAGGGGAAGAACGGTCTCAGCATTTCTCAAGCTGAGAGAACTGAAAAAAAATTCAAATCTCGAGCTGCAGTACTGAAGTATTCTACCGGGAAAGTACTAAAGGACTCAGGAAGCATCAAAATAAGATGGAAGGAATACAGAGTCACTGTACCAAAAAGAATTGGTCGACACTCAACCATTTCAGGAGGTAGCATATGATCAAGAATGGATGGTGCTGAAGGAAGAAGTCCAAGCTGCAGTGAAGAAACTGGTGAATAGAAAGGCTCCAGGAGATGACAGAATACCAGTTGAGATGTTTCAACAAATGGATGCAGCAATGGAAGTGCTCACTCATCTATGCCAAGAAATTTGGAAGACAGCTACCTGGCCAACCAGCTGGAAGAGATCCATACTCGTGCCCATTCCAAAGAAAGTGATACAACAGAATGCAGAAATTGTCAAACAGTATCATTAATATCATACACAAGTAAAATTTTGCTTAACATCATTCAAAAGTGATTGCAGCAGTACATTTACAGGGAGATGCCAGAAATTCAAGCTGGATTCAGAAGAGGACTTCGAATGAGAGATATCACTGTGGGTGTCAGATGGATCTTGATTGAAAGCAGAGAATACCAGAAAGATGTTTACCTGTGTTTTATTGACTATGCAAAGACATTCAACTGTGTGAATCATAACAAATTATGGATAACATTGCAAAGAATGGGAATTCCAGAACACTTAAACTGTGCTCATGAGGAACCTGTATATATATCAAAAGGCAGTTGTTTGAACAGAACAAGCAGATATTGTGTGGTTTAAAGTCACAAAAGGTATGTGTCAGGGTTGTATCCTTTCACCATACTTAGTCAATCTGTATGCTGAGCAAATAATTTGAGAAGCTGAACTACATGTAGAAGAACGGGGCATCAGGACTGGAGGAAGACTCATTAACAACCTGCAATATGCAGATGACACAACCTTGCTTGCGGAGAGTGAAGAGGACTTGAAGCACTTACTGATGAAGATCAGACTACAGCCTTCAGTATGGATTACACCTCAACATAAAGAAAACAAAAATCCTCACAAGTGGACCAATAAGCAACATCATGATAAACGGAGAAAAGACTGAAGTTGTCAAGGATTTCGTTTTACTTGGATCCACAATCAATACCCATGGAAGCAGCAGTCAAGAAATCAAACGGTGTATTGCAGTGGGCAAATCTGTTGCAAAAGACCTCTTTAAAGTGTTGAAAAGCAAAGATGTCACTTTGAAGATGAAGGTGCACCTGACCCAAGCCATGATGTTTTCAATTGCCTCACATACATGCGAAAGCTGGACAGTGAATAAGGAAGACTGAAGAAGAATTGATATCTTTGAATTACGGTGCTGGCAAAGAATACTGAATAAATCATGGACTGCCAGAAGAATGAACAAATCTGTCTTGGAAGCAGTACAGCCAGAATGCTCCTTAGAAGGATGGTGAGACTTCATCTCATATACTTTGGACATGTTATCAAGAGGGACCAGTCCCTGGAGAAGGACATCATGCTTAGTAAAGTAGACGGTCAGCGAAAAAGAGGAAGACCCTCAACGAGATGGACTGACACAGTGGCTACAGCAATGGGCTCAAGCATAACAAAGATTGTGAGGATGGCGCAGGACCAGGCTGTGTTTGGTGCTGTTGTACACGGGGTTGCTATGAGTCGGAATCGACTTGAGGGCAACTAACAACAACAGACCAACATTCATTTGACCATCCTCCTACAAGTCATTGATTTTCTACTATGTACCAGGCATGCTGTAACACATGTATATATGTAATGATTATAACATTTATAATGTATATACATAACCAGTGTGCAACCAGGGCTCCATATATATACATATATATATATATATAAATATATATATATATACATATCTCAATATGCAGACCTATTAAAGATTAAGTGAATTTTGGAATGAGAACCAGAAGACCTAGGCTCTGAGATACTATACCACCACCACCCCTGCCCATACAAAATACCATTTCTGGTAATGATGACTTCCACATCTGTATCTCTAGCCCTACCTTCTCTTCTAGGAGTCCCTGGGTGGTGCAAATTGTTAAGCACTAGACTACTAACTGAAAGTTTGGTGGTTCAAACCCACCCAGAGGTGCCTTAGAAGTAAGGCCTGGTGATCTGCTTCTGAAAGGTCACAGTCTTGAAAACTCCACAGAGTGCAGTTCTACTCTATACACGTGGGGTCGTCATGAATCCAAATCGACTTGATGGCAACTGAGAACAACAAACACAACAACAACCTCTCTTCTGAGCTCCAGACCCATATTTCTAACAGCCTACCTGACATTGCCATCTGGAAATCCCACAGATACTTCAGATTCCACAAGGTCAAAATTGTAACAGCCCTGCCTGTTTACCCATAATTCTCTCTCACTTCATACTCCCCACAGTTCACTGGCAAATCACTTTTTAAGTTTTACTTAAAATTCCTTATCTGATATATTCTGTCTCTACCCAAGTAGATTGAAAAGTCCTTTTGGACAGGTACAATACTTTCTACTCTCTGTAGTACCCATTTAGTGCCTAGCACATTTCTGTCAAAATCACACGTTTAACACTGCATGTGCTTTTTGAGGAAATGTATGTTTTAGAGGCAATGTAACACAGCTGAAGAGCAGTATTTTACAGTGGATAAAAGCAAGGTATTTGGCTATTCAGAATGCCTGCATTTATTAACTGTGTGACCTTAGGCAAATTACTTAACCCATCTGAACCGCTGCCTTCTCATCTGCAAAATGGGGATAATATTAGCATTCACTTCATAAGGTTCTGATGTGAGGCTCTATTAAGACAATGAATGTAAAGCATTTACTACAGTGACTGGCACTTCGTAAGTGCCCAATAACTGTTAGTTTTTTAAATTTTCTCTCCCTACCTTTTAAACCTGTTCTTCTTCCTGTTTACCTATTCATAATGAACATACCTGGTTGAAAAAAAATAAAAACACTGAAGTTATAGTTGAACCTTTATACTCCACCTCACTCAACTGGTCCTTATATAGTTTTCATTCTGAAATGTCTTTCAAATTAATCTGTTCTGCTTTATCCCCCATGACCTCAACCTCTTCCACTTCCCTAGTTAAAGTTCTCATCATCCTTCTCCTGGACTAGTGGAATAGCCACTTAGCTGGTCACCCAGTCTTCAGCCCATATTCCATGCAACTTCCAGGATTACATTTCATAAACAAATAAACATTACTTAAAGACAAAGCCTTAAGTCCTTAACATGTCTTTCAAGGTATTTCACATTCTGTCCCCAATCTACCTTTCCTCATCTTAAAAAAGAAAAAAATTGCTGGCGAATTGATTCCAACTCATAGCGACCCTATAGGACAGAGCAGAACTGCCCCATAGGGTTTCCATGGAGCAGCTGGTAGAGTCAAACTGCTGACCTTTTGGTTAGCAGCTGTAACTCTTAACCACTGTGCCACAAGGGCTTCTCACCTTTCTTCCTTGATACTCCAGGCCATGAACCATAAACATTCCAGACGCACACTATTTGCTCTCAAGCCAATATTAGCTTGCCTTCCCTACTCACATTTTTCTTTCCAGACTCAGTCCATCCCCTCTTCTGGGAGCCCTCTACGAACTTCACAGGCAAAGTTAATCACTAATCTCTCCATACTCACATTGCACTTAGTATATACCATTAAGACTATACTAATTTTTTTTCATAATTAGTGAATTAGGTGTTTTTCTCCTCTGCTATATCATAAACCTCTAGGGCAGGTGCCCTGTTTTGTTTTTGCTATTGTTGTTTTGTTTTTGTTATCTAGTACTTGGCTCTGTGTTGGGGACTTAATAAGTACTCTAAAATTGTTTGTTTAATGAATCAATAAGCTAATATTTATGGTCACGCAGGTTAAAGGAGAAACTTACTGTGATTATACAGAAAACTGAACGGAATAATTTGAAAATGCTCAAATAAAATGGAGTTTGTATAAGGAAATTACATTTCAGTAGGTTTGAGGTTTGAGCATCTTTAACTTTCAAAAGATACGCAAGTGGTTCTGATGTGCTCTGATCTCTGAAAATCACTGAATCAAGCAAATACCTAGAAAGAGATTGCCCCATACAATAAATGTTAACAATCAATGCTTGAGGTTTATGTAAGTAGACGAGCTTATATTTGGTTAAATGGCTGCTGTGTCATTCTAATGATTTCTGGTGATGGGAACAGTTTCCTGAGTGGTACTTCAAATCATTCACTCGGAGCCTTAGCCTGAACACATTAAAACACCCTGAGTATTAGATAAGATGAAAATGTACTGGCATGTAAACATTGAATCATTAACTGAAAAAAGCAGGCTATGAAACAACACTTAGAAAATGCTTTCATTTTAGTAGCAACTGCACTAAAAAAAAAAAAAAAAAAAAAAACCACTCATGGTGACCCTATAAGACAGAGTAGGGTTTCCAAGGCTGGAATCTTTAACGGAGTGGATTGCCACATCTTTCTCCCATAGGGCGGTTGATGGGTTCAAACTGCTAACCTTTTAGTTAACAGCCAAGCACTGAACCACTTCGCCACCTTAGCTCCTCAGCTACTGTATAGATGAGTACATACATGTACAGAAAATTATCTGGACAGATACACACTAAGTTGTTGACAATAGTAATCTCTGGCTGGTGGAAATGCGGTGGTTTTCTTTTCTTGTATTTTGCTTTTCTGTATGTCCAACTTTCCACAATGCATGTTAACCACTTTTGTAATAATAAGGGAAAAAATTACCTATGTAGTCTAACAGAACTGGTAGGGAACTAGAGGGGGGAAAAAAACTAATATCAGTGTCGTACCTACATGTATCAGGCAATATGCTAGATACTGGGGATAGAATGATTAGCAATATAAGGTCTTGTTTAGAAAAGTCAGGCAACACGCTATGGTTATTCAGCAAGCGAATAACAGAACTGGGATTCAAATCCAGGTTTTTCTGATTCAAAAATAATGTATCTTCCCTTTTACCTTGGCTTAAACCCGTTTCGATTCCAACTCATAGCGACCCTATAGGGCAGAGTAGAACTGCCACACAGGGTTTCCAAGCAGTGGCTGGTGGATTCGAACTGCTGACCTTTCGGTTAGCAGCTGAACTCTTAACCACTACGTCACCAGGGTCTCCCACGATAGGTACCATTATTTCCGCTCATTTTTATAGATGGAAAAACCAAAGGTCAAAGAGGTTAAGTAACCTGCCTACCTTTTGGTTAGCAGACTGAGCTCTTAACCACTGTGCCACCAGAGCTCCTCCCTTGGCTTACCAGATCCAATATCAGCCCTGGACATGGCAATTCATGGCACTGAACAATGTGGGTAGGGTGGCAAAAACCTTGATTACTTAACTGAACTGTTTTGTCCAGGCTGATATTGGATACCCTGGCTTACCAGATCCAATATCAGGCCTGGGCAAAACAGTTAAGTAATCAAAGTTTTTGTCACCCTACCCACATTGTTCTATGCCACGAACTGCCATAGTCACTACCGTGGGACCTACTGCAGGTTATTCTCATTCATCAACTTAGTTCTTATCCCATCAGCTAATGCAACAATGGGCTCAAGGACAACAACGACTGTGAGGACGGTGCAGGACTGAGCAGTGTTTCGTTTCATTGTTCAAAGGGTCGCTATGAGTCAGAACAGACTCAATGGCACCTAACAACAACAGCAATGCTATGACCAAGTAATCTGATAAAATAATTCATGCCAAGGAACTAATGTATTTAACCATTGCACTGGACATCCCAGTGCCATATATGTGCAGCCTGCTTTGCTAGGTGTTTTCAATGACAGAGTTCACATTCAAATGGAGGAGAAAGGGAGTTTAGACACCCACAAAGTTAACCACATCACAATCTGATAAGCATTATAATAAAAATAATAACAAATTATTCATTACAGAAGTATGGAGAAGGTAAGTGTTTAATTCTGTCTAGAAAGTCACAGATCACCCCAACAAGGCTAGCATTAATCCAGAAAACACAAAACAATAAATGCTGGAGAGGTTGTGGAGAGACTGGAACACTCATACACTGTTGGTGGGAATGTAAAATGGTACAACCACTTTGGAAATCAATTTGGCACTTCCTTAAAAAGCTAGAAAAAGAAATACCATACGATCCAGCTATCACGCTCCTTGGAATATATCCTAGAGAAATAAGAGCCGTCACATGAATAGATATATGCACACCCATGTTCATTGCAGCACTGTTCACAATAGCAAAAAGATGGAAACAACCTAGGTGCCCATCAATGGATGAATGGATAAAGAAATTTATGGTATATCCACACAGTGGAATACTATGCAACAATAAAGAACAACGATGAAGCTATGAAACATCTTGTAACATGGAGGAAGCTGGAGGTCATTATGCTGAGTGAATTTAGTCAGTCACAGAAGGACAAATATTGTATAAGACCACTATTATAAGAACTCAAGAAAAGGTTTAAACACAGAAGACAACATTCTTTGATGGTTACGAGGGTGGGGAGGGAGGGTGAGGGTTATTTACTAACTAGATAGTAGGTAAGAATTATCTTAGGTGAAGGGAAGGACAGCACACACTACAGGGGAAGTCAGTACAACTGGCCTAAACAAAAGCTAAGAAGTTTCCTGAATACAATCAAACAGTTTGAGGGACAGAGTAGCAGGGGTAGGGGTCTGGGCATCATGCTTTCAGGGGACATCTAGGTCAACTGGCATAACAAAGCTTATTAAGAAAATGTTCTGCATCCTACTTTGGTGAGTGGCATCTGGGGTCTTAAAAGCTTGCAACCAGTCATCTCAGATACATCAATTGGTCCCAACCACCTGGAGTAAAGGAAAATGAAGAACACCGAACACACAAAGAAAGTATTAGCCCGAGAGACAGAAAAGGCCACATAAACCAGAGATTTGATCAGCCTGAGACCAGAAGAACTAGATGGTGCCCGGCTACCACCAATGACCGCCCTGACAGGGAACACAACAGAGAGTCCCGGATGGAGCAGGGGAAAGGTGTGCTGCAGAACCCAAATTCTAGTAAGAAGACCAGACTTAACGGTCTGACTGAGACTGGAGGCATGGCCCCTGTATTCTCTATCAGTCCCGAACTAAAACAATTTCCGAGGCCAACTCTTCAGACAGGGATTGGACTGGACTGTGGGACAGAAAGTGATACTCTTGAGGAGTATGCCTCTTAGCTCAAGTAGATACAAGAGACTAAATGGGCAGCTTCTGTCCGGAGGTGAGATGGGAAGGCAGAGAGGGTTAGGAGCTGGTTGAATGGACACGGGGAATCAGGGGTGGAAAAGAGGAGTGTTCTGTCACAGTATGGGGAGAGCAAGTAAAGTCACATAACAATGTATGTATAAATTTTTGTATGGGAAAAAGTTAAAAAAAGAAAGTCACAGAGTGTTTAATAGAAAACAAAAGGTAAAGGAAGGGCAAGTGAAGCAAAGACCATTGCCTTTGCAAAAAATCTCTAGTAGTTAAAAAGCCCTGCTCCCCAAGTTACCAGCCTGACCACTTCCTGGTAGCCTCCTGTAAATACATTGCCCTCTCAACGGGTGCCGAACTCCAATGCTAGGTGTTTCTTGGTTTGCAACAGACCAGTGGTGGGAAATACTCTTAGGCAGCGCTTTCAGCAGATCTTAAAATAACATTCCTTAAAGCAAACACCTGTGGCCTCTGCAGCCTCTCTTTCACATTAGTACATGTCGTTCTCACTGAACTGCATCCCTGAGCAGCTCACATAGTGACATGTTTAATGTAGCTGGGTTACCTAATACTTGCAGAGATTAGGAAGCTGTCAGTAAAATATCCGGGAGGGCTTTGTGAATTACCTTCTAAAATCACTCTAAATTAGCAATTAATGGAAAAATTTTGACAAATTGTTCATCACTGAGTGCAGCCTGATAAAAAATCAGCCTCTGGAGAATTTTGTTTATCATTAATGCTAGAGTATATTTAACAGATGATTTTTTTTTCCAGAGTAGTGGCCTCACTTTATTTCAGTAGATATCCTTGATTAGTAAAGTTTGCTCCCCCCCTTTTTAAACATTAAAAATTAACTGATTCCAAAGAGTAGGGGAAGGACCAGAAACTTTTGAGTCAGCAAAGTGCTTTGGGGAGGAATATGTGAATATGTAGTTAGAGATAAACAAAACTAACATTTTTAATGCACAGTTATAAGTAACTAAGGGTTTTCAGGCAAAAGTGATAGGTAACTTGTTCCTTTGCTTTGTATTCCTTACGTATTTTCAAATGAACTATATTGATGGGTTTCCTGGAGTGCTGGCATAGTTACTTTTTCAATTATTCCACATTTTTACAAGTTACACAATTAATTGTACTTCTGTAGATTACTTTATCCCAGAACTAGAAGGTATTTCAAAATAATTAAATGTCCACATAATATAAATACACACATAGCTTAGGCTATTTAGTTAAAAAAAAAAAAAGTCAACCTGGGTGATCTGGCATCCAAAAGATGTACCAGTAAGTCAGTGATGAAGTAAGGGCCAAGGATAGACCAGACAACAAATCAGAGTAGAAACGCACCTTCTATTTCTTCTTAAAAGCCCTCTCCGACGCACAGAGAACAAAGCAAGAGTGAAGATTGTTGTTGTTGTCGTCGTCAAGTGCCGTCCAGTGGATTCCAACTCATAGCGACCCTATAGGACAGAGCAGAACTGCCCCTTATAGGGTTTCCTAGACTGTAAACTTTACCGGAGCAGTTCGCCACGTCTTTTCTCTCGAGGAACCGCTGGCAAGTATTTCATGGGCCCCTCTCCATCCCAAGACCCCCCTGGGAGGCAGCGGCAAGAGCACACAATCTACAGCCAGGAGCAGCAGGGAGAGCTGGAGAAACACTTTGAGAAGACCAAGTACCCAGCCTATGAGCAGCAGAAAGCCCTGGCCGCCAAGCTCACCTGAAGGAGCACCAACTGCTCGACAGCAGCAATATCAGCAATTGCAGCGATTCTGGGGGCAGGGAGCTTAAGGAGGCCAAAGTGCCCCAGGCACCTGCCCCCACCTCCTGTCTCTCTGGGTTCGTCTGGCGTGGGGGGCAGGTTTCTGCAGCCCCTTCCCTTTGCCCAGCCCGTTGGGGATCTTCCCAGCAGCAGAACCCACTGTCTCCAGCTACAGCCAGGCCTGGGGAGCCCGAGTAAGATGCTCAGCAGGGCGCTCTGGCCACCCCAGCCAGCACTCAGGACCCCTCTGCCGCGGACTTCTCGCTAGACCCCACACGGTTCTTCTCATGCCAAGTCCTCTACAGGTGGTGGGGGGGCTGACTTTATGGACCGGAATGACTGACGCCAAGAGCTTACTGAGTTCACAGGCCTGCAAGTGTCCTGCAGATCCTGCAGGGAGCCAGACGAGGGCGCTTTCCCCCGCGAGCTTTGTGCCCTAGTGCCTGAAGCGGGGGCTGCTTGGTCTTTCCACAGCATGGACGCCCCCCTCCCCATGTTTATCCAACTGCTTGCGGTGGGCATGTGCTCATGTTCACTGTGTGGCCACCACACGTCTCAGGGCTACGAATGTCCCTATCCTTGTCATTTCGGTCGCGCATGAGTATTTCTGCTAGTTCCTGGGACCAGGAGTGAGATTTTGCTGCTCAGGAATGTGCGCATACTTAGCTTTAGTGGCTGCTGCACCAGAGCTTTCTAAAGGGCCATGTAATGGCTTCGTCTCTGGACCTGCGTATTCCTCCAGCGCTCTCGTTGGTTAGCGTCCTCCCCGATATTTAGGATTGTGAGACTGTTTAATGGCTACCGATATGCTATCCTGTGACTTGTGGGTTTTCTTGCTTCACCCTTTATTATAAAAATGTATGTAACACATTTGCCAATTCAACCTTTTTCACGTATACAATTTCGTGATATCAGGTTGTGCAACCATCACCCATAATCAATCCCAAATTCCACATCGTCATGAACAGAAACTCACTGCTTCCTAAACAATGGTTTCCCCCCCCCCTTCCCAGTTGTCCCTCCCTGGTATCCACAAATAAAACTTTCGTCTCTATTTAAAAAAAAAAAAAAACACGCTAGTCAAAATAGAAATTGCAATTTCCTCTGAAAATGTTCTCCCAATGTTCCCAAAGGAAGCGAATACTTTGGGGAAGTTCTTGTGTGATGTTGAAGGAAATTTTTGGCAAATAAATTTTGAAGTTTAAAAAATAACCAAAGGTAGTAGAAAGAAGCTCTTTGCAAATTAATTTTTGGAAAAATTTTAAATAAAATTTCAAATCTAAATGTTTGCAGGTAAAAAGATTATAATTCCAGTGTCGTTTATATTTTTTTCGTAAAAACATTTATACATTTTCCTTCATCTTCTGGTATCACACACATGGGAAAGTTTATGTAAGTATCATGCCTGTTCTGGAAATGAATTAGGGTAAATTTTAAGAAAAACGGAGGGGGGGGGTAAAAAAAAACACATCAGGATTCCATATGACTTAAGAGTAAATTTTTATTTATGTATCTATGTGTGTATGTTTTAAAGCCTTGAAATTTAGGTCTACAGAAGGCAAATGCATTCGTTCAGTAAATATTTACTGACTGCCTACAATTTGCTAGGCATTAGTGGAGAAATTAGAATATAAAGTTGACAGTTATATTCTCTGTTCTCAAGACATTTACGACTGAGTTGGAGACACATACATGCACACAAATACATTTTACTTCTAATATAACAGCTATGTAAACCTGTTAAACAATCTCTAAAAACAAAAGCTTATTTCTTCTGTCTTAACTCACTTTTCAGTACTGTTCATAGTATTTCTTGGTTCCATTTGTGACTGAACAACAAGTAGCACATGGACACTAAAGCAGTGTCTATATGCCAAAACATTTAAGGAAAAACAGACGTGATACAATACTAATCCAAGGTCAGCACAACTTGGGCAGTTTTGGGGAAGAGCCAATCTCCCTTCTCACGTCCAATATTCTCACATATAGAGAAGTACAACCTGTTTCAGTTAACAGTCCACAACTTGTATTTATCTAAAGCCCCAAAGTACTTTTCTTCAACCTAACCCCACGTATTTTTAATCTCTAGCTCATCTTCCTGAAACATACTTCCTATAGTCTTCCTAACCATATTACATTAAGGGTTATAACACCTCTACTTTTAACCACACATTTATTCTACTTTAGTTAAGAATCTCTGAAATTCACAAAATAAATTTTTATTAATTTGGACTTTACAAATTAAGAATCTTTTTCAGAATGAGTAGGGTCTAGGCTGATTTTTCTTGTTTGCAAATTTTTTCCCTTGCCATTTAATTCTTAAACAGAATTAGAAAATTTAAAGTGTACTCAAATATACCACCGAGGCTACAAACAACAGAAAAAACAACCAGTTTCTCTACTGGATCAGTATATATTCTGCCCAGCCTACTACACATCCTCCGTTTATACTTGGAACCCCTGCATTGACAACAGCCACTAAAGCTCTGTGCAACATCCTTAAAACAACAAACATTCCAATGTATTCACAAGGCTTGATAGTACTAAGGCAAGAAGTGAAAAAATTCACACATCCGTTTATCTATTTAACAACAGTTCGTAAAAATATAACGAAAGGTTGAAAGAAGAAAGAGTGATTCCATATTTGGATTAATTCTGAGCATTCAATTAACCAGTATCCTTCCATTAACTGATGTGTACTGATCAATTGGTGCTTTGGTACAAAAAAACCCCAATATTCTGAGACAACATTTTTCAAAGAGAATAAACTTTTTCAAAAGCATTTTTAGCACCAACAACGTACAAAATATAAACATTCAGACAACTTACAAATAAAGTTTCAAAATTTGGTAATCTTGAACTTGGAGTGTATTTTTCAATCGGAACGTTATAAAACTACAGCTAGCTATCGATGACAAATGTATAAACCCTATTTAGCAAAAACTGTTCTTAAAATACTATGTATCTGCAATGAAAAATAACTCAAAATAATATTGTAATACTGGTAACCAAAAAGATAGAAAAATAATATATACTAATTGTGGGACCATGACTTCACCATCGGCCTAAAGAGAAGGAAACGTGTGAATCACTCAAAGAGAAAAGCAATTAAGAATTAGTAGTCAAAATTCTTTGAATGAGAAGGCAAAAAGACGATGTGGTCGAGTAAGGTGCAGAAAGTCTTAAAGCCAAATTTTGATTGCCAGAAAGATCCATCGCGCTCCCAAGCGCTCGCTCGCTTGCTCTGTTGAATACTCTGAACTCAGGCAAACTGGTAGTGTTCCACCTGGAAGACAAAAGCCACACAAAGTTAAAAGCACAAACACAGCATTAAGAACTCAGACACAACTGTAGGTAAATCTGTGCACTTGGATACCTAGGCGGCCGTCTTTAGCTCCAGAGGCCCGCGTAGTTCCCGTGGAGGCCTGAAGGGAGAGGCCCCCCAGCCACGAAGAGCTTCATCTCAGGCCAGTTGTAGCAGTGGGTGTAGAGCGCATTGGGGAACTCATCCACGCCTCCGAAGTAGTTCACCCAAAGGTCGTCGTGGTTGAGCCAGCCTCTCCCAGAGGTGAGCTTGAGCTTCCTCCCTCTCGGCCCTGGAGAGGAGCCTGGGCTGGCCGAGGCCCTCTCCTCCAGGAACTTCTGGGCGCGGATGTCATAGAAGAGCAGGGACCCATGGCCAGTGCCTATAGTGATGATGTGCTCGTAGAAGCTCAGTGAACGCACGCCTGTGCCTCCCTCCCTGGAGCACAGGGGCCGCACGTTCTGCTGGCGCTGGCGCGGATCCAGGAAGGAGACGTGGGACTGGGAGCCCACTGCATACAGGGACAACTCGTCGCAGTAGGTCAGGCACACGTTCTCTCGGCAGTAGGGCAGCCTGACGGACAGCAGCCTGCACAGGGTGCTCCGGGCCTTCCACAGGTGGAAGTAGCCATCTAGGGACACAGCTCCCAGCTCCTCGTTCTTGCCGCTGAAAGCCAGGGCCCGGACTTTGCGGTTGGTGGGGCTGGTACTGGCCCTGGGGATGGTCTCAATGTCCTTCGGGTGGATGTGGGCGTACACGGGGAGCCCCACGTCGTTGTGCCAGGCGATGCTGCCGTGGCACATGTCGGGGTCCACCCGCCACAGCGCCACGGTGCCGTCGCGGGAGCCGCTCACGACCACGGTGTCGCTCATCCAGGCTATGGCGAAGATCCAGTCCTTGTGGCCAAGGCGGTCGCCCAGGCACACGGGGTCGAGCGTGGGCAGCTGGTAGACGGCCAGGCTGTTGGGGTTCTCGCCCCCCGTGGCCAGCAGCGTCTTGGAGGGATTCAGCTCGATGGCGTGGATGCCGCAGCTCGGCTGGTCCCGGGCCAGCACCGGTGCCCTGTCCCTCAGCAGAGGGATTCGCGTGATGTGGCTCGAGTGCACGTCCACCACAAAGAGCGTGTTGCACTTGGTGCCGCACACCACCTGCCTGGCGTTCAGCCACTGCGACGCGAAGACCTTGTTGAG
>NW_004444002.1:6192823-6224929 GCF_000243295.1 Trichechus manatus latirostris
GCACGCCAGTCAGGGGGAGGGGCTCGGAGGGGGCCGGAGACTAGGGGAAGGAGGCACGGGGTGGGGGGAGGGGTATTCGTGGGAGACCACCCAAGACCCGCACTCCTCCAGGACCCCAAAGCCTCCCTCTATGGACACATCCGAGTGTGCCGGCCCAGGACCCCCAGTGTTGGACAGGGAGTATTTTGCAACCAGCCTCCTTAAAACTCCTACCTGAATAAAATTTGAAACCTAAAGTATAGTCAAGCAGGAGGTAAGAGAAGCCCTGACAATTATCTGTCCAAAAAAACACCTGTGTGCTTGGTGCAGTCCTGGAAGACTCTTTGCTGCGATTAGACGCTGAACTTGGTGAGAAATAGGGGTGTTGGGTAGCGGCAGGGACCCCCTCTAAGTTCCTCCTACAGCGTCTCAACCCTTCTGCCAGCTTCTTAAACAATTTCAACCATTTTTTTTTTCTTCCTCTTCAAATTGAGGTCCCTGATAGCCGAACCTCTTACACCGGAATCCCGTGAGGGGGCCGGTTCTAAATGCAGATCTTCGACCCCGCTTCCACCCAGAGGGTGTCCAGGACCCTAGTAGTTGCAGCCTCAGGAACCCATGGAGCCTTGAGGACAGGGAGTGGGGAGGAAGAGGAGGAGGTTCTTCCTCAGAATTGGCTTCTCAGAGCCCTGAGGCTGTGGAGCAGAGGAGGTCAAGGAGAGGGGAACCTCCCCCGTTCCCCCCCGCCCCCACAGAAGGTTCAGTCCTCACTGTCAGTCCCAGCAAGAGGCCCAGGCACCTGAGCCGAGCCCAGAAACAGGGATGAGGCCCCCAGGGACCTTGGGGGCGTGCCCTGCGGATTACCACTGGCAGAGATGGAGAGAGCTTTCCAGAAGGAGGCAACCACATGGACACAATGAGAGAGTGCTGGGGTTCAGAGCACGGCCTTTGCAGTCTCAGGGGTCAAATGGTTCTTATCTTGCTCTGCCCCTTCAGAGCAGTCAATCTTGTTGCAGTCCCATACCCGTGCAGGCTTAGCTACACTTGGATCCATTGCCAGGAGCACCTGGTGGGTCATACCAACTCTGCATACACACCCCTCCTTCTTGACAAAAGAGGTGCTGGCCGAGTGAATTCTTGGGGGGAGGGGTTGAATTCACTTTCTGACCAATCAGGAGCCTGGGGGAACTACATTGTTGCTGCTTTTCACTCCCTTCCCCCACCCTTTTTGCAAACTCACCTCCAGTGCACAAACGCCAAGTACAAACCATGGGACCTTCCCACCACCTCCAGTCCAGCTGCTGCATCCCAGTATTCTCCAACATCGCAGTATTGTCCAACACTCTCTGCATCTCAGTTCTGATTCTTTCCCATATCAGCCACCTCACAGCAACAGAAGCATCTGCTGATGGTTGGTACACATGAATTAAGGAAGGCTTAGTGGAGGAGGCTGTATTTTGTTTCCGTAGGTGGGGGTAGAGAAAACAGACATTTCAGAAAGAGGCAGCCGTATGTGAAAAGTCACGGATAGTGTAGAGAAATGGTTCATAAACTTTAGTGTACATTAAAATCACAAGGGCAGCCTAATAAACACGCATACCCCCTGGCTCTATCCTCTAAAGATAGGGTGCAAATGGTTGTGGATCACTCTGAGAAATACTGGTCTAGGCTTTTCCCACAGGGTTAGGAGGGGCAGGGTTTGTTGCAGGTAAGGAGTTAACATCATCAGTGTACTTCAGAGTTACCTGAAAATGGATGCTGCTACACTTATATTGTGAAAGCCTTGCCAATTAAAGAGGCTGTGATCATGTAGAAGCAAAAGCGGAGAGTGGTCCAGGCAGAGAAATTGTACCTATGAGGTGTACGCCAACAACAACAACAAAAAAACCCACCAAATCCATTGCCCATTGAGTCAACACATGGCAACCCCAAGTGTTTCAGAGTAAAATGGTGACCTCTTGACCCCACATGTTTCAAAGTAGAACATCAACCCCGCAACCCCACACCCCGCTGTGTTTCAGAGTAGAATGGTGATCCCAAGACCCTGTGACCCCATGAGCCCATGTGTAGAACGGAGATTTCATGCGTTTCAGAATAGAAGAACTCATGTGTTTCAGAGTAGAACTGCTCTCCACAGGGTTTTCAATGGCTGTAATCTTATGGAAGTAAATTACCAAGTTTTTCTTCCGTGGTATCGCTGAGTGGATTTGAACCACCAACCTTCACGTTAGTATCCCCTATCAAACAGCTTGCCCAACCCAGGGACCTATTAGGTATATAACCTGTTGCCGTCGAGTCGATTCCAACTCATAGCAACCCTACAGGACAGAGTAGAACTGCCCCATAAGGTTTCCAAGGAGCGACTGGTGGATTCGAACTGTCAACATTCTTGGTTAGCAGCCAAATGCTTAAACCACTGCACCACCAGGGCCCCATTAGGTATGTAGAGCTTATACTTTACTATTACCTTACACTTTACTATTATAGTAACAAGCACTATTCCAGAAACTTTACAAATATTATCTGGTTTAATCTTCACAACATCCCTATGAGGTAGCTGCCACTATTACCCTCATTTTATAGATGGAGAAATTGAGGCTTGGAGAGGCTATGATTTTATCCAAGGTCAATGAGTTAATATGTGGTGGAGACAGGATTTGAATTCAGGCAGTCTGAATTTACGTTCCATGCTTTAATCCACTTCTTGAAGATTGGGGAAATGCCAGGAGTTGAGTGAAGGGTTTCTAGCAGTAATAGAAATTTAATCCTCACTTCTTGGCAGCAACACAGATGGTGGAATATGGCTGTGGGTTATCTGTGAAGGTTGAACATCAGGTGCAGAGACACAGAGCAGCTGTGAGGGATTCTGGGATTCAGTCTGTAATCAGTGGCAAGGCCTGCTGAGAATGGCAGCACTATAGCTCTTCTGGAGCAGCAGCTGGACAGACTAGCAAGGACCAGTATAGGTTATCCTGATGTCATACCGTAGCGGAATGAACAATGGTATCCACAGAAACAAGAGGGACTAAGGACCACATCCATCTCCTTTTTCCTGGGACCGAGTAAGCATCAGGAGTCCAATAAAATCCCACAGAGAGGGAAGGGAACTCCTGAAATGACTGATACTGGACTTGCCACCAGTCAGGTGAGTGCAGCTTAGAATCAAATGCAATTTGGTTTAGAAACATAAAGAAATGTGTTATATCTTGCTCCCAAGTTTCATGAGAGAAAAATCATATACATTACATGGGGCTCACAAGAACAAGAAGAGTTCTTTCTATGCTCTGGGGCATGAGGTAGAAATCCTCATACAGTACAGTGACAACTCTTTACGCACCTAATATCCTCCCCCCAAGTACTTTTATTTCTGCAGTGGTGGAGGGTGGTGATTATAACTGTGCAAAGCATCATGGAGACCCAGGCCAGACATTTTTCTCAGAATCGACGTGGTTTCCTCCTTGGACTGAACTGGCACTAGACACTACCCTCCCCCCACCCCAAAGCCAGCCCTCTGCCACCTCCTCACTGCCCCAAGGCCCTACCACAACTCCAGCGCCCTGCAGCCAACACCACTGCCTCTCCTCAGCCTCAGGCCATGAGACTGAATCCTCATTGCAAGTGCGCTAGAACTACAACCAGGACTCGGAGGCTGCCCTCAACCACTAGGTAAATCTGGAGCTGTAAGTCTCCTACGTCTACCTGTCCATGTCTTACTACTTTGACCGTGATGATGTGGCTTTGAAGAAATTTGCCAAATACTTTCTTCACCAATCTCAGTGAGGAGAGTGAACATGCTGAGAAACTGATGAAGCTGCAGAACCAATGAGGTGGCAGAATCTTCCTGCAGTATATCAAGAAACCAGACCATGATGACTGGAAGAGCAGGATGAATACAGTGGAGTGTGTGTTACACTTGGGAAAAAGCATAAATCAGTCACTACTGGAACTGTGCAAACTGGCCGTTGACAAAAAAAAAAAAACCATCTGTGTGACCTCATTACCTGAATGAGCAGGTGAAATACTCAAGTATAATTTTATCAAAACATGTACAGGATCTATGTGCTGAAAATGACAAAACACTAATGAAAGAAATCAAATATGACCCAAATAATGGCGAACACACTGTGTTCATGTTTTGGAAGACACAACATAGTAAAGATATCAATACTCCCCAAACTGATCTATTGGTTTAATACAATTCCCGTCAAAATTCCAATAATTTAATAGAGACATTAAACAAGTTTATTTTAAAATTTACGTGGAAAGGCACAGGCCCTAAAATAACTAAAAAGTCTTGAAAAAAGAATAACATGGGAGGACTCACTCTACCCAATATTAAGTCTTACTATACACCTTTAGGAGCCCTGTTGGCACAGTGGTTAAGTGCTTGGCTGCTACCCGACAGGTCAGCAGTTTGAACCCACCAGTCGCTCCACAGGAGAAAGATGTAGCATTCTGCTCCTGTAAAGATTACAGCCTTGAAAACCCTATGGGGCAGTCCTACTCTGTCCTATAGGGTCGATATGAGTTGGAATCGACTGGACGGCAATGGGTTTATATAGCTACAGTAATCAAGATAGGATGGTATTGGTGGAGTGATAGATACATAGGTAAGTGGAACAAAATAGAGAACCCAGAAATAGAGCCACACAAATACATTCAACTAATTTTTGACAAAAGTGCAAAAACAATTCAATGGAGGAAGGATAAACTTTTCAACAAATAGTGCTAGAGCAATTGGACATCCATAGGTAAAAAATGAACTTCCTTATAGAAAAATTAAGTCAAAATGGATCATGTACTTAAATATAAAATGTAAAATAATAAAATTTTGGAGAAAATCTTCTGGATCCCTGGAAAACAGTTTGGCAGTTTCTTACATTTGCTTATCATATGATTGCACTCCTGGACACTTATCCTAGAGAAATTAAGACATACGTTAGCACAAAATTCTGTACATAAATATTTATAACAGCTTTATTCATAATAGTCAAAATCTGGAAACAATCCAGATGTTCCACACCATGAAATACTACTTGGCAATAAAAAAGGAACACATTATTGATACATGCTGCATGAATCTTGAGGAAATTATGCAGAATAAAAAAAAGCCAATCCCAAAAGTTTACATACTGTACGATTCTAGTTATATATTATTCTTGTAATTACAAATTTATAGAAATAGAGAACAGATTAATGGTTGCCAGGGGTTAAGGAGAGGAGTGAGGGTAGAAGGGAAGTAAGTGTATATGTGTGTCATGGATTGAATTGTGTCCCCCCCAAAATATCTGTCAAATTGGCTAGGCCATAATTCCCAGTATTGTGTGATTGTCCACCATTTTGTCATCTGGTGTGATTTTCCTATGTGTTGTAAATCCTACCTCTATGAGGCTAATGAGGCAGGATTAGAGGCTGTTATGTTAATGAGGCAAGAGTCAATCTACAAGATTAGATTGTGTCTTAAATCAAACTCTATTGAGATATAAAAGAAGCGAGCAGAGAAACAGGGGGACCTTATACCACCAAGAAACAAGAGCCAGGAGAATAACACGTCCTTTGGACCAGGGGTTCCTGCACTGAGAAGCTCCTCGACCAGTGAAGATTGATGACAACGACCTTCCCCAACAGCCGACAGAGAGAGAAAGGCTTCCCCTGGAGCTGGCACTCTGAATTCTGACTTCTAGACTCCTAGACTGTGAGAGAATAAATTTCTCTTTTTTTAAACCATCCACTTGTGGTATTTCTGTTATAGAAGCACTAGGTAACTAAGAAATGTGATTGTATATGTATACGAAAAATAAACAACAAACCAAAAATTCCAAATAGTCGCCGTTGAATCAATTCCAACTCGTGCAACCTCACGTGTATCAGAGTGGAACTGTGCTTCATAGGGTTTTCAATGGCTGATTTTTTGGAAGTAGATTGCCAGGTCTTTCTTTCAAGCTCTTCTGGGCAGACTTAAACTGCCAGTGTTCCAGTTAGCAGCCAAGTATGTTAACCATTTGCACCACCCAGGGACTCTCTCTCTCTCTATATATATATATATTCACCTATATAAGACTGAAAAAAACTATGTAATAAATAAAGCCACTAGACAAATGATAGTTTTGGGAAATAGTATAACACAATAGATTAATATCCATAATGTATAAAAATCTATTACACATTGACAAGAAAAAGACCAAACAACCTAATAGACAAAAGGACAAAGCATATAGTCTATTCACAAAAGAGCAAGTACAAACGCCAGCAAATATATGAAAAGATGTTCATATTCACTATCAAATTAAATTTAAAAAATCTAAAGTAAATTAAAAATAATATAACAGTTGCATACAACAGACTTATAAAAATACGAAGAATGATAACATCTGTTGCTGAATGATAACATGCAGGAAAAAGAGTACTCTTATACATGGCTGGTGGAAATGTGAAGTGTTACGACCTTTTTGGGAAGCAATCGGGCCCATCTATTGCAGTTAAAAATATACATAAACTACAAGTTCAGTTTTTTAAATATATTTAGGCATATTCAAGTTATCTATTTTTTTTCTTAAATGAGCTTTGGTAGTTTGGATCTCTTAAGGAATTTTTCCATTTCACCTAAGTTGTCAAATTTATTGACATAAAGCAGTTTATAATATTCTCATATTATCCTTCCAGTATCTATAGAATCTCTAATGATGTCACCTCTCTGGTTTATGATAATTGTGTTTTGTGTCATGTCTCTTTTTCTCCTGGTTGACTTGGCTAGAACTTTTTCAATTTTTTAAAAAAAAATATTTATTTTGTTGTTGGGAATACTAGCTTCACTGGTGAATTTTACCAAACATTTAAAGAAGAAATGACACCAATTCTATGCAAACTCTTCCACAAAGTTGAGAAGGGAGTACTTCCCAAGTCATTCTATGAGGTCAGCATTACTCTGATACCCAAATCAGACAGAAATACAAGAAAAGAAAACCACAGACCAATATCCATCATAAACATAGATGCAAAAATTCTAAACAAAGTTTTAACGAATTGAATTCAACAATATATCAAAAGGATCATGATCAAGTGGGGTTTATCCCAGGAATGCAAGGCAGGTTTAACATTCAAAAATAAATGCGATTCACCATATTAACAAACTATAAAAGAAAAACCATAGTGCTGTCTCAATAGACAGAAAAAGCATTGAACCAAATCCAACATCCATTCTTGCTAAAGACTCTCAGCAAAATAGGAATAGAAGTTAACATTCTCAATCCAATCAAGGACATCTACAAAAAACTTAAATATAACATTATACTTAATATTGAAAGGCTGAATGCTTTCCCTCTAAGATCAGAATTAAGGCAAGGTTGTCAACCTCTATTCAACATTGTAGAATAGAATATTTTTTCTATTCTAGCCAAGGGAATAGGCAAGAAAAGAAATAAAACAATCCATACTGGGAAAAAAAATACATATATAAAATCTTCAACCCAGCAATCTCACTTCTAGGAATCTACTCCCCCCCACCAAAAAAAAAAACCTCTAGCATATAAAGACATATGAGCAAGGATGCTGATCGCAGAACTAGTCAAAGGAATAAAAAAAAATAGAATCAAAATGAATGTCCCTCAAGGAGAAAATATTTGAATAAATTATAGTACAACCACAGCATAGAATATTATTTAGCCATCAAAAAGTATGTGTTTGAGCTTTAGCAGTCGGCCCAGAAAGATCTCTGGTACATATTGCTAAGTGAGAAAACAAAGAGGCTAAAAATTGTATATGATACCAGATTTAGAAACAAACTGGAAAAAATATATAAAACTATATAAACATATAAAAACATATTAATGTTTACATATTATGAATATTTATATTTTTATATGAACACAGAAAAAATGTATAAGAATTATGCAGCTTGTTGCCTACCCAAAATTTCTTATTCCTTCTTCCTTGCTCATGAAACCTCTATTTTACTTGAGTAGAAGTGTACCAAATCCCACAACATGAATCATAAATGATCTGAGTCAATAACGATGATCTAATTTCATTCCCTTTAGCCAGTGATTATGCTAGGAATGAGCATGTGACCCAGTTCTTTCCAATGGGTTATAACAAGAAGACTTGTGGGAAAGATATTCCTCTACGATAAAAGAGATCCATGTGAAAAAGATTTTTTTTTTTCTTTTCCGTTCTTCCTCTTTCTTCTTGTGGCACTATCATGTGAGGTTTTGATGGTTGGAATTGTTGCAGTTATCTTGCTACAATGAGGGAAAAAGCAAGAAATGGCCACCCAGCATTGTAATACCTATGAGTCAATGAACCAAATCTAAAGCTGCCTGTGAACTTCCACTCCTCTCATTGTGAGATAATTTATTTATTTCTTGCCTAAGACACTATTAAGTAGGTGTTCTGTTATTTGTAGCCAAAGCACTACTAGTTTATAGAGATCTATACTAGGATTTTAACATGGGTTACCTGGAATGTCTTTGTGTGTGGTGAGGAAGGGTAGCTGATATGGGGAAAGGAGGGAGAAAGAGATAGAAAAGAGGCAAAGCAAAAAAGGAAGAAATATAAATATCACAAAAATTTCAATATGTGTGCTATGATTATATTTTTGCATTTATTGAAGTTTTTACATATGTATTTGTTGTTTTTCTTAGGTGCGGTTGAGTAGGTTTCGACTCATAGCGACCCTATGTACAACAGAATGAAACACTGAGTCCACTGTTGCAGCCACTATGTCAGTCCATCTCATTGAGGGTCTTCGTGTTTTTCGCTGACCTTCTACTTTACCAAGCATGACTTCTCCAGGGACTGTCCCTCCTAATAATATGTCCAAAGTATGTGAGACGAAGTCTTGCCATCCTGGCTCCTAAGGAGCATTCTGGGTGTACTTCTTCCAAGATAGATGTGTTCATTCTTCTGGCAGTCCATGGTATATTCAATATTCTTCGCCAACACCATAATTCAAAGGCATCAATTCTTCAGTCTTCCTTATTCATTGTCCAGCTTTCACATGCATATGAGGCTATTGAAAAGACCATGGCTTGGATCCAGGGTGCACCTTAGTCCTCAAAAGGACATCTTTGCTTTTTAACACTTTAAAGAGGTCTTTTGCAGCAGATTTGCCCAATGCAATAATACTTCGTTTGATTTCTTGACTGCTGCTTCTATGGGTGTTGATTGTGGATCCAAGTAAAATGAAATCCTTGGCACCGTCAATATTTTCTCCATTTATCATGATGTTGCTTATTGGTCCACTTGTGAGGATTTTTGTTTTCTTTATACTGAGGTGCAGTCCATACTGAAGGCTGTAGTCTTTGATCTTCATCAGTAAGTGCTTCAAGTCCTCTTCACTTTCAGCAAGCAAGGCTGTGTCATCTGCATAGCGCAGGTTGTTAATGAGTCTTCCTCCAATCCTGATGCCGTGTTCTTCTTCATATAGTCCAGCTTCTGGATTATTTCCTCAGCATACAGATTGAATAAGTATGGTGAAAGGATTCAACTCTGATGCACACCTTTCCTGACTTTAAACCATATATATATATATTAAAAAAACCAAACCCATTGCCCGCGAGTCATTCCAACTCATAGCAACCCGTGTGTATATATGTATATATATATATATATATATATATATATGTGTGTGTGTGTGTGTGTGTGTGTGTATGAATGTGTAGTACGTATAGTATATCTAAAAGTAATTTTAAAGTAAAAAAAGTAATATGCATATCGAATCTCTAATATTTTTGGCACCTCAGTGGATTGTCTTGTGCTCATCACTTTGGAGATGTGGTCTAGTGGATTATCTTTTACTGAATGTTTAATAAGCCAAGTACTGTGCTAAGTGCTTTACATAAAATATTTAATTTAACATCTACCACAACAAATGGAGTTATGTATTATTCCCCCACTGAACATATTAGGAAACTGAGGTAGAGCAAGTTTAAGAAACCTCAGCAAATTCACACAGCTAGCAAGTAAAAGAGCTGGGATTCAAATGCACCTCAGCTTGCTTTCAAAGGCCATACACAAACTATAGTACGTGTTTTCTGTTGAATTTTTCCTTGGAAAAGCAAGTGCTATAGCGAAGTTTTGTTTTATTTCTTTGAAGATTAAGAAGCACTGCTTCTATTTTTAAGGTAGAACAGAGGAATAAAATGCTAAATGTGCAACTCAGCTAAAAAACTAGAACCAACTGCTGAGAACTATTAGGATGAAGTTAAGATGTATTAAATCCTTACCCAAGTATTTGGCTCTACTTGCTGAGAGTTTTATTGTACATGTCAAGTCAGTCTCAATCATTTCAAAAATCTGAAATACAAGATAATGCAGTTTCAAATGTGTAAGAAGAAAGAGAAAATGTGTGATATTCTCAGTATTATTTTCCTTATACATTCCATAATTCCGAACTCACAGAATTGTAGGACCAATATACATCAGACCATTCCCTTCATTCCTTGTTGATTTTGAACAGAGGGGTAAGGAAAGTGCATGGTGCCTGCCTTCCCACAGCACCTTTGATGGCAACCTGCCTCACCCGTAGCTCGTAGCTCTTACTCTACAAAAAGATTTTGGTTGGGCATGCTTTATATCACGTGATCCTGTGCTACTGGTTCCAGCCGATTATTCCAAATGTAGGCACAATGGTGAAGAGAAGTCAATCCCAGAAACACAGGAGACTGTATTCTAGGTCAGAAAATGAACAAGGACATTCTCAGTTTCAGTAATTTTATGTAACAAATACCAATTATCATGAACTTAATATGCATTAGCTGTAACTAGTCTAGACTGAAATTTTGAAAACCCTGATTTGGGGGAAAAGTGGCAGATGGAGTTGAATTAAGCAACACTGCAGAGTATTGCAATAAAAGTACCCAAATGAACTCAGAAAACAACTGCTGGAGAATGAACAATGAGACTCCTGGCTACTGTAGTTTTTCTAAAACCTTAATAAGTTTATCTACAAGTTCTCAAATCTCTTATACAACATATTTTGGAGAAACAGACTGGCATTAAGTGTGTGTTTCAGTTTATCCCATGCTAGTTTCACGTAAATACATGTATAATTTCCCACTATCTTTTGTCTAAATGTTCTCTAAGCATTGTTGTTCCAATGAAGGATTAAAGGAGACTTGATCAGAAGTATTTTCCTACGTTAACTTAGTGGTTTATTGTTATTATTTTTTTATATTGTCAATTGATTTTTTTTTAAATTGTGGTGAAAATATACACAATGAAACATACACCAACTCAGCAATGTCTACATAGACCATTTAGTGACACTGATTACATTCTTCAAGTTGTGCAACCATTCTCACCATCTTTTTCCAAATCATTCCACCACCATTAACATAAATCCAACGCCCCTTAAGCAAAAATTCACCCTTTTCCCCTCCCACCTCTGGTAACCACTAATAATTTTTGGTTTCTATATATTTGCTGGAGTCCTGGTGGTGCAGTGGTTAAGAGCTCGCCTGCTAACCAAAAGATCAGCAGTTCAAATCCACCAACCTCTCCTTGGAAACCCTATGGAATAGTTCTGCTCTATCCTATAGGGTCGGAATCGACTCTGCAGCAATGGATTTTGGGTTTTATATATTTGCTAGGACGCCTAGTAGTGCAGTAGTTAAGCACTCGGCTGCTAACTGAAAGGTCGGCTGTTGGTACCCACCAGCCGCGCTGTCTGAGAAAGATGTGGTAGCCTGCTTCTGTAAAGATTTACAGCCTTGGAAACCCTATGGCACAAGTTTAGTCTGTCCTATAGAGTCGCTATGAGTTGGAGTTGACACGAGGGCAACAGGTTTGGTTTGGTTTTGGGATATATTTGCTTATGTCATAAAAGTGAGATCATACAGTATTTCTCCATTTGTAACTGACTTAACTTCGCTCAGCATCTTTTCAAGGTTGATCTATGTTGTGGCATGCATCAGGACTTCATTTCTCTTTAAGGCTGAGTAATATTCCGATGTATGTATGGACCACTTTTTGTTGTTTATCCGTTCATCTGTTGAGAGACATTTGGGTTGTATTCACTTTTTGGCTATTGTGAAAAGTGCTGCAATGAACTTTGGTGTACAGGTGTCTGTTTGCATTCCTGCTTTCAGGTCTTCTGGGTATATACCTAGAGGTGGGATTGCTGGGTTGTAAGGTAGCTCTCACAGAGAAAAAATCTGAATGGACTTGAAGGCAGTGGGTTTTTTTGGGGGGGAGGGGGATGATAGTTCTATGTTCAGCTTTTTTGAAGAACCACCAAACTATTTTTCACAATGGCTGTACCATTTTACATTCCCACCAGCAATTGATAAAGATTCCTTTTTCTCCACACCCTCCCCAGCATATGTATTGTATTCCCTTTTTCATTATTGCTATTCTAATGGGGATGAGATAGTATCTCATTCAGAGGCATAGGGGGAGTGAGGGGGGGACTTGCCCCTGGATGCAAATCCAACGGAGCACAAAATGAGGGTGGAATGACATTCTGAGGCGCCACAAATATGAAAGGAGCTTGACTGAGGCAACCAGATAAGAGGGGTAAATTCATTTTGAATTGAGGGGGGCAATTTAGAGATTGCCCCTGGGTGCTTCTTACCCTCTCTAAGCCTCTGATCTCATTGTGGTTTTGATTTGCAACTCCCTAATGGTTAATGAGGAGCCCTGGTGGTACAGTGACTAAGCACTTTGCTGCTAACCCAAAGGTCAGTGGTTGGAACTCACCAGCTACTCCTCAGGAGAAAGATGTGGTAGTCTGCTTCCGTAAAGATTTACAGCCTTGGAAACCCTTTGGGACAGTTCTACTCCGTCCTATAGGGTCACTATGAGTCGGAATCAACTCGAGGGCAACGGGTTTTAATGGTTAATGACCATGAGCATCTTTTCATGTGCTTGTTGGCCATTTGAATATCATAACTTAGTGTTTTAAGATAACTAATTGTATTAACAGCAGGAGGTTGTTGTCTGGAGAAATAAATTGAAGGGAGGAAGAAGGAGTCTATTATCCATCTACCCACACACGTATATAATTTCATATATATGCATAAATAATAATTTCATGCATATGTAAATAATGATGATTTTAAAAGGCATTGAGAGAATGTATGCAAATTTAGAAATCATAATAAGGAAACCAAGCACAACATACTCTGTCTTTTCAATAGCTGTGATTCCTAGACGTAAAAACTTAGAAAGATCTCTGAAAGAAGAAGCTTTATACAATTTACTCATTTTTAAAAAATTCTCCACCATGACAAACACAAATGTTTTTTACTTATTAGACCAGGTGTTCAAAAAGAATAATTTTTAAAGGTATTCTTAGAAAAATGTTTAAATCATGATTTTATCATTCAGTTTAATGTCCAAACAATTCAGCATCAATATATTTATTCTTTAGAGTTAAGATACTAAATTTTCATGAAACAGTGTCTGACCAGACATAAATAGTTTTCCACCAAAACAAAATTGTTAATTGGATTATGAACATTATTTTTCATTAGGACAGGAAGTTAGGTACTGTGAGGGTTACCTGGAGGTGCTATAGGCATAAAAATTATATTCATAGCCCAGAAATAGTCCTTAGGGTTCAATGCACGAATACCTCTGAAAGTTAGCACTCAGTGGGCTGCCTACCTAATGCATTTAATATGCCAGTTGATCCAGTTGGGTCTGCTGAGCAGCAAAAGTTAGTTGAAAATCAGTAAGCTCAGAAGTACAAGCTCTCACCTACGCTTTTCACCAGGTAAAGATCATACTCAACCAGCTGATTTATTGCCATCTTGGAAGCGTCAAGCTTAACTATACTGGCACTAGTTTAAACAGCAATAGTTTTTGAATAATTGCCCTCCCTAAAAGGGCCCACAGGGATATTGTATTTGGATCTGAATTTTCCAATTTGAGTAGCCAAATTCATAAATTTCCAAGTTTTCGATTCTCTTTAAAGTTGAAGTTTGAGTAAATGAAACCTATAACAGTAGGTTAATAATACAGAATAATAATAATAATGATAGCTTTCATTTATTGATAGCTTACTGTGACTCATATATACAGTTCTCACAATATCACTCTATTTAATGTTCAAATAATTCAGCATCAATGTATTTATTCCTTAAAGTACTAAACTGCGCTATTAAACTGCAGTGCATGTATTATTCTTCCCACTCTACAGATGAGGTGATAGACTTTGAGGTAGTGTTAGTTTGCAAGTGTCAGAGATGAAAGATACATTCAATTTTGTCCAACCCTCCCCAGCTACACCAAAAAGACCAACATTTTCTGTGCAAGAATTTCTATAATGTATTATAACCACTGTTTGCAAGATGCTTTGCAAAAATAATATGTTCGGCAGTGAAACACCTTTGGCAAAGAGGTGCATGCTTCTGAGAAATTCACAATGCATGTTATCAGCATGAAGACCCTGAGAAATCCTGCAGAAATCTGTTTTACTTTGTTTAATTCAATGTTTTCCAAGATCATTTTACTATTAAACAATTTCCACAGAACACGCCGTGATAAATGTTAATTTCTGTTGTTCATCCTCTGCTCTGCCAACACGCTTCCTGCATGGTGTGATGACTGTGCTGTTGTTAGGTGCCAATCAAGTAGGTTCCAACTCATAGCGACTCCTTATACCACAGAACAAAACGCTGCGCGGTCCTGCGCCATCCTCATGATCGTTGCTCTGGTTGAGCCCATTGTTGCAGCCACTGTGTCAATCCATCTCACTGAGGGTCTTAGGTTTGTAGTACTATTGGTTTTGGAAATGTGAATAAAATATAGCATGTTACAAGGCTAGCAGGAGTGAGATACAAAGAAGAAAGCTGTATTGTATGGCATTTGTTGTTCTGTCAGTGGCTGAGGGAAAGTTAAGGCAGGAGTCAGGGACAGTATGAAACAGTAGTATGCATCAGGCTAAAATTTTTAATGTTTAATATTCAGCATTTTGCATAGATAAATAATAATCGTGATAATGATGACAGCTGTTATTATTATATGAAGCAAAAAGACATTTTAATAGAAATCGTGATTCCTCATCATAGGTGCCTTTTTAAAATATAGAAAACTGACCATACACAATTGACATGAAACTATTCTCACATTGCACAGAGGACAGGTTTTATGTCTGTGGCTAAGGAACTTGGTTGAGAGCACTCAGTCTTTAAAACAGACCTACATGTGAAAATCAATTGCAAGAGATTCATTTGACTAAAGCTTCTACACAAAGTTTCAGAGTAGAAGTGATGAATTTAAAAAGAAAAGACATACTAAAACCTTCAAAGTGTGAAATAAATTTCCACAACCCCATTTTTAAATGTCATGACAGACATAGAAACAATTAAGTGAATATAACTAATTAAAACCAAATTACTAAATCGATAGTGTAATTTAGCCTGAACTAAAACTCACTCTAGCAGACTTGAAATACCTGGATTTGACAAGCTGAGCTCTGGATCTCAGTTAGACAAGATGATGCTACTGGCCGGGAAACTTGCAGAAAAAGCTTTATTCCTAGGTTTTAGATTACTAACAAGGTACAACAGAATGTTCTCGAAACGTATGAAGTAATCCAATATTCAGAATAATCCACAGCAGCTTTATTACTATAATTACACAACGGTTAGCCACATTCCTTAGGTTGAGAAAGAAACCCTATTAAAATGACACCTATGTTTCAGATGGAGTTCCAAATTAATTTTAAATGACATAATTTCAATCTACAAACCTCATTTTATGTTTAGTCTTATCATATTGTCCAGTTTCTATGCAAAATTAACCCTGGTGAAAGTCTGCTGATAGAACTGGAGAGCTGAGCACATTAGATTTTCTATGGAATTGAGGAGGTAGCATAAGCTCCTGCCACCACTCCTCTGTCGGTTTGTCATAGTGTGGTGGCTTGCATGTTGCTGTGATGCTGGAAGCTATGCACTGGTATTTCAGATACCAGCAGGATCACTCACGGTGGACAGGTTTCAGGGCAGCTTTCAGACTGCCGGCAGGACTGGGCAGTGTTTCCTTCTGTTGTGCATGGCTTCGCTATGAGTCTGAACTGACCTGACGGCACCTAACAAAACAATCAGCTCCTGAGGTCCTTGGGGGCATGTCAAAGGAGGGAACTGGTGTATGGAAAAGATGTTTATAGAATATAGTAGGAGAAAATATGGAGAGGAGCTTCATACATCCTTGCTTATGGGTCCAGATGGTGGACTTTGTGCTGCAAGCAGGTTAAGAGCTGGTACATTACAGGTGGTAAATTGATTTAAGCCTGATTGCAGTCGCCCTTCCTATCTGCTGTTGCACATCTGCAGGTTCAACCAACTGCAGATCAAAAATATTGGGTGCAGGGGTGAGCAGGGGAAGAAAATTCCAAAAGGCAAAACTTGAATTTGCCTTGGGCCGAGCACTACCCTGAATGCAGGGCAATGAAGTGATGTGTAGGCACACCCTGTTGTAGCTTCCCACCATTTCACAGATCCTCAGTCTCTCTCCAGCACTTGTTGTTTGAGCATTGTTTTCCTCTTGTCTTGTCATTATTCCCTAAACAATACAGTACTGTATAACAACTATTTACATAGCATTTACATTGTATTAGGTATTATAAGTAATCTAGAGATGGTTTAAAGTCTGCAGAAGAATGTGAGTAGGTTATGTAAAAATACTACGCCATTGGGTGGGGGGCGGGGGACCTGGAACCGATCCCCCTTGAATACCGAGGGACAACTATATGTAGATTTAGAGCCTGGGAGGTATGAAGGAACTTGGTAGGATGACTGGGAAAATGGCAGTAATTCTTCCGACTGATTGAATGAGCAATATCAACTTTCAAAGAACCATAATTTCTTCAATACTTTTCTTCAGTACAGAGGCAAAGCATATCATTAATGAGTCATCCCGTGTGCTAGTGAAGTTGTGGGTGTTAGTAGGTGAGCTTTGTATTCAGGAAAGAGAGTTGTCACCTACCTATGTGATGTGATTTCATCTGCCTTTTTCACAAGCCCACCAATATTTGATGTTCTTTTAACAAAGAACAATATCTTCTATTCAACAGTTAGAGATGAATTTTAAATTAACACAGAGATATGAATTACTGATACTATATCTTTCTCTGTAAATTCCGGTGGGATGATTGGAAAAAGTATGAAAGGGGAGGATAACACATTAAGATAAAATGAGTCTGACTGATCAAGAAGCCAGCTGATGTCGATAATGGACTGATGTAGAAAATGATGATGCTCAGTTCAGCAAGATTCAGAAACATCTTCTGAGTAGTTAAAGAATAATCAAATCATAATCAATGCAATAAAATTGCTAATTTTCTTTGAGTCTGTTTAAAAATGAATGGTTCACATATTAAACGCATGACAATTTTCTTTTAACCAAAATATTGATGAACTCCAACATTCACAGAGACTGGCTTCTGAGACTAACATGCCAGATAAAAGAAAGTGTACTGTACTTTGTATATAAGAATGAAGATGGTAGTATTTCATTTAGAAAGAATAAGCAAGAATTATTCCCATGATATTATTTCAGTGTGTCTATTAAAATTGATGGAATATTTATATAACCTACTGAAAAGTACTAAAAAGCAGATCCTGAGAGAAAAAAAAAGGAAAAGATTTTCTTTAAAGTATAAATAAAATTGAAAGACCCATGCTAAATAAAATGATCAGATTACAACTTTATGCACCAAGGAATAATGTACAGCAAAGTAAGCCAGACATAAAAGAGTAAACACAGCATGACTGCATTTACATAAAGTTAAAAAATACCTACATAATTAACTGTGGTGTTAGAAGTCAAGGTGAGTTCATTGTGTGAAAATTTATGTATGTAGATGTTATACTGCAATTCTTAAAGTCTATTCAAAAGTTTGTTTATTTAAAAATCTAATGGAAATAACACTAATGTCCAACAGGAAGGGAATGGATAAATAAATTGGGATATATTCACACAATGGCATATGACTTAGCAATGAAAACAATGAAACTACTGATTCCAGAAACAACAGGAATGAATCTCACTGACATTATGCTGAGAGAAAGAAGCTGACATGAAAAAGAACATATTCTATGATTTGCTTTATGTAAAATTCTAGATTGGAGGAAGACTTATTAACAACATGTGATATACAGATGACAAAACCTTGCTTGCTGAAAGTGAAGAGGACTTGAAACACTGACGAAGAACAAAGACTACAGCCTTCAGTATAGATTACATCTTAACATAAAGAAAACAAAAATCCTCATAACTGGACCAATAAGCAGCATTATGATAAACAGAGAAAATACTGAAGTTGTCAAGGATTTCATTTTTCTTGGATCCGTAACCAATGCCCACGGAAGCAGCAGTCAAGAAATCAAATGACATACTGCGTTAGGCAAATCTGCTGCAAAAGACCTCTTTAAAGTGTTAAAAAGCAAAGGTGTCACCTTGAGGACTAAGGTGCGCCTGACCCAAGCCATGGTATTTTAAATCGCCTCATATGCATGCAAAAGCTGGACAATGAATAAGGAAGACTAAAGAAGAATTGATGCCTTCGAATTGTGGTGTTGGTGAAGAATATTGAATATACCGTGGACTGCCAGAAGAAAGAACAAATCTGTCTTGGAAGAAGTACAGCCAGAGTGCTCCTTGGAAGTGAGAATAGTGAGACTTAGTCTCACTTACTTTGGACATGTTATTAGGAGGGACCAGTCCCTGAAGAAGGACATCGTGCTTGGCAAAGTAGAGGGTCAGTGAAAAAGAGGAAGACCCTCAACAAGACAGATTGACACAGTGGCTGCAACGATGGGCTCAAGCATAACAACGATTGTGAGGATGATGCAGGACTAGACAGTGTTTCATTCTGTTGTACCTAGGGTCGCTATAAGTCAGAACTGACTCGAAGGCACCTAATGACAAACAACAAAGTTGTAGAAGATCCAAAACTTCTTCATCAATAGTGAAAAAGAAAAGCTATTTCCTGTGTTGTGGGCCTGGTGGGGAGGGAGACGTTTACTGGGAAGGGGCATGAGAGACCTATCTGTGGTGAGAGAAGTGTTCTGCATCTTGGTAAGGATGTGGGTTATGTGGATCTATGCATTTGTCAAAACTCATTGTATTGTACACTTAGATTTGTGAATTTCACTGTAACTAATTTTACCTAAAATAATAGATCTGTAAACAAAGTACAAGAATGATGAATGGATGAATACAAGCTGCCTCTGTTTAAAAAAAAAAAAATTTACATATACTTTGGTTCAAAAATTCTACTTTTAATGAAGTGTTCCAAGGACATAGTTGTTCAGACCTCTCTCTATGTATCTATCCAATTATACTTTTATGATGTTTCTTATGCATTATAAAAACTGGAACAATCTTAAAGTCCTTCATTTGAGGATCATTTGAGTAAAATATGATATGACCATATAATGGAAAAATATGCAGCCATTTCGTATTAGAATTCAAACTAAATTTCACTTTATTACTTATATTTTTGTGTGTCAATACATTTTATTATGAGAATATATTATTTATATAAGCAGAAAAATAAAGTTATTTTCATTCTGAAAAATAGTATTTAAGTTCCTTTTTAAAAACAACTTCTTTCAAAATTAATGTAAAGAAATACATAATTTATTCTCCCAAGTAATTAAATACTACTAAGCAATAATTAAATAGGTAGGAAAAGCAGATTAAGAACAATTTCTATATTCTCTACCATTTATTTTCAGTCAGTAACAAGACTGTTAACATTTCTAGCATTAATAAACAGTTCTCAAAATATACAAACAAAGTAAGTGTATTCTAATTAACTTGTCTTTTCACGGTATGTGTATAATTTTAGTTTTAAATAGTGTCCTCTTATGTTCAGTATTCATATACAGAAGGAAGATGGTTGTCAAAAGATAAGAAAAGACATGTTTGTCTACTTTCCAGAAGTGAAGATTTCTAATTAATTTTGCTTTCACTTTACAGATGCCACTTGAGGTAAGCTATCAACTATCCAACTGGCAGGCTAGCTGATGAAAATTCAACCAACATTTCCCGTTCTTTTTGGGTTTCTCACAAGTTGTTGATGTTACAATAAGTGAGGGGAGCGATGTTTAAAGGTAGATTAAATGCATATTAGTGGAAATGTGCGATGTGCATCCTCAAGAGCCTTTTATTATAAAACAAGGAACTTTATTCTAAACGCTCTCACTCCAATGTGCTTAAGGGTAATGAATAAAAGGCATTATGAATTGTGGCTACAGATAGAGATACTATATAATATTGTGTACAATAACTATTTTTAACAAATCATATACCTGATAATTGTTAATTACCATAAGGAATATATAATAAATGATAATGAATTATCTTTGGCCTATTCAGAGACATCTAACCTTATTCTTATATACATGGAAATTCATCCACAGGTCTCAGTAGTCATTAAGTTATGTACAGCAGTACCGAGAACCCACTACCTTTGCAAACAGCTGTAGGCATGTTCTGTAGTTTATAGAATACCTCTTCAAAAAGTCCACCATTTTTTAAGGGGAGCATATAAGGAGTATCCATTTTTTATATAGAAATATTTTTATATAGAAAAATCAAATTATCTTTCCCTGGCATTAAGCATCTTCATTTTCCAAAATTAAAATTGACTTATTGTTATTGAATTGTTTTTCATATTATAAAAGTCACAGGTTGAGTCCCCTGGGAAACAGACTCTGAGATAGATATTTGCATGCGGATGGTTTATTGGGGAGTGCTCTCAGAAACAACATCTATGAGTGAGTGAAGGAAGGAGGCTGGACAGAGGAAGCAGTTCGAGTTGAAATGTCATGCAGTTGCACTGGAGGCCTCACCCAATCTCACAGGGAGCTCTGGGGCTGGGATGGCCCCAACAGGTGTCCCTAATGAAGGCAAGTCTGCTAGGCCTTGGTAACCGCTTCATCAACCAGCCATTGGATACAGGCTGCCCCCAAGGAAGGAGTGTAAACTTGGGCAAAGCAATCCCTTTTGGCTGACTAAAATTCCTGGGGAGAGACTAAGCTGCCAAAACTCCTGGTAACTGGGTGAATGAATGCCACAGTCCAGAAGAGGGGAGGAATTTAGGCGAGTCACCACAACATCCACTACAACTAGTGAAAAAATGCAAACAAAACCAGCGGCTATAAAGGAGAAAGTAAAAATATGCTATAACCCCACCAATCATGCGTAAGCAAAGTTAACCTTTTGGTGTAAATCACTGTAACTTTAAATACAAAAAATAACTATATATAACAAAAATGGAGTCACGTTTAAAAGACAAAACATTTCAGAGTATGTACTCTTATACTCGCTTGTGTAAGTTCTCTCTCTCTCTCCCACACACCAAAATGTCCAATTTTTACCTAACACAATCTTAACTGTTTGGTCTTTGTATATTACTGTTAGTGTTGTTGTGTGCCATTGAGTCTCGCTAAAACCAACAAGTCATTCTTGAGTTCTCCGTTTCCCTCTCCCTTACTCCCACATCCAGTCAACTAGCAAATCTTTACAGTTTTATACCCTGAACATTTCTTAAATCCATCCCGTTTTTCAATTTTACCCCCATTGCCATGACCCTAATTCAGGTCTTCATTATCTCTTACTTGGTTTATGGCATCTGCAGTTTTACTGACTCCTCCGTTCATTAATTGTTAATTTTATTTTTTCTTGAGTAGGCCTTCCAGCTAGACCTGTACTTCCCAAGATACACCACAGTATTTTATGAGTTAATGACTTTGAGTAATCCTATTCCCTTTCCCTGAAACATTTTTCTGTACCTACCTTCTACCAAAAACCTACAACAGACAACTAACTCCCCTCTCCACACCCCAACACATAGTTCTTGACCCAATTACTGGCCAAGTTAATGCCTCCTCACCTTTCCAGGCTCAGCCTTCCCTTATAGTACCTCCAACTCTCATCCCAGCCTGTGTTCTCAAATCACCCTGTCGATACCTCAATTAGATCATTTACTATATATTCTTAAAGACCTCCAGTAACTTCCTATCACCTTTGGAATGAAACCCAAACTCCTTAACCCTGGCTTACAAAGGGCTCCAAAATTTGTCCCTTGCATACCTCTCCAGAATCTATTATAGTCCGTTCATGCTTGCGTTCTTTCTGTTCTCTGATTACGTACCCACTAAGGTCATTCAGAGCATGAATGGACTGTAATAGATTTGGGAGAGGTATGCAAAGGACAAATTGTGGAGGGCTTTGTGAGCCAGGGTTAAGGAGTTCGGGTCAAGGACTGTGTGTTGGGCGGGTGGGGAGAGAAGTCATCTGTTTGTAGGCTGTTAACAGGTTTGGTTTTGTTTTGGGAAGATCATTCAGTGTCCTTTGGGAGCGCTGGTGGTGCAGTGGTTAAGAGCTTGGCTGCTAACCAGCTGCTAATCAAAAAGGTCGGCAGCTCGAATCCACCAGGTGCTCCTTAGAAATCCTATGGGGGCCGTTCTACTCTGTTCTATAGGGTCATTATGAGTTGGAATTGACTCAATGGCAACTTTTTTTAAAGCTCATTCATGTCTTGGGGCATTTTTTGCTTTAGCTTTTTCCTGTGCCAGGAATAGAGGACAGTGGTGATTCAGTGGTACAACTCTCACCTTCCATATAGGAGACCCAGGTTCTATTCACAGTGAATGCACTTTGTGTACACCCATCACCTGTCTGTCGGTAGAGGCTTGTGTATTGCTGTGATGCTGAACAGGTTTCAGCAGAGCCTCCAGACTAAAACATACTAGAAAGAAAGGCTTGTATATCTACTTCTGAAAATAAATCAGGCAATGAAAACCCTATGGATCACAACCATCTGATCCCATTGTGCATGGGAACACCATGAGTCAGAGGCCAACTGGACAGCATCTAACAGCAACAATATGCCAGGAACACTATTCTCTCTAATCTTTACATGGCCTGCTTCTTCTTGTCGTTGAGGTATCTTGTTAAATGTTATCTACTGGGAGAACCCTCTCTTGATCACTCTAGCACATCACTCTTTCATTTTCTTCATAGCAATCAATCTTCACAAGCTATAACTACTGTATCCCTCCATTAGGATATAATCCCCTGAGGACAGTGAAACTATGTTTGTTTTATCTACCCCTATGTCCCCAGCATCTAGAAAATTGCCTGACACATAGTAGGCTATTAACAAATATCTGGTGAATGAATGAATGAATGAATAAATAAATCAATATATCTGGCTGTCTTTTTCTCCTATTAGCTTATACATTTCTCAAAATTAGAGCACACGCCTTATTCTGAGATTTCTCTGTTCATCACTAGCTCCAAACAAAGTGACCTAGAATAGAGCACAGGTTTAACAATATTTGTAGAATTTAACCACTCCATTTTTATAATTTTGTGAAGTAGATTGTGAGATTCTTGTAATTATGTCCATTTGACCTTTGTTGTTGCTTGTTTTACATTCCCTAAAATCTTAGAGAAACCTCTTAGGTTTATGAGTTCATTCTTCTCTATTCAAAACCATCTATATCCTGGCATTCTTCCTTCATTACTTCCTGAATAATTCAATATAAAAGTTCTTTTGGCTTCAGACATGGAAGGGGAAGACGTGCACAGTAAGACTGGCAGTGTCTCAGAGGGTGTCAAGGCCCACTCGGAGAAGGCACATCGAACAGCGCTGTGCTGTGGCCTAACAGAGTCAGGAGATTTGTTTTATACAGGTAGACTGGGAAAATAGGTAAATATATAGAGGATAACTGGACCAAGATTTCTCACTGTCAGGGAAGAGAGCTATAAATATAAAGGGCGAGGCTAGGATGTTAGGTTTAAAATGGTAAGTATTGGAGAAAACTCATGGTTTTAAATAGATATAAAAATAAGCATAGGTAAACACACACGTCATCCAATGAGAAGGCCTGGGAGCAATATGAGCATATTGATGGCCCCTATCTTGGTCTCTAATGTTACTCTCCAATGAAAGGAACTAGGGCTCCTTGCGGAAATGAAAGGTTGGGTGAGGCAGGAGAAATACAAGATGAGTCTGGAACACATTGCTGTGCCCTAAAGTAAGAAAGTGCTCAAACATACACAGAAGCCAACTTGAAAGAACTCTCACTGGCCAGAGATGGGACACTGTGAGCTTCAAAATGAGCAAAGATAAATAAATAAGACATATTGAATAAATACAATAGGAATCCATGATACACAGTGGCATAGAAGAGAGGAAGAAAATGAGAGAGAGAGAGGAGGAAAGGAGGAAGAAAGGAAGGAAGGGAGGGAGGGAGGGAGGAAGGGAGGGAGGAAGGAAAGGAGGGAGGGACAAAGAAAAGAAAAAGCTCTACCTCACAGTGGTATACCAACTAATAAATATAGTAGGAAGAGTGGAATTAGAAAGCCATCATTTGGCAGTAGTTAATTCAGGCAAGAAACTTCAGTAGATGCTAAAACTAGTGGGTGAATGCCCATAAAATACATATTAAATACAAAAGGAACAAGTAACATTACAGGAGAAATCTGGCAGACACCAGTGTAATCAAATGATAGAAGTCAACATCAGCATTAAAGTGACAAACTTAACTCTTTCACCACTTGATAAGATATACTGAGAAGAACATAGTTTTCTTTCTTTCTGTGATATTCCTGCCAAAAGTATATGTATACTTAATGTATATATTAACATGAGAAAACCCAAATCAAAGTTTATTCTACCAAATAAAATCTTCAAAACTGTCAAGGTTAAGAAGGGCAAGGAAAGACTGAGAATTGTTCCAGATTAAAGAAACATGACACTTTTAATAAAATGAGATATCCTGATTTGAGTCCTTTATGAATGATATTATTGGAACATTGATGAAATTTGAATGGGATTTGTTGATAAATTGTAACCTATTAATGCTTATTTCCTGCTTTCAGTGGTTGTACTGAGGTTATACAAGAGAGTGACTTTGTAGGAAAAAGGCGCTAAAGGGTATTCAAGGATAATATGGCATCAGTCTGTTCTCAAATGATTCAGGAAAAAAGTTATTTATACTTTCTTTGCAACTTTTTTCTAAGTCTGAAATTATTCCTAAAAATAAGATTTCCAATAGAATTGTGGATCATTTAGTTAATCATGAGCATTTACGTAGTCTGAAAGTATCTGGATCTCATCCCTTCTCATTCCTTAGGAAACTTGCTGAATTAATTATTCTAATTTTCATCTTCTTCCAAGTGTATTTGTCACTATAATATATAAATATGTTCAAATCTCTCTAATATTAAAACAAACAAATGTGCAACAAAACAAAAATTCTTTGGTTCTGTATATTCCTTATTACTCCTATCTTTCACAGCTAACCTTCTTGAAAGATTAGTCTATTTACTTTTCCCACCTTTTCCTTATCCACTTTTTCCTCAAACAAATTCAATTTGGCTTCTAACTCTACCATTCCACTGAAACATATTTTTTTTTCAAAGCAGCCAATAATCTTCTAGACGCCAAATCCAATGTGACTTTTCATTCTTATCCTGCTCAAAACTATCCTCGATGCTGTTGCTGGAGTGATATTTGTAAAACTCACCTATGATCCCATTAGTCCATTGCTTAAAGCTCTTTAATGATACTCCATAGCATTTAGAATGAAGTCCAAACTCTTAAGCATGGTGTACAGTGCCCATCAAGATCTGGCACCTGCCAAATTCTCCAATTTCATCTCTTGTATCTCCTTCCCTCCCACACAGTCATGCTGAATTCCACACAGTTCATTCTATTTCTATAGTCTCAGCACCAATCATAGTTACTGGCATATATGAGGTGTTCAGTAAATATCCACCTAATGAGTACATTACATGAGCCCAAAGTCTCTGGGTGGTGCAAGAAGCTTGCAATAGGCTACTAACCTGAAGGTTGGTGATTTAAACCCACCCCGTGGCACCGCAGAAGAAAGGCTTGGCTATCTACTTCCATAAAGATTACAGCCAAGAAAACACTATGAAGCAGTTCTACAATGTAACACATGGGGTTGCCATGAGTCAGAATTGACTCAATGGTAATGAGGGTAACATGTGCCCAGAACTGTGTTAGGTGCTGTTGGGAATACACAGAAGTATTCAGAGTAATGCTTATCCAAAGAGCCTAACTTAATTAGTAATCAATTCCAGGAAAAAATTGTGGAAATTTTTTTCTTAATATCACCAATTTTGTTATGGAAAAAAATAAATGACCTTTTAAAAGAGGAAGTAACATTTTAATATGAAAATGACAAAAAGAGTCAATTAATATCCTTAATGGCATAAAAGAAAATACTGCACCCATAAGACAAGAACAGGTTACTTCAAAAAGGAACAATAAAAGAACATGCAAGGACTTTTGGAAATTAATGCTATGATAGCTCAGATAAAATATCCAATAGTGTTATTTGAAGATAAAAAAGAGAAAGTCTTCCAGAAAATAGATCAAAAAAGAAAGTGTTGGACAACTGGAGTGAAGAGATAAGTAAGTTATTCATACTTTAAAGAAAAAAAACACCCAAACTCATTGTCGACAAGTCCATTCCGACTCATAGCGACCCTTTAAGACAGAGTAGAACGGCCCCATCAGTTTTCTAACGAGCAGCTGGTGGATTTGAACTGCCAACCTTTTGATTAGCAACTGAACACTTAAAAACTGCACCACCAGGGCTCCTTATTCATGCTAGGGCCAACACATAAATAATAGGCACTGCAGAAAAAAGGACCAAGAAATTGTGGAGAGACAATTATTAAAGAAAGAATTCAAGAACCTTTCCTAGAACTGAAGGACATTAACTTTCACATTGCAAGAGCCCACTGGGTGCCCAGCACAATGGATATGAACAAAAAAGCACATCACTGTGAAATTTCAGTTCACCAGGGATTAAAAAAAAAGACCTAAAAGCTTGCAGGAGGGTGCAGGTCATTTACAAAGAGCCTGGAATAAGAATGTTAACATTCTTAAAAGCAACACTGGACTTAGGAAACAATGGAACAATGCCTTCAATTTTTTGTTTGTTTTTTCATTAATGGAATGCATGATGAATCATTGAGTGTGTCTGAATTTTTGTTAGATAATGTGGATTTTGATACATGTTATGCGGGACACATATGTCCCCCTGCACGCTGTATCGCCTTCTAGTTCCCTTGACAGGTGCATACAATGTATGGTGCCTGAAAATGTGGTATTCTTGGGAACATGGAATCATTGTGAGAAACGCAACTTCCAAATAATGCAAAGAAACCCAGAAATATACTTACAAGGCTTATCTTGCTATACAAAAGCCAAAAGAAACAAAAGTTTTGCACAAACACACCTTGAGGATGCAACACCTCATAGAATACCCTGTAAAAACAATAATTTGCAGCACACACCTATTTCTTCCATTTTAAACAGTTATACAGGTCCCTCCCTGCTGGCTGCATGTAGTGTCAGTGGGAAAACAAGTTTCCAAGAAACCTGAGAGGTGTAAAACATAGGTGAGTTAATGTATATCCCATTACCCATGAAACGGATAACAAAACATTTGCTATTTCATACATCATTTTTTCTTTTGCACTCAATGAAATGATTCTAAATGGAATATAGAAAAATGAACAAGTGTATAAAAAACAACATGAATTAGAATACCACAATGGGCTATGGTCTAGAAAATCTATTTGAAGCAAATAACTTTGTACTAGCATAGACAAATACAGCTATATAAAACATAAAGTCTAGAAATACACCTAATTACAATTAATAGTGATGCATCTCATAATATTGGTAAGATTGTAATGCATTTCAACTTTACTGGTATTACAAATTGAAATAACCCTTTTAGAAAACAATATAGTGATGTGAACCATGAGCCATAAAATATAAACACCCTTTTGGAATTGACTCAATGGCAGAGGGTTTGGTTTTTTTTTTTTTTTTTTTGGCCCCATTAAATCCACCTATAGATATTCTCTTAAGGAGAGAATTTAAAGTGGCAAAAAAAAAAAAAAAATGCATGGAGACATCCATGTAAGTGTTAACCTATAGGAGAAAATACCAGAAATACATTAATTGTTCTCCTTTAGTGAAATGATAGAACAAATCTTGGTATATCAGCATGTCAAAAGAGAAAGTATCCGTTAAAAATAACAATTACCAAAACTGTAAAACTATGCAAATAATTATAATATAATATTAAGGGAAAATAATAGAACAGTAACTGATATGTACACTATGACTGCAAAGATGTAAAAATGTCTCGGTGTGAAAGGGAATCTGCATGCAGCTGCTCTGTTAGAGTGTCAGAATTATGTGTTCTTTGTTATTATTCTTTTATTTATCTTGAATGCCAATTCTTGTGCAACTGAAGTGTTACTATTTTTAATTCTTCCTGTATTAGGTTAGAGATAATAAAACTTACAGTTACAGGTCAAGGGTATTCATCTTGAAGGAAAGGAAGGGCAAAAAGTCTGAGAACCACGTAAACCAAAAAACCAAACCCATGGCAGCCGAGTTGATTCTGACTCATAGTGACCTATAGGACAGAGTAGAACTGCCCCATAGGGTTTCCGAGGCTAGAAATCTTTACTGAAGCAGCCTGCCATGTCTTTCTCTGAGGAGTGGCTGGTGGGTTTGAAGCTTACCTTGCCACTAGCAGCTGAGCTCTTATCCACTGTGCCACCAGGGCTCTTACAACCTGACAATAGCGGTCTCAGGTTTATCATTAGAAGTGGGGATGGTCTGAACTGAGAAAAGGGGAGGCTTGGGGTAAGGAGTTGCTGGACAAGGTTAGAAGAAGAGCTTAACTACCAAAGAGATGGAGACTCCCTAAAGTCAAACTTTGGCTCCTATGTCAATTTTTTCAAAGATTGGCCTTGGCTCTTTCTCAAAAAAGACCTCTGAATTAGTGGACAAACTATTAAGAATGTAACTGTTGTCTATTAGTCCTGTAAAATCAAGTTAGAAAAAAAAAAAGACAGAATGTTAGGTATATCTTCTTGTCCTAGACCTAGATATGTATGGATTAATCTTTTCAAATGTGAGGGTCTAAGTGAAAACAAAAAGACTACCAAATAAATCCCTGGTGGTTAATTTTTTATGGTTTGGTGGGATTGTTTGTTTTCTTTTGTTTGATTTGGCTTGAGTTTTACTCTTAAGTTCTTTTTGGTAACCAGTCTACATTCTAAATGAGGATTGAATGCATTGGTGCATGAACATTTGCTCTGTAGCCTAATAAAAACATGCTATCAAAGTGCCTTGTTGAAGTAAGGACATTTATCTCAAGTAACAAGGAGTACAGGAATAAGCAGCTGTTTCAGCCCCTGAGGCAAAGCAGGGAACTTGGGCGTCAGAATAGCCCATTAGGAAATAGACGCTGCAGTATCATAACTCCAGTAATATTCTGAAATTGTCAAGTTGTATCATGAGGGCATGGGATAATCTGGCAGCCTCAGAGTATAAGCTATAACAATCACATACCTAGTTGATATATTCTAACCAATCAGGCAGATTTTTAATTAATCCTAATTGTTTTATTATGGTTCCTAGCAAGGGACAATGCAACATCTAGGAATTCCCAAACAGTCTAATAGACTGAATCGGGTCCTTAGTATTTTTTTTTTAAGATTTTTAGAGTAAACTAACATTCACCTCATTTAAATAAGTACAGAAGCTGTACCCTGCAAAAAGGTAACACTTTGGTGTCAGAAGTAAAAATTCTCAAATACCACTTGGTGAATCGATGGGTTATTTCTTTGCATCATATTCTTCGCCAAGGTCCTTTTTTGCACGTAAGTGTTCAGTAGTATAATCAATGTTGTGGCAAAAGAGTTTCAGCTTAGAGGAGAGGAAAAGAAGTTTAATACATAAACCTAAAACTTTAGGAGCCACTGCTTATCTTTGTGTAATAAAAGTTGAGGAAAAGTGTTTTTTTTAACTATAATAAAATTATTTCAAGAATATATTTAAATATTCAAAAAAGGATTTTCTCTCAATGTTGGGGTCCTTTTCAACTGAAGAAAGCAAATACCATGTTGTTTTTGTTGTTATTAGGTGACACCATGTAACAGAGTAGAATTGCCCCATAAGGTTTTCTAGGCTACAGTCTTTACAGGAGCAGATCGCCAGGTCTTTCTCCTGTGTAGCTAGCTGCTGGATGGGTTCAAACTGCCAAGTGATAACCTTTTCACCACGAAGCCTCCTTGTAAATGTTGTATTATTAATAGCTTTAACACCTTCATCAATGCATTTAGGAAATGTAGTGTGATTAAACAAAGGTTACTTTGAGTGTAATACTCTGGAGAAAGGGAAGCCAGTTCATAGATTTTTCTGTGCTCAATTTACAAATTTAAAATTCTACATAGTGTTTGAACCAATCAAGTGACAAAATTATAACACAATTCTTAATAACAGGATGAAAACTCTACCACCTGTCTGTCAGTTTGTCATACTGTGGTGGCTTGCGTGTTGCTATGATGCTGGAAGCTATGCCACCAGTATTTCAAATACCAGAAGGGTTACCCATGGTGGACAGGTTTTAGTGGAGCTTCCAGATTAAGACAAACTAGGAAGAAAGGCCTGGAGATTTACTTCCAAAAATTAGCCAATGAAAACCCTATGGATCACAATAGAATATTATCTAATATAGTGCTGGAGGATGAGCTCCCTAGATTGGAAGACACTCAAAATGCACTCCAGCATACCAAAGATAGGAAAGATGGTGCAGGAGCATGCAATATTTTGTTCTGTTTTACATGAGGTCGCCATGAGTTACAGTCAACTTGACAGCAGCTAACAATAACAGGATAAACAATAGATTTGCCAAAATTCTTTCTTCAGAAAAAATTATATTGAGAGAATTTTTACCCACGGGCCACTTCTTTAGGTATGTTTTTGAATGCAAGAGGAAAAGTATGGGCCACATTTATTTACAAGCATCTTCAAATTATCTAAAAACCTTGTGGTGCAAGGCAAGGCAAAAATAAATAAATTAGGACATATAAATAAGAATATGCTTGCTCTAATACTTATTCAGCATTTGACAAGCATTTTGAGTAAGTATCCTATTAGTACTGTTAGAGTAATGATGGTTAGCTTTTCTAGCTCATATCAGTCCATATGTTCTCATAGCGAAAGCTATTCCTTCAGCATAAGTTGTATATTTATTTCGTAAAAAAACCACCATTTTATAAATTACTATACTAATTTAGGGCAATAAACCATATCTTAATTAATACATTGTTGTTGTTGTTAGGTGCTGTAGAATAGGTTTTGACTCATAACAACCCTGTGTACAACAATGAAAAACTATCCGGTCCTGCGCCATCCTTACAATCCTTGCTATGTTTGAATCCATTGTTGCAGCCACTGTATCAATCCATCTTGTTGACAGTCTTTCTCTTTTTTGTTGACCCTCTACATTACCAAGCATGATGTCTTTCTCCAGGGACTGGTCTCTCCTAATAACATGTCCAAAGTACGTGAGACGAAGTCTCACCATTCCTTGCTTCTAAGGAGCATCTGGATGTACCTCTTCCAAGACAGATTTGTTCGTTCTTCTGGCTGTCTATGGTGTATTCAATATTATTTGCCAACATTGTAATTCAAATGCATTGATTCTTCTACTGTCTTACTTATTCATTGCCCAGCTTTCTCATGCTTATGAAGTGATTGAAAATACCATGGCTTGGGTCAGGTGCACCTTAGTCCTCAAGGTGGCGTCTTTGCTTTTTAAAGATTTAAAGAGGTCTCTTGCAGCTGATTTTCCCAATGCAATGCATCTTTTGATTTCTTGACTGCTGCTTCCATTGGTACTGATTGTGGATCCAAGTAAAATGAAATCCTTGACAACTTCGATTTTTTCTCCGTTTATCATGATGTTGCTTATTGGTTCAGTTGTGAGGATTTCTGTTTTCTTTATCTTAAGGTGTAATCCATACTGAAGGCTGTGGTCTTTGATCTTCATCAGTAAGTGCTTCAAGTCCTCTTCACTTTCTGCAAGCAAGGTTGTATCATCTGCATATCACAGATGGTTAATGAGTTTTTCTCCAATCCTGATGCCGCATTCTTCCTCGTATAGTCCAGCTTCTCAGATTATCTGATCAGCATACAAATTGAATGTTATTGTTCTTGTTAGGTGCCTGCGAGTCGGTTCCGACTCATAGCGACTCTATGTACAACAGAACAAAACACTGCCCAGTCCTGCGCCATCCTCACAATCGTTGTTA
>NW_004444002.1:6225131-6236809 GCF_000243295.1 Trichechus manatus latirostris
GTAATCCTGATGCCCCGTTCTTCTTCATATAGTCCAGCTTCTCAGATTATTTGCTCAATATACAGATTAAATAAGTATGGTGAAAGGATACAACGCTGATGCACACCTTTCCTCATTTTAAACCATGCAGTATTTCCTTGTTCTGTTTGAACAACTGCCTCTTTTTCTATGTGCAGGTTTCACATGAGCACAATTAAGTGTTCTGGAATTCCCATTCTTCACAATGTTATCCGTAATTTGTTATGATCCACACAGTCGAATACCTTTGCATAGACAATAAAACACAGGTAAACATCTTTCTGGTATTCTCTGTTTCCAGCCAGGATCCATCTGACACGAGCAATGATATCCCTCCTTCCAAGTCCTCATCTAAATGGGGATTGATTCTCTGGCAGTTCTCTGGCAGTGTACTGCTGCAACTGTTTTTGAATTATCTTCAACATAATTTTACTTGCATGTGATATTAATGATATTGTTTGATAATTTCCACATTCCGTTGGGATCACCTTTCTTTGGAATGGGCAGGAATATGGATCTCTTCCATTCATCTTCCAGTTTCTTTGATAAAAGTAACTATCATTTTATAAATTATTATACTAATTTAGAGCAACAAATCACACATTAATTAATATAGCTTTATCAAACTGCTAAATATTTCTGTAGTGTATGTTAGCATACATAAGTTACTACAAACTTTGCTTGGTATATGTATTAACCTAAATGATGTATAGAGAAGGGGACAAAAACCTCTTTCATGTTCTATGAAACAAAATTTAATTTTGAGTTGTTTCCAATCTCTAGTTTTAAAAACTAGGAATTATGGTGTGTTTACAAGTATACTGCAAAATTATTTATTGAATGTACACTTAGGAATGAGGAAAATTAGGAAGACATTTATCTGCCATTTTAGCAAAATAATAATAACAATAATAGCTATCATTTCTCAAATGCTCACTCTTGCTTCACAAGCACTATTCTAGGTGTTTTACATATATTATCTCATCTAATCCTCACAATAATCTGATGAGGAAGGTGTATTGCCCACATTTACAGATGACCAGACTCATTTAGCAAATCTGCATTGCTTACATATACACCTACTCCTCATTTTGCATTTATGACAATAGTAGAAAATTTACTGTTTTGCACATTAGCTACATACATCTGGCAGTAACAAACACCAAGGTACGAGATGAGAGTAACACTGGCTGTGATGGTTAAGGTTATGTGTCAACTTGACTCAGTCATGATTCTCAGTGGTTGACAGTTATGTAATAATGTAATTTGGCAGTTACATAATGATGTAGTCATCCTCCATTTTATGATCTGATGTTGTCATCCTCTATTTTCACATAACACTGATTTTTGCATAATGATCTAGTCTTTGGAACCTAACCATGTCCGTAAGTGAGGGGTGGGTGTAGTAGTAATTTAGATTATCCCTATGTTCCACTCCCCTTCCAAAGACTACTTATATGGTCAAATAATAAAGTTGAGTCACATTTATATTTTAAATAACATCTTAATGTAAGTTATTTATGCATTATAAAAGGACAAGAGAATTTGTTTTAGGAATATAAGTTTTAGTTTTTTACAAATCAAATATGTCAGTTAATTTTGACTTATATTTTTTAAAATCTGTGTGGATGTGTTCCATAGGTTCTCACCTATGTGCTCAATGGAAACTGCTATACTTTACCTCATCATCTAATGCAGTGCAGTGAAGACAGTAGTTAATTATTGGCCAAATTGACTATAGGTTAACAAATTATCCTAACTGCTTGCAGTATGACCAAAATTTAGTTGAATTCCCTTCCTTTGGGAGTTAGAGTCTATGAATTCCTTCCTTTGGGAGTTAGAGAGAAACCATGTCCAACCTATCTTGGTCCTTTCCTGTACTCCCAATTTCATCTCCCAAATTAAGGGAAGCATTTCAGTTCAGCCTTTTCTTAGAAAAAAAGTTCTGTAATAATGCTGCTATGGTCTCACCTTTGAATCAGGGCAAATGTTTGAGAAACAATCATTAGCTATGGTGTTCCAGTCAAATAAAGGTTATAAAGACAGAATTGTATGAAGCGGGCCTTCGGGTGTTGTTTTGTAATCTTTATACTTTTTTGCATCATTATTTCTAATTGTCCTATTTTAGTTGTGCATACCAACATTCAAGGCTTTCAGTGCAAGAATTTATCGTTGTCCCAGCATGCAAAATAAATTTCAGATGATGATGATTGCGATTTGAAAATGTATGACGTTATCCATTTATCCAACCTCAAAAAAAGTATGGCTTTCATTATTAGGTTACAATGGATCTAGATTTGTGTTCACACTAATGTTGCCCTCATTTCCATTTATATTAAACTGGTATTTGTTTTTTAAAGGAGGCACATGAATGAACAGAGCTTTCCCCAATCTCTGTTTGTTCAGCTTGTAACATGCACAATAGCAAATTCAATCTTGTTAAGAGGCTTATTCCTCCATTGTAGAACTTACTTGAATTGCAAGAAAGTTTGAATTTGCATGTGTTTGTGTGGAAGAGTGAATTGAAGTTTTTTTTTAAGGACTTTTTTTTTCTTTCTTAATAAAAAATTTCTTATGATTGCTTGATTTCAAACATCTTTTGCCCATTCCATTACTCATCTGGGGGGAAAAAATCTTCATTTCAACAATAGGAAAGTCAAATTCATCTGAAAAACAACACCTGAAATGTCAATGAAATCACACCTCTTAAAACTCACAAGGACAATTTCTCAATCAGAAAAGGCCCTTAAAGCAAACAGTGTTCTTCTTTGATGAAGCATAATTCAGCTTAAGTCAAGTAACAAGGCACTGGACACATAGCCATAAAATTCCCTTTGTTAGCAAGCTGTGCTTTGACACATATATAAAGTTATTTTACCAAGGATCATTTTTCCTAAAAATTCGTTACGATCAGTTGACACATGGAAAAAATTTGTTAACTTATAGTCAATTTGGCCAATAATTAACTACTGTCTTCACTGCACTGCATTAGATGATGAGGTAAAGTATAGCAGTTTCCATTGAGCACGTAGGTGAGAACCTGCGGAACACATCCACACAGGGATAGACTGAAGGAATATATATTTCGTGGGAAAATTCCAGTAGAAAAGCAGTTAAAGGATGATAAACCTGCCTCTAGCATGTATCAACTATGACGTTTGGTAAGTCTCTGAGTTTCAGTTTTTGCCTTTACAAAAAATTCAGAAATAATCTGAGATGATAGTCTGTTCCAGATTAAAGGGGACTAAAGACACATACAACTAAATGTAATGTGTAATCCTGGATTGGGTCCTGGACATTAGAAGGACAATGGCAAAAAGTGAATAAGGTCATTTTTAATTCCTAGATTCTAATAGTTATAGCGTGGTCATGTAAGGCAAAGTCCTTATTTTGTGGGGGGAAGAGTGGTACCACTGTAGTATTTAGAGGTAAAGAGGCACCTTGTCTACAATTTACTCTCAAATGTTTCAGAGAGAAGGAGAGGAGTGAAAATGAATGACAAAGCAAGTATGATAAAACATCAGCATTTGGAGAATCTGGGTGAAGGATATAATGGCATATTTTGTACTGTTAAGTTAATTTGCTCCTTTTTCTAGTTTCTTAAGATGGAAGCTGAGGTCATTGACTTGAGACCTTTGTTCCTTTCTAGTACATTGTTGTTTTTGTTGTTTAGGGACAAGTTGATTCCGATTCATGGCAACCACATGCGTGTAGAGTAGAACTGTTCCATAGTGTTTTCAATGACTGATTTTTTGGAAGCAGATCATCAGGCCTGTCTTCTGAGGTGCCTCTGGGTGCGTTCTAACTGCCAACCTTGTGGCTAGTATTCTAGCACTTAACCATTTGCGCTACCCAGGGCCTCCTCTTTCTAATATAGTACTCCTTTATGGCACAGTAGTTAAAGTGATCCACGGCTAACAGAAAGGTCGGCGGTTTGAAACCACCAGCGGCTCTGTGAGAGAAAGATGTGGCAGTTGGCTTCTGTAGAGATTTACAGCCTTGGAAACCCTATGGGGTCACTGTGAGTCGAAATCGACTCAGTGGCAGTGGGTTTGGTTGGTTTTGGTTTTAGCTGCATCCTACAAAATTGCGTATGTTGTATTTTCATTTTCATTCAGTTCAAAATGATTCCTAATTATTTAATTGAATTCTTCTTTGACCCCTGGGCTATTTAGAAGTGTGTTATTTACTTTCCAAACAATTGAAAAATTCCAGGCCAAGAAGAATTCACTAATAATTCTGCCAAATATTTAGGGAAGAGATGATACCAATTTTACACAAACTCTTCCAGAAGATTGAAGAAGAAGAAACATTTCCCAATTCATTCTGTGGAGTCAGCATTACCCTGACACTAAAACCATACAGAAGCATTACAAACAAAGAAAATCGCATAATGAACACAGACCCAAAAATTCTTAACAAAATTCTAGCAAAACATACCCAAAAATATACAAAAAAGGAGAGTGCATTAGGACCAAGTGGAGTTCATCCCAAGAATGCAAGGTTAATTTAACATTTAAAAAAATCAATAGAATTCACCATACACTGACTAAAAAAGAATTTCCCTCATAATTAATAATCTGTGGGATAAACTTCAATATAACAGGTACAGGCTTTGTATAAGGTGCATTGGCTGGGAGTTGAATCCAGATCTCCAGAATGGAAGGTGAGACTACTAGGTAGTCTTCTTACAGTAAGGTACAAATAATATATGTGAAATTACTTTATATGTTATAAACCAATATAAAAAGAGAGTACTTTTTATCATAATGGATTAATACAGTACATACATGTATATGTGTTACATATATATGTAAACTATCAAGGATTAATCTTTTGAAGAAGAAATACAAGCTGTACTGGGGGAAAAAAGCTTGGTTATCTGGATATCAGTTTACCTGTATTTCATTCTAAAATCTTTCATCTGCTGATGGTGAGAAACATGAACTGTCATGAAATTTCATAAACTGAATACTATGATCTTACATTTAATTTAGAAAAAAAGCAAGAAAAATAAAATATATACTTTAGTACAAAAACACCCTAAAAAAAGAGTAAGAAAGAATGAAAGATGTAGAGTAGGGAAGGAAAGAGAAAAAGAAAGAAGGAAAAAAAGGAAGGAAGGGAGAGAAATCCCTTTAAGATTAGTTACTAGGCAATTACAGATCTGCTATACTAATTAATTTAACAAGGTACTATTCAAAAAAAAAGAAGTGAAAAATTTTGTCCTTCTCTTCAACTTGATTTTTAGAAACAATGAGGAAAACATTCCTGAAAGGCCACCTGCATAACAAACTTATAAAATGAGATTCTGTCATTGTGAAATGTCACCCTATGATTCCAAGTGCTTGCAAATTAATGTACATCATGAATTGTCTAATTTACTTCCTCTAACCCATTGCCATCCAGTCAATTCCAACTCATAGCAACCCTATAGGACAGAGTAGAACTGCCCCATAGGGTTTCCAAGGAGTGGCTGGTGAATTCTAACTGCCAACCTTTTGGTTAGCAGCTGTAGCTCTTAACCACTATGCCGCAGTGCTGCATCCATTTGTTAGAACATCTCAACTGGTATTCTGTCAATTCCTGCAGCCTTGTTTTTTGCCAATGCCTTCAGTGCAGCTTGGACTTCTTCCTTCAGTAACATCAGTTCTTGATCATATAATATAAATAAACTGCTAAATACAAGTTAGAGATCCTGCTCCTCCTTTTTACTATATTTTTTAATAACACAGTCATGATTGTCTTTCTATTATTGAAGGGGATACACATTTCCTCAGTGTGAAATCAGAAAAGTGAGAGTGTAAGATCATATTTTAGAGGAAAACTGGTATTTCTTCAGAAGAAAAATTAATGACTGGATATATTCATTCCAAATAAAATGGAAGTGGCTAAAGTTTAAATCTCAGTAATGATTTAGGAGCTTAAGAAGAGAGAGCTGTTACACTGAGAATTGAAATTTTAACTTGTTAATTTAGTAGGACCTGTAAAAACATTTTAAAATTTTGAGTTCACACAAACTTACAAAATCTCCAGGGTCACTGAGAATTTTTTTCTTTTTAAAGTTAGAATATTTATATCCACTCATACAGAAAAAAATATCTAACTAAGCTTCCATTTGAGTAGTTATAGTAAGATGTAATATTTCTCCAACCACCATACAGAAGTCATCAAAGTTGACAGGACTGTAACACATTTAGATCTGAATAAAGACTCCTTAAATGCAAAGTGGATATATTATCAAGGCATACAGATTATGAATATGCAAATTAGGTAAGAGTTCTTACTTTCATACACAATTATATTTATAAACCAGCTGCCTTATGTAGAATACTTAATTGAGAGGATTAAAAAAACAACAACAAAAAAAACTATTAAAAGATATATATGTTCACTTAATATATTTCAGAGTGTAAGCTTCTAGAGGACAGAAGTTATATATGCCAGTAGGGTTAAACCAGTTACCAGTTACTCTGACTCATGGTGAGCCCATGTGTGTCAGAGTAGAACTGTGCTCCACAGGATTTTCAACGGTTGATTTTTTAGAAGTAGATACGCAGGCCTTTCTTCTTAGGCACCTTTGGGTAGACTCAAACTTCCAACCTTTCGATTAGCAGCCGAGTGTGTTAACAATTTGCACCACCAAGAGACTCTTTTAGTAGTGTTATGTACCCTTTCATCTCAATGTCTAGCATGGTAGAGGAAGTTTGGAGACATTCAGTAAATATGTATTGAATTTGCCTTTAGTTTCGAAGTATGGCTTGCAGAAATGTTGAAAACAAGACGTAATGACATTAAGAATACAGAAAACAATTTGTAAAGATTACACATAAAAGGCTAAAAATAAATGTAGAAACATTATTTTTAGAAAAGTGCAAACTGAAAGAAAGCAGGGGAGACATTAATATTAGATAAAGAAGAATTCAAAGCAACAAAACATTGAATGGGACAAAGATTCATTTTATGGTAGTTAAATATATATAGCACAATGAATACGTGAGGCATCAACTTCTGTGTGCTGAATAACATAGAATAATAATGTATACAAATATAAAATAAAAACTGATAACACAAAAGAATAAATAAAATCAGAGCTTAGAGTTAAGACACTCTGCATTTCACAGATCTGAAAACAGATAAAAAATAAATGACAAATATAATTGGAATAATACAATAGAAAATGTTAACTTAGTAACATAAGCTAAACTTTGTGCTTAAAGAAAATGAGCCTTCTTTTCTATAGCTTATAAAATATTTACAAAAATTAATCACATTCCAGGTCGCTAAAATTAAAAAAAAAAAAAAAAAAAAAAAAAAACCCTGAAAACAAAAACAGACTATAAAAAAGAGAAAAAGATTAGGTCATATTTTCTGGACTCAAATTCAAAATACAAAAACAAAGCAAAACTAAAGCTAAGAACGTATGCAGTGGATGCCCTACCAAAACATTGGAACATCAGAGATTTCTCTGTTTTTCAGTGAAAGATGTTTCCATGTTCCACAGGTCGACTCTGCACAGATGTTTAAGGCACCTTTATTTATTCAGATTTACACTTTGAATCCTAGCCCTGGGGTAAAATGTAAATGTTATCTTTAGTTGGATCTAGGTCTTAAGCAAGCTGGCCTCTCCTCTTTGTATGTAGAGAAATGATGAGGCCTTGGGTCAACTTGCCTAAAGAGATTTGGAATCTTCAAAGAAGAAAGGAACTTTTATATTTCTCCAAAACTTTACCCCCAAATTTGGAGTTAGGTAAATCTATCATAGTGGGCAAGGGTGGCCCCAGCCTAATATCAGGAAAAGATGCTGGGGTCATGAATATGAGATAAACCAGGAGGGCAGAGATAGGCAGCATCACTGGGCTGGAAGCAGTCCAGTCCTAGCTCTCCTCTGATCTGTCTGTGACCATAACCAAGACTTATGATGCTTCTGGATCTGGTCTATTGTTGGCAAACAACCCTTTATGAATTGCATCCACAGAGACCAGATGCCCTCCTAGAAAACTTGACAACTGAAGGAAAAAGGGACTTCGCCTTATTCACCAAGCTCCAGAAACTATACTGGAATAAAAAATGTTGTGCTTTTTCTCAAAGATGACTCAATTGTCACAGCATTCTTGAGTAGTAATGATAGCTCTCTTCCTGTCCTGCATCCAGGGATACATGCCAGAGACAGATGTTTGCGGCTGCAGGTCCACAAGGCAACTGAAATTGAAACCTGGATTAATCCCTTCATCTTGGGGTAGCATTTTTTCTTATGGGCATGTCTGGGTTAGGGAAATTAAGAGCTTTAACCTTGGCTAGGATTTTTCCCTAAGAGACCCTTGAGTGCACTAAAGGAGAAAGAGTTTAAGTGGTGGGATTGTTAAACTGGAATTCTGGAATTCCTGCAATTTCCAGGACATCAATAAACAGAATAAGGCATGTTATTCGCAATCAAAATGAAACAACAAAAAAAAAAAGAGAGAGAGAGATGCCTTAGCTGCATTTATATCAAAAGTTAAAAACCAAACCAAACAATCTCTAAGCCCTTGGATATTTTAAAATAAACTCCCAAATCAAGAACATTTTCAGTAAAAGGCCAGACAGTAAATATTTTAGGTTTTGTGGGCCATACTTTTCTCTATCACTACTAATAAACTCTACTGCATGAAAGCAGCCACAGATAATATGTAAACATATGGACTTGACTGTGTTCTAATAAAATTTTATTTTCAAAAATATGCAGTGGGCAGTAGTTTACTGTCCTTGGTTGTAAATAATCATTACTTAGGAGGAAATCAAAATGAAAATAGAAGACTACTTAGACTGTAAAGCCGATTAGAATATTACTTAGGAAACTTATAGGATGTTTCCACGTTTTACTAAGAGGCAACTTCATTGTCTTCAAAATGGTATCATCATTCATTATTCGAAAAGTATTTTTTGAACAACCGTATATGCAAAACCCTGTGTAGTGTTATATATTCAATGGTGAGCAAAAGCAGATACTGCCTCTGCTCTCAGAGAGTTAACGATCCAAAATTCAGTAGAAAGAAAATTAATTATTTACCCAAAAAATTGAAATAGAAAATAATGACAAGGAATGTAAAAACAAAAATGCAGAAATTAAATTCCAATAAAAGCCATAGAATTTAATTCAATTAAATGTAAAAGCTGGTTCATTAAAAATGACAAATTAGACAAATTTATGAAGACTACTAAAACCATCACAAAAATATGAAGGGAGAAAAAGGATATATAAAGATAGAGAGGTGTTAGAAAGAAGTGTAATTATATTTAGAGTCCCAAACTGGAAATAGCTAGTATTTATTGTTTATTATGTTTATTATGTGCCAGACATTGTGGTAAGCTCTTGTAGAATATCTCATTTAATCATCACATTCTATAAGATAGGTAACATTTTACATATTAAGCAACTGAGGATAAGACAGGCTAAGTAAATTATCAAAGGAATGATATTTTTGAAATGTATAAATTACCAAAATGCAGTCATGAATATTTCATTAGCCTAAATAGACAAATGTTGTTATTAGGTGTCGTCAAGTTGGTTCTGACTCATAGCAACCTATGTACAACACTGCCCTGTCCTGCGCCATCCTCATGATCGTTGCTATGTTTGAGCCCATAGTGCAGCCACTGTGTCACCCCATCTCATTGAGAGTCTTCCTCGTTTTCGCTGACCCTCTACTTTACCAGGCATGATACCTTCTCCAGGGACTGGTCCCTCCTGATAACGTGTCCAAAGTATGTGAGCATTCTGGCTGTACTTCTTCCAAGACAGATTTATTCTTTTTCTGGCAGTCTTTGGTATATTCCATATTCTTTGCCAACACCATGATTCAAAGGCATCAATTTTTTTTTTTGGTCCTCCTTATTCATTGTTCAGCTTTTGCATGCATATGAGGTGATTGAAACACCATGGCTTTAGTCATGCACACCTTAGCCCTCAGAGTGACACCTTTGCTTTTGAACATTTGAAAAAAGTTCCTTTGCAGCAGATTTGCCCAATGCAATACTCCATTTGATTTCTTTACTGCTTTTTCCATGGGCATTGATTGTGGAGCCAAGTAAAATGAAATCCTTGACAACTTCAATCTTTTCTCCGTTTATCATGATTTTGCTTATTGATCCAGTTGTGAGGATTTTTGTTTTCTTTATGTTCAGGTATAATCCATACTGAAGGCTGTAGTCTTCAATCTTCATCAGTAAATGTTTCAAGTACTCTGCAGGGTTGTTAATGAGTCTTCCTCTATTCCTGATGCTGCTGTCTTCTTCATATAGTTCAGCTTCTCCGATTATTTGCTCAGCCTGCAGACTACATATGTATGGTAAAAGTATACAACCCTGAAGCACACCTTTCCTGATTTCAAACCACGCAGTATCCGCTTGTTCTGTTGAAACAACTGCCTCTTGGTCTATGTACAGGTTCCTCAAGAGCACAATTAAGTCTTCTGGAATTCCCATTCTTTGCAATGTTATCTATAAATTGTTACGATACACATCATCGAATGCCTCTGCGTAGTCCGTAAAACACAGGTAAACGTCTTTCTGTTATTTTCTGCTTTCAGCCAAGATCCATCTGACATTAGCAATGATATTCCTCCTTACATGTCCTCTTCTGAACTCGGCTTGAATCTCTGACAGTTCCCTGTCGATGTACTGCTGCAATCGTTTTTGAATAATCTTCAGCAAAATTTTACTTGTGTGTGATATTAATGATATTGTTTGATAATTTCTGCATTCTTTTGAATCACCTTTCTTTGGAATGGGCACAAATATGGATCTCTTCCCATCAGTTGGCCAGTTAGCTGTCTTCCAGATTTCTTGGCTTAGATGAGTGAGTGCTTCCAGCGTTACATCCATTTGTTGAAACTTCTTAATTGTTGTTCCATCAATTCCTGGAGCCTAGATTTTCGCCAATACCTTCAGTGCAACTTGGACTTCATCCTTCAATACCATTAGTTCCTGGTCATATGCTACCTCCTGAAATGGCTGAACGTCGACCAATTCTTTTTGGTACAGTGACTCTGTGTACTCCTTCCATCTTCTTTTGATGCTTCCTGCATCGTTCAATATTTTGCTGTTAGGATCCTTCAATATTGCAACTCGAGGACTGAATTTTTTATTCAGTTCTTTCAGCTTGAGAAATGCCTAGCATGTTCTTCCCTTTTTTGTTTTCGAACTACAGGTCTTTCCAAATTTCACTAATAATACTTTACTTTGTAAAGTATTTTATTTTGTAAAGTATTACTTTGTCTTCTTGAGCTGTCCTTTGAAATCTTCTGTTCGGCTCTTTTACTTCATCATTTCTTCCATTTGCTTTAGCTACTCTATGTTCAAGAGCAACTTTCAGAGTCTCTTCTGACATCCATTTTGGTCTTTTCTTTCTTTCCTGTCTCTTTAATGACCATTGCTTTCTTTATATATAATGTCATTCCACAACTCGTCTAGTCTTTAGTGTATAATAAAAGTTATATCACAAAACGGCAGTAAAAAGAGGAATTACTCAATATAAAATGTTGGAACATCTGATTGATTATTTGAAAAAGAGTGTGATAGAACTTTTTTTTTTTTTGTACTTCAGGTGAAGGCTTACAGAACAAATAGTTTCTCATGAAACAGTAGTACACATATTGTTTTATGACATTGGTTAACAACCC
>NW_004444002.1:6242551-6278431 GCF_000243295.1 Trichechus manatus latirostris
TGGCATTTTGTTCCTGCATTATTTTCCTGAATTCTTCCAATTTTTTGTCTGTATTTTCCATGAATTTGTCTATATTTTCATCTTGTTTGTCTGCTTTTTGCTTCAGCTCTCGGAGAATTCTTAGGACTATAGATTTGAATTCCATATCAGGTAGTTCTAGTGCCTTTTCCTCCACTGGAAAGTCATCTGGTGTTTTTTATTGGATGCCTAATGGAACCATCCTGTCCTGTTTTTGTAAATGTTTCGGTATTGTCTGCTGTCTTCGGGGCATTCAGTAGTTACTTTTCTTGTTTATTGTTTGTAGATTTGTTTGTTTTGTCCCATTTCTTTTTTTTAATTTGGCTATGTCTGAGCAGGCATGCTGTGTGTTCTTTGTTGTTTGCTCATCTGTTGGCACAATACTTTTCACCTCCTTCTCCAATTGGCAGGATCAGTCACTCAGATACGGTACGGCAGGGCAGGTCTAGCTGAAGAGGTGTTACTGGGATGAGTTGTTTGTGACACTTACTACAGCCACCATGGCGGGTAAGTAATCAATGCAGAGCATGTTCCAGTAGGCTGTGCCTTTGCTGCTTGGTGGTGTGATGTTAAGCGCACGGTGCAGGTGGCAGGATGTAGTGGGGAGATTGTTATGTGTGGAGCTAAGATGGATATGAGAGAGAGAGAGGAACAGGAGCCAACAACATACAAACAAACAAAAAAGAATGCTAGGGGAGCTTGCTATTGGAGTGGAGAGATGAGAGATTATGAAATGGAGAAAAACAAAAAGGGGAAGGGGAAGGAAAGAAAAGAATGAATAAATAAAAATTGGAATGGGAAAAGAACAGCAAACTTCCCATGGATCCCACCGGTGCGGCTATGAGGTCTGGGGAAGTTGTTCTCAGGTGTTATAGTACAGCCTGGCTAGAAGGCATAGAGGTATACAACGTCAGGTATTCAGGGAACAGAAAGAGAAGGAAGATATAGAGAGATGAGAAACTGAGTAATGAAGAAAGACAAAAAGGGAAAAAGAGGGAACAGAAAACAAAACATATTTAAAAAAAAAGAACAAGAAAAGCCCCCCAAAAAACAGAAAAAGAAATCAATGAAAATAGAAATGCCCTCAGATATCCCTCTGCACGTCTGTTGAAGCCGAGGGGGTAGTTCCAAGCCACCCAGCATCGCCTGTCCAGAACGGGCTCCCAACACAAGAAAAGGAAAAGAAAGAAACAATTCAAAACAAACAAATGAACAAAAGCCCCAGGATCCCACCAGCACAGCAGCCCAGACTGGGAAGCAGCTCCACACTTGAACGGAGCTCCGCGGCCCCTCAGGAAGAAGCAAAGATGGTGCACGGAGCCAGGTATTTGAGCAAAAGGAGGGGGAGGTGGTGAGAGGTAAGGAAGAAATCAAAAGAAGCAGAAAAAAAGCAACACCAGCAGCCAACAAATGACACTCAGAGAGCCAGTTAGTGCGGGCTGGTGGAATCCAAGCAACCGGTGCTTCACGGACAAGAGACTGTGTCCACGGGAAGCAGAGGAGTCCGAGTGTGGGTGAAGAAGTGTAGGGGGTGGGAAAGCGTATATCAAAAATTACCGGAGCTCCACAGCCCCTCAGGAAGAAGCAAAGATGGTGCACGGAGCCAGGTATTTGAGCGAAAGGAGGGGGAGGTTGTGAGAGGTAAGGAAGAAATCAAAAGAAGTGGAAAAAAGCAACACCAGCAGCCAACAAATGGCACTCAGAGAGCCGGCCCATTCGGGTGGGTGGAATCCAAGCAGCCGGTGCTTCCCAGACAATGGATTGTGGCCACAGGAAGCAGAAGAGGATGAGTGGGGGTGAATAATGTTGGGGGATGGGAAAGCATATATCGAAAATTACTGGTTGTTTTGTCTCCCGCTGGAAGCTCCGTGAAGCTGCTTTCTCGTACCCCCTGTTTGCTGGTCTCCGATAGGAGTCCAAGATGGCGGATCCATGCTGCGTTAGCTGATAGGGGACCTCTGCATGAATCTCTCCTAGGTCTCTGTTCTCTGTCAGTTTTCTCACTCCATTTGGTGCTTGGTTGAGTTCTTTATCTTTTCATTTGATGTTTTAGGGTTTCAGGATTGTTGTTTTCTCTTTTCGGCTTAGTTTTTCGGATCTTTGCTCTGGAGGGACGGCATGGTGCTTCTGCCTAGAGCGCCATTTTGCCAGAAGTCCTGTGATAGAACTTTTGATAACTATTTACTTAGGGTTTTGCTATCTTCCACAACATTTAAACCAGAAGCTGAAAAAATATTAAAAGCACTATAGGTTGACAACAGAGACCACAATTAACTTTCCAATCTTTCTTTAAAGAGGGTAGTCTTTAAACATCGCAGAATAGGTTTTTGCTAACACCAAATTAATCGTCAATATTATTGTTTTCCTAATACCTTCCTAAGCTATGGAAATATTTGAATTTAATTGTGGAAATATCACCTCCTAAAAAATTGTCTCTACTAAATGTAAAAAGAGAGAATGAATTAAGTGTATGAATGAGTCCTGCTGTGAATAAATGTTCACAAGACACCAAAAGCTTTTACAGGAAAGGTGTACATCATAGGACTTTGATGGTTCTTTCTCTTATGTCTATTTTAAGTTTCAGTTTCATTACAAGATATTGGAGGTAGAGTTACATAAAAATAAATGTCTACAGAATGTGATAATGTGACTGTAAGAAATGTAAGTTTGAGTCCACTGCATACTTTATTTTCTGCTTATCTCTTTTATTGACATACAAGTTAACTTCAAATAATTATGCAGTAAGGTGGCATTAGGTAATAGGCACGTGAAAATTATTTCTGGAGTCTTTCCAATTCTGAGGAAAAGTTGATTACAGAGAAATGTCTACCATTGTCTGGCCAAAAGTTGGCCCTTTAAAATAAGACCTATAGGTCCCAGGACTTACTTCTGGTGAATGGTTAAGATAGACTTATTCTCCAGTGTTGATATTGCCATCTAACCAGAATACAGAATTTACATTATGCCAGATTACTTAGTTATGGAGATTACACAGCCTTGCTTGCTGAAACTGAAGAGAACTTGAAGCACTTACTAATGAAGATCAAAGACCACAGCCTTCAGTATGGATTACACCTCAACATAAAGAAAACAAAAATCCACACAACTGGACCAATAAGCAACATCATGATAAACGGAGAAAAGATTGAAGTTGTCAAGGATTTCGTTTTACTTGGATCCACAATCAACACCCGTGAAAGCACCAGTCAAAAAATCAAGAGACACGTTGCATTGGGCAAATCGGCTGCAAGAGATCTCTTTAAAGCATTAAAAAGCAAAGACGTCACCTTGAGGACTAAGGTGTGCCTGACCCAAGCCATGGTGTTTTCAATTGCCTCGTATGTATGCGAAAGCTGGACAATGAATAAGGAAGACAGATTTGATGCCTTTGAATTATGGTGTTGGCGAAGAATATCGAATATACCATGGACTGCCAAAAGAATGAACAAATCTGTCTTGGAAGAAGTACAACCAGAATGCTCCTTAGAATCAAGGATGGCGAGACTGCACCTCACATATTTTGGACATGTCAGGAGGGATCAGTCCCTGGAGAAGGACATCATGCTTGGTAAAACAGAGGGTCAGCGAAAAAGAGGAAGACCCTCAATGAGATGGATTGATACAGTGGCTGCAACAATGGGCTCAAGCATAGCATCAGTTATGAGGATGATGCAGGGCTGGGCAGTATTTCATTCTATTGTGCATAGGGTCGCTATGAGTCAGAACCAAGTCGAGGGCACCTAACAAAAAACAACAACAACTTAGTGTCGTAGGTTCTATGCATATATTAATTCACTTCATCCTGTCAACAACCCTATGAAGACTGTAATAATTATTTCCCCATTTTATAGGTAATGAAATTGATGTTCGGAGAAGTTAGGTAACTTGTCCAATGTCACACAACTAATGAATGGGAGAGACAGTATTTTGAATTCGGCAGACTGGTTCCAGAGTCCAGATTCTTTTCCACCGTATTATGTTACCTCTTGTCAAAATGAGGAGCCCTGGTGGCCCAGTGGTTAAGAGCTCAGCTGCTAACTAAAAGGTCCACAGTTTGAATCCACCAGCTGCTCCTTGAAAACCCTATAGGGCAGTTCTACTCCGTCCTATAGGATTAATATGAGTCAGAATCAACTTGACAGCAACAGGTTTTTGGGTTTGTAAAAACGAAAAATTTTAAAGATCTGACTGAAACATGTTGGTCTCACCAACCTGCCGTCCTTTCCTCCGCCTTTCCCTCTCAGCTGATTCCCTATAAGTAGTATTGCTCTATGCTTCTTTTTCCCTCTCTCTGATATTTCTTGGATCCCCTCATCACAGGGTAAGACGGGCCTGAAAACTAGAATCACATGTAAATATGTTGTTGTTGTTAGGTGCTGTCCAGTCGTTTCTGACTCATAGCGACCTTGTGTATAACAGAATGAAACACTGCCTGGTCCCATGTGAATATAGCTAGGTGAATTAACCAGGTTTATTTAAAACAATGATTTCTTAAGATTCTAAGAATATATCCTGTGACTTTGTATTTTTAGTGCCTTGAATATTTATTGATGATCAACTGTCTATATTTTTGGCTTACATTTCAAATTGTTAGCCTGTAGAATTAATCTTTACTCACTTTTTGACAAGTTTATTGAGGTAAAATTTATATACCATTAAATTTATATATCATAATGGTACAATTCAATAATATTTAATAAATTTATAAATTTACAGAGTTGTGCAACCTTCACCACAGTCCAGTTTTGAACATTTCTACCATCTCAGAAAGTTCCCTTGTGCCCATTTAGAGTTAAAGCTCTAGCTAACCACTGATCTATTTTCTATCTTTATAAATTTTCCCTGTCTGGACATGTCATATAAATAGAATCATGTAGTATGTGGTCTTTTGTGCCTTGCTCCTTTCAATTATCATTATGTTTTTGAGGAACATCAATGATAGCATGCATTAATATTTCATTCTTTTTATTCCTGAATAATATTCTACTGTATGGATATACCACATTTTGCTTATCCATTTTCCACTCTAAGGACATTTGGTTTGTATCTAGTCTGTGACGGTTATGAATGATGCTCTGAAAATTTGTGTACATATGTTTGCCTATAAATAGATTTTCACTTCTCTTGGCTGAATACCTAGGTGTGGAATTGCTGAGTTCTTTCTAAGTTGATATATATTAAATTTTGAGAAACTGCTAAACTGTTTTCAGAAGTGGCTATAATGTTTTACCATTCCACCACAGCTTAACACTTGTATTACCTTGTCAACCTTTGGTATTATCTTGTCTTTATTATAGTCATCCTAATGGGTGTAAGGTCTTTTGCAGCAGATTTGCCCAATGTAATGCGTAGTTTGATTTCTTTTCCTTTTTGGTTTTCTTGTTTATTTGTTGTGCTCCCCCTCCCCCAACAGGTGCAGAGAAAATTATTTGAATAGATGAAGGCAGATTAAAGGAGCAGGAAACATAGAATTGAGGAATCTGGCAGCTGTTACGGCCATCGGATTGGGCCATCAGACTGGTAAGAATGTTAAAGCTTGACCATTCTAAGTTAAACAAGACTTTCATACATTGCTAGTGGGATTTTAACTAGAACAACTACTCAAGAGACAATTTGAATATATCGAGTCAGGTTGAAGATGTTCGTATCTTATGACCCAGTAATATCCCTTTAGGTATATGCCCTAGAGAAACTCAGTCTCATGTGCACAAAGAGATACATACCAGAATGTTTATTACAAAAGGAGAGTTGAAATCAAAGGTATAAAACACTGACACAGATGGGGTTGCCATCCGTCAGAATTGACTCCCCAGCAACTGTTTGTTCAATTTTTTTATTGTGCTTTAAATGAAAGTTTAGAGTTTAAGTTAGTTTCTCATACAAAACTTTATACACACACTGCTATGTGAGCCTAGTCGCACTCCCCATACTGTGACAGCACACTCTCCTTTCCACCCAAGATTTCCCGTTTCCATTCAACTAGCTCCTGTCCCTTTCTGCCTTCTTATCTCGCCTCCAGACAGGAGCTGCCCATTTAGATTCATATATCTACTTGAGCTAAGAAGCACACTCTTCATGAGTATCATAATATGTCTTATAGAACAGTCTAATCTTTGTCTGAAGAGTTGGCTTAGGGAACGGTTTTAGTTTTGGGCTAACAAAGAGTCTGGGGGGGGCATATCTTCCTGGGTCCCTCCAGTCTCAGTCAGACCATTAAGTCTGGTTTTTTACTAAAATTTGAGTTCCGCGCCCTACTTTTCTCCTGCTCTGTCAGGGACTCTCTCTTGTGTTCCCTGTCAGGGCAGTCATTGGTGGTAGCTGGGCACCATCCAGTTCTTCTCGTGTCAGGCTGATGGAGTCTCTGGTTTATGTGACCCTTTTGTCTCTTAGGCTAATATTTTCCTTGTGTCTTTGGTGTTCTTTATTCTCCTTTACTCCAGGTGGGTTGGGACCATTTGATGTATCTTAGATGGCAGCTCGCTAGCTTTTAAGACCCCAGATGCCACTCACCAAAGTGGGATGCAGAACATTTTCTTAATAAACTTTATTATGCCAATTGACCTAGGTGTCCCCTGAAACCATGGTCCCTAGACCCCTGCCCCGGCTACTCTGTCGCTTGAAGTGTTTAGTTATATTCAGGAAACATCTTAGCTTTTTGTTTAGTCCAGTTGTGCTGACTTCCCCTGTAGTGTATCTTGTCCTTCCCTTCACCTAAAATAATTCTTGTCTACTATGTAGTTAGTGAATACCCCTCTCCATCCCTCCCCACCCTCATAATCATTAAAGAATGTTTTCTTCTGTGTTTAAACCATTTCTTGAGTTCTTATAATAGTGGTATTACACAATATTTGTCCTATGGCGACTGACTAATTTCTCTCAGCAAATGCCTTCCACATTCATCCATGTTATGAGATGTTTCAAGGATTCATCGTTATTCTTTATCATTGCATAATATTCCGTTGTGTGAATATACCATAATTTGTTTATCCATTCGTCCATTGATGGGCACCTAGGTTGTTTCCATCTTTTTGCTATTGTGAACAGTGCTGCAATGAACATAGGTATGCATATATCTATTCATGTGATGGCTCTTATTTCTCTAGGACATATTCCAAAGAGTGGGATTGCTGGATAGTATGGTGCTTCTATTTCTAGCTTTTTAAGGAAGCATCAAATAAATTTCCAAAGTGGTTGTACCATTTTACATTCCCACCAACAGTGTATAAGTGTTCCAGTCTCCCCACAACCTCTCCAGCATTTATTATTTTGTATTTTTTTTGATTAATACTAGCCTTTTTGTGGTGAGATGGTATCTCATTGTAGTTTTGATTTGAATTTCTCTAACAGCTAATGATTGTGAGTATTTCCTCATGTATCTGTTAGTCACCTGAATGTCTTCCTTGGTAAAGTGTCTGTTCATATCCTTTGTCCATATTTTAATTAGGTTATTTGTCTTTTCGTTGTTGAGGTTTTGCAGTATCTTGTAGATTTTAGAGATTAGACCCTGATCAGATTTGTTGCAGCCAAAATTTTTTTCCCGTTCTGTAGGTTGTATTTTTACTCTTTTGGTGAAGTCTTTTGATGAGCATAAGTGTTTGATTTTTAGGAGCTCCCAGTTATCTAGTTTCTCTTCTGGTGCTTGTGCATTGTTACTTATGGTTTGCATTCTGTTTATGCCATGTATTAGGGCTCCTAGCATTGTCTCTATTTTTTCTGCCATGATCTTTATCATTTTCGATTTGATATTTAGGTCTTTAATCCATTTTGAGTTAGTTTTTGTTCATGGTGTGAGGTATGGGTCTTGTTTCAGTTTTTTGCAGATGGATATCCAGTTATGCCAGCACCATTTGTTAAAGAGAATATCTTTTCCCAATTAACGGACTTTGGGCCTTTGTCAAATATCAGCTGCTCATAGGTAGATGAATTTACATCTGGATTCTCAATTCTATTCCATTGGTCTATGTATCTGTTATTTTACCAGTACCAGGCTGTTTTGACTACGTGGCAGTATAATAGGTACTAAAATCAGGTAGTGTCAGGCCTCCCACTTTGTTCTTCTTCACTAATGCTTTACTTATCTGGGGTCTCTTCCCTTTCCATATGAAGTTGGTGATATGTTTATCCATCTCCTTAAAAAATGCCATTGGAATTTGGATGGGGATTGCATTGTATCTGTAGATTGCTTTGGGCAGAATTGACATTTTCACAAGGTTAAGTCTTCCTATCCATAAGCAAGGTATGTTTTTCCACTTATGTAGGTCCCTTTTGGTTTCTTGCAATAGTGTCTTGCAGATTTCTTTTACTTCTCTGGTTAGATTTATTCCTAAGTATTTTATCTTCTTGGGGGCTATTATAAATGGTATTGATTTGGTGATTTCTTCTTGGAAGTTCTCTTTTTTGGTGTAGAGGAATCCAACTGATTTTTGTATGTTTATCTTGTATCCTGATACTTTGCTAAAATCTTCTATTATTGCCAGTAGTTTTCTTGTGGATTCTTTGGGGTTTTCTATGTATGGGATCATATCATCTGCAAATGGAGATACTTTTACTTCTTCCTTACCAGTTTGGATGCCCTTTATTTCATTTTCTAGCCTAATTGCTCTGGCTAGGACTTCCAGCACAATGTTGAATAAGAGTGGTGATAAAGGGCATCCTTGTTTGGTTCCCATTCTCAAGGGAATGCTTCTTTCAGGTTCTCTCCATTTATGATGATGTTGGCTTTGGCTTAGTATAAATGCCCTTTAGTATGCTGAGAAATTTCCCTTCTATTTTGCTGAGAGTTTTTATCATAAATGGGTGTTGGACTTTGTCAAATGCTTTTTCTGCATCAACTGATAAGATCATGTGGTTTTTGTCTTTTGTTTTATTTATGTGATGGATTACATTGATTATTTTTCTAATGTTGAACCCTCCCTGCATACCTGGTATAAATCTCACCTGATCGTGGTGAATAATTTTTTTGATACGTTGTTGAATTCTATTGGCTAGAATTTTGTTGAGGATATTTGTGTCTATGTTCGTGAGGGATATTGGTCTATAATTTCCTTTTTTTCTGGTGTCTTTACCTGGTTTTGGTATCAGGTTTATACTGGCTTCATAGAACGAGTTTGGGAATATTCCATCTTTTTCTATACTCTGAAATCCTTTAGTAGTAGTAGTGTTAACTCTTCTCTGAAAGTTTGGTAGAATTCTCCAGTGAAACCATCTGGGCCAGGGCTTTTTTTGTTGTTGTTGTTGTTGGGAGTTTTTAAATTACCTTTTCAATCTCTTCTTTTGTTATAGGTTTATTTAGCCATTCTACTTCTGTTTGTGTTAGTTTAGGTAGGTAGTGCGTTTCTAGAAATTTGTCCATTTCCTCTAGGTTTTCAAATTTATTGGAGTACAATTTTTCATAGTATTCTGTTATGATGCTTTTAATTTCAGTTGGGTCTGTTGTGATATTGCCCATCTCATTTCTTATATGGGTTATTTGCTTCTTCTTCTGTTTTTCTTTTGTCAGTTTGGCCAATGGTTTATTGACTTTGTTGATATTTTCAGAGAACAAGCTTTTGGTCTTGTTAACTCTTTCAATTGTTTTTCTATTCTCTATTTCATTTAATTCTGCTCTAAATTTTGTTATTTGCTTTCCTCAGGTGCCCGATGGCTTCTTTTTCTGCTTTCTTTCTGCTTGTTCAAGTTGTAGGGTTAATGTTTTGATTTTGGCCCTTTCTTCTTTTTGGATGTGTGCGTTTATTGCTATAAATTGACCTCTGAGCAATGCATTTGCTGTGCCAAAGGTTCTGGCAGGATGTGTTTTCATTCTCATTTGATTTTATGAATTTCTTTATTCTGTCCTTAATTTATTCTATAACCCAGTAGTTTTTGAGCAAGGTGTTGTTTAGTTTTCATGTGTTTGATTTTTTTCCCTTGCTTTTTCTGTTATTGATTTCTACTTTTATGGCTTTGTGGTCAGAAAAGATGCTTTGTAATATTTTGATGCTTCAGATTTTGATAAGGCTTGTTTTATGGCCTAATATGTGGAGAACGTTTCATGTGCATTGGAAAAGAAAGTATACTTGTCTGCCTTTTGTGGAGTGTGCTATATGTGTCTATGAGATCAAGTTGTTTGTGGCATTTAGATCTTCTGTTTCTTTACTAAGCTTCTTTCTGGACGTTCTGTCCTTCACTGAAAGTGGTGTGCTTAAGCCTCCTATTATTGTGGAGCTGCCTGTCTCTCTTTTCAATGCTGTTAGAGTTTGTTTTATGTATTTTGGAGCCCTGTTGTTGAGTGCATAATTATTTATTATGGGTCTGTCTTCCTGGAGTATTGACCCTTCAATCATTATATAGTGTCCTTCATTATCCTTTGTGGTGGATTTTAACTTGAAAGTCTATTTTGGCAGAGATTAATATTGCCACTCCTGCTCTTTTTTGCGTGTTACTTGCTTGATATATTTTTTTCCAACCTTTGAGTTTTAGTTTGTTTGTGTCTTTAAGTCTAATGTGTGCCTCTTGTAGACAGCATATAGACGGATCTTTTTTTTTTAATCTATTCTGCCACTCTGTCTCTTTATTGGTGCATTTTGTCCATTTACATTCAGCTTAATTATTGATAGATATGAGTTTAGTGTTGTCATGTGTATGTCTTTTTTGTGTGTTGTTGACAGTTTCTTCATTTCCACTTAATTTTCTGTGCTGAGTCATTTTTCTTTATGTATTTTCTTTTCATCTTTTTTTGTTGTTGTTGATTTTGTATTTGCTGAGTCTTTATGTTTTTCTTGTGTTTTATTTTAATGTGTAGGATTGTTCATTTCCTTTATGGTTACCTTAATATTTACACTTGTGTTTCTAAGTTTAAGCCAGTCTTTTATTTCTTTCTATTGCCTTGTCTTCTTCACCATATGAAGTCTATGGCTACATTTTTTAGTGCCTCTTTTTCATTTTAATGTTGTCATTTTTTCATATTGACATCTCTGATTCCCTTTTTTCAGTGTTTTAGCTTTGATTTGTTTTTCTGTCTTCCCCACCTGGGTTGATATCTGGTTGCTCTGTCCTGTGTTCTAGTCTTGGGTTGTTATCTGATGTTATTGATTTTCTAACCTGAGGACTCCCTTTAGTATTTCTTGTAATTTTGGTTTGGTTTCTGCAAATTCCCTAATCTTCTGTTTATCTGGAAATGCCTTAATTTCACCACCATATTTGAGAGAAACTTTTGCTGGATATATAATTCTTAGGTGGCAATTTTTTTCCTTCAAGGCTTTATATATGTCATCCCATTGCCTTCTTGCCTGCATGGTTTCTGCTGAGTAGTCCGAGCTTAGTCTTATTGAATCTCCTTTGTAGATGACTTTTCGTTTCTCCCTAGCTGCTCTTAAAATTCTCTTTATCTTTGGTTTTGGCAAGTTTGATTATAATATATCTGCATGACTTTTTTTTTGGATCTACCTTATGTGGGGTTGGATGAGCATCTTGGATAGATATCTTCTCATCTTTCATGATATCAGGGAAGTTTTCTGCCAACAAAGCTTCAACAATTCTCTCTGTATTTTCTGTTATCTCCCCCTGCTCTGGTACTCCAATCACTCATAGGTTATTCCTCCTGATACAGTCCCACATAATTCTTTGGGTGTTTTCATTTTTTAAAATTATTTTATCTGATTTTTCCTCAAATAAGTTGGTGTCAAGTGCTTTATCTTCAATCTGACTAATTCTGACTTCCATTGCCTCTATTCTGCTCCTATGACTTCCTATTGAGTTGTCTAATTCTGAAAGGTTATTGATAATCTTCTGGATTTCCGATTGCTGTCTCTCTATGGATTCTTGCAGCCTGTTAAATTTGTCATTATGCTCTTCTCTAATCTTCTTAAGTTCCTGTATTGCTTTGTCTGTATGTTCCTTGGATGTTCTGTGTTTTGCATGATCTTCTTCCTGATCTCTTGAAGAGTTATGTATATTAATCTTCTGAATTCTACCTCTGGTATTTCCAAGAAGTTCTTTTCCTCTGGAAGGTTTCTTGATTATTTGTTTTGGTGGCTTGCTGAAGCTGTCATGGTCTGCCTCTTTATGTGATTTGATATTGACTGTTGTCTCCGAGCCATCAATAAGTTGTTATATTTATTTACTTTTTGTTTGCTTACTGTGTCCGAGCGTCTTGTTTTGTTTTGTTTTGATATGCCCAAATAGGCTGCTCATGTGAGCTATTTTGATTATTGGCGACTTTGAAGCTCTATTATCCTGTCACCAGGTTGTTAGATCTGTTACTAGGTATGTGAGCCCTGGAGTCTGTTTACTTTTCTCATATAGATTCAGCTCAAATGTCCAGGTAGTCAGCCACCAAATGCGTGGTGCAAGCTCTCAGCTACAGTACTAGATGGGCAGGGGTGTATGAAGTAGGCACAGGTATCTAGCTGCAGTAGGGGGTTGTGCACTGAGCAAGGCAGGGGGCTGATGGCTGCCCTTGAGTGACTGGGTGGAAAGCGTGTCCCTGTTCCCTAGAGTGTATTGTGAGTGGTTCTCGCAGCTGGACTATGAGCACCCAATGCTCTTGTTTGTAAGGACGGGGGAGCATCACTTATTCTTGGACATCTGTCTCCGGTGCCTGAGTGGTGTGGGTGGAGCTAACAGTCCTCAGGCCCCTGATGTGGGTAGGTAAGTACCCTGCTTAATGGGCAGAGCCATGTCAAATGTCATGAAACTGCCACTCCACCATATACCTGACAGTTGAAGTTAGGCTTTAGGTATATACCCTGTTGTATTGTGGTAATGAAGGCCTACGCTGTTGAAATGGGCCCACACATCTATGCAGGGGTGAGACATTCAAAGTCAGTGGACCCCTTATGCCTGTGCCTAGGCAAAGGAGCTGCACCTAGCCTAAGTTCCTGGCTTAAAGGAGCTAGCAGAGTATTTATTCCTGTTTGATAATTTGTTCCCTCTCCAAGGCCGGGAGAAAGGCTCAGGGTGCATGACAGGTCCTTACTTCCAGCCCAGGGGATGCGGCAATGGCTGAAGCTGGCCTAGGACCCAGTGCAAAGTGGGGAGGGGGCAGGTAAATGAAAGGGAAATTTTTCCCAAAAGGAGTGTTTTTTGATCTGCGCAGTAGGTGAGACGCATTTACTTATCTTTTGCCGGTTGAGAGCAGCTTTTCACTGTTTCTGGAGACTTGAGTAAACCCTCTGCCACTCGGTCTCTCCCGATATGGATAATGCATCCTTAGCGCCACTGCTTGCTTCACCCTGTACACCAGCTGCAGGGTTCTTGTTCTCGCCAGCTTAGGTCTGACAACTCCCTGCTGCTTCTTAACCATCTCTCCCTTCTCCTGCAGCTCAGTCCGATTCCTCGACTTTGCCTTTGATGTTCAGGGCTCCTAGATTGTCATATATAATTGATTCACTTGTTTTTTCGGGTCTTTGTTGTAAGAGGAACAATAGGAAACATCTAACTACTCTGCCATCTTGGCCCCAAGATGTGTTTTGATTTCTTCACTTCTGCTTCCATGGGTGTTGATTTTGGATCCAAGTAAAGTGAAATCCTTGACAACTTCAATATCTTCTCTGCTTATCATGATGTTGCGTATTGGTCCAGTTGTGAGGATTTTTGTTTTCTTGATGTTGAGGTGTAATCCTTACTGAAGGCTGTAGTCTTTGATCTTCATCAGTAAGTGCTTCAAGTCCTCTTCACGTTCAGCAAGGAAGGTTGTGTTGTCTGAGTAACACAGGCTGTTAATGAGTCTTCCTCCAGTCCTGATGCCCTGTTCTTCATATAGTTCAACTTCTTGGATTATTAGCTCAGCATAAAGATTGAATAGATATGGTGAAAGGATACAACCCTGACACATATCTTTCCTGACTTTAAACCACCCAGTATCCCCTTGTTTTCTTTGAACAACTGCCTCTTGGTGTATGTACAGGTTCCTCATGAGAACAATTAAGTGTTCTGGATTTCCCATTCTTCACAATGTTATCTATAATTTGTTATGATCCACACAAGTAAATGTCTTTACATAGTCAATAAACCACAGGTAAACATCTTTCTGGTATTCTCTCTTTTCAGCCAGGATCCACCTGACATCAGCAATGATATCCGTGGTTCCACATCCTCTTCTGAATCTGGCCTGAATTTCTGGAAGTTCCCTGTTGACATACTGCTACAGCTGCTTTTGAATGATTTTCAGCAATCAACACCCATGGAAGCAGCAGTCAAGAAATCAAATGATACATTGCATCGGACAAATCTGCTGTAAAAGTCATCTTTAAAGTGTTGAAAAGAAAAGATGTCACCCTGAAGACTAAGGTGCACCTGACCCAATACATAGTGTTTTCAATCCCCTCATATGCATACAAAATCTGCATGATAACTAAGGAAGACTGAAGAAAAATTGATGCCTTTGAATTGTGGTGTTGGCGAAGAATATTGAATATACCATGGACTGCCAAAAGAACAAACAAATCTGGAAAGAGTACAACCAGAATGCTGTTTGGAAGCAAAGATGGCGAGACTAAGTCTCAGGTTCTTTGGACATATTTTCAGGAGGAATCAGTCCATGGAGAAGGACATCATGCTTGGTAAAGTGGAGGGTCAATGAAAAAGAGAAAGCTCCTCAACAAGATGGACTGACACAGTGGCTGCAACAATGGCTTCAAGCGTAACAATGATTATGAGGATGGCACAGGACCGGGCAATGTTTCCTTCTGTTGTGCATAGGGTCCCTATGAGTCAGATCCGACTTGCCAGCACCTAACAACAGCAATATCAATGAGTGTAAAGTGGAATCTCATTGTGATTATATTTTTCATTTCCTTAATAATTGATGATGTTGTGCTTCTTTTCATGTGATTGTTAGTCATTAGTATATCTTCTGAATGAATTGTCTATTCAAATCATGTATTTGTTTCTGAATTGGACTGTTTGTATTACGTATTATTGAGTATTAAGATTTCTTTACATATTCTAGATAAAATTCCATTAAGAAATATATTATTTGCAAATATTTTCTACCAGTTATTGGCTACTCTTTTCATTTTCTTAGAGGTTTCTTCTGAAAGACAAACATGTTTAATTTGGGTGAAGTATAATTTACAATTTTTTTCTTTTATGGACTGTGTTTTTGGTTTCTCATAGGGAGAAAGCATTTAGTCTTTCACCATTAAGTATTAAGCTGTGGGTTTTCCATAGATATTCTTTATCAGGTTGTTGAAGTTTCTTCTTACTCCTAGTTTTTGAGTATTTTTATTATGAAAGGGTGTTTGATTTTGTCAAATACTTTTTCTTCGTCTGTTGAGATGAGCATATGGTTTTGCCTTTTGTTCTACTAATATCAGGTATTAATAAATTTTCAGATATTAAATCAACTGTACCTTTCTGGGATAAATTCCACTTGGTCAGGGTATATAAACCTTTTTATATATTATTGGCTTTAGTCTGCTGAAATTTCCTCAAGGATTTTTGTGTCTCTACAGTGAGCTATGAGTCAGCATCGACTCGATAGCAATGGTTTTTTTTTTTTTTTTTTTTTTTTTTTTTTTACAGTGAGTTAAGAAGTGTTTCCTTTACCTCTATTTTCTGAAAGGGTTTGTGGACAATTGGTATTATTTCTTTTTTTGTCCTGTTCTTTTTTGTCTAGGCCTGGACTTTTCTTTATGAGATTTTCAATTACTATTTCAATTTATTTACTTTTTCTGAGTCTATTCAGATTCTTGGTCACTTCATTATTCATTTTTGGTAATTTGTGTCTTTCTAAGAATCTGTTGTTTTTATCTAATTGGTATAATTTGTGGACATAAAGTGTTTTTTAAAAAATATAATTCTGTCTCCTATCCTTCGGGAACTCCAATTATAGTACGATTGATGTTATTTCAGTATATATGAGGCTCTGTTTATTTTTATTCAATCATTTTGCTCTGTTCTTCAGATCGGATAACTTCTGTTGATCTGTCTTCAAGTCCTTTTCAACTTTATAGTTTCCACTTTATTTTTTTAAAAAATAACTTGTATCCTTCAAAATCTCTATTTGTTGAGTCATAGTTGTCATTCCCAACCAAATGAAACCTGTTGCTGTTGAGTTGATTTCAACTCATAGTGACCCTATAGGACAGAGTAGAAGTGCCCCAGAGAATTTCCCAGGCTGTAATCTTTACAGGAGCTGACTGCCACATCTTTCTCCCGAGGAGTGACTGGTGGGTTCCAACAGCTGACCTTTCGGTTAGCAGCTGAGTGCTTAACCACTGCACTACCAGTGCTCCTTATGGTTGTCATGTTTTCCTTTAATTATTCAAATATGCTTTCCTTTAGATAGTAACTCATTAATAGCATACTAATATAACATATATTACTATGCTAATATTTATACATTAACATATTTAGATATTTAACATATTGATAATTGCTACCTCAAAGCCCTTGTCTGCTAAATCCAATATCCTGGTGCACTCAGAGACATTTTCTACTGACTGCTCTTTTTGTTCCTGAGTAGCGGGAACATTTGTCTGTTTCTTTTCATGTGCCTTAATTTTTTTTTGAAAACGAGACATTTTGGATAATATTTTATAGTAAATCTGGATTCTGATTTTTCTCTTAAAGGTTTTTGTTGTTGTTCTTTTTTTGTTTAATTTGTCTTCTCTGCAGTTAATGTCTGCTGTTGTCTCAGCTCAGTTTTTAAAATTAATTAGTGTATTTATTTACTTCTTTATATTCTTGTTTTTATTTTTAAACCTGACTTCCTAGGTGTTTTCCTTGTGTCTACATAGTTTGATGGTTAGCCAATGATTCTACAGAAGTTGTGCTTGACCACCTGGAGCCAGTATAGCTCTCATCTTCTGCCAATGAATCTATATACGGGCAGGGGACTAGATTGTTTCCAACTTTGTCTGATCTTTTACTTTTTAATGGATGCCTTTGTGTCTCTTATGTGCAGTCTCAAGTTTGGCTTGGATTATATGGTGGTTCTGGTCCTCTCAGATTTGCACTTCGCTTGCACGCCATTTCAGCCGGGAATATGTTTATTCACATACTACAGTAAGGTCTGGCTAGTAGAGCTCTTCGCTCTCCCCTGCTCACCTGCCTTCTAAAATGTCATTTCTACCTCATTTATCATAAGGAAGAATATGCTGGTCCTTATGGCCTATTTTGTCCTGACAGAATTTTTACCTCAATCAAGCTCAGGGTTAAGGGGGACAGCCCTAGGCAAGAATGTTACAGATTCCCACTGTTCTTACCCAAATTTCAGTGGTTTTTTAAATGTAAGTGATTCTGAGATCATTGAATACAGTTGATCAATTTCCAGAGCACTAAAATGGTTGTTTCTGTTCATTTTTTCTAGATCAACAGTTACTTTTTGAGAAGAGAATTTGCTAATCTGTCATACTCAGCCATAGATGGAAGTCCCACCTTTATCCACTTTTAAAAACTGCAATTAGTAGAGAGAGAGAAAAAAAATCTTGATTTTTTTGGTGAGAAAATCAATCTTATTCATCTCCAGGAACTCTCGCTTATTTTCACACTTTTTGAAGAGGCTAATCTCATTTTACTATGATTTTTAAGTGTTTTTTTCCCCAGAACCTCAAATACTTTATTTATTTATTTTTTAAATACTGAAATATATTATCTATTCAAGCTGTATGAATTACTTCTATTTATGGTAAGAAAAATAGTAAAGAAATCAATATTCTTGTACACATAATACAATTGAAGAAATAAAACATTTCTAGTATCTTTGAAGCCTCTCCCTGCCTGTTTACTAGCCTAAACTATACCTTTTCCCCTCCTCCGTGGGTAACCCCACCCTGAATTTTGTGTTTATCATCTTCTGTCTTTTACTTATAATATCACCATAAATGTATGTATTCCTAAACAATATATTTGTTAATATTGCCTGACTTTTTTGACTTTTAAAAGCTTCCAGGCAAATTTATTATGCAGCCAAAGTAGAGAACCATTTCATTAGAGTCAGGTATGCACCGTGCACTTGGGAGCATGAACCACTTTAAACTAAATTTTCAGTTTAGGGGATTTTTGGATGATGTAGAGAGTGTGAGTTGTGTCTCCCGACTCACATTATGCTGGGCTTGAGCTTAGGAATTTTCAGAAGAGAAATTTTTCTTTTTTGTATCTCTGCTACAGCCAAGGTTGCCAGGTAAATATCCTCATCATCTCCTTATTCAGATTGGATCTTTTTTACTAGTTCAACCACTGAGAATGTTGCCTTTGAGGGACGATGCTTTATGAGGGGTTATTGGCCTTATGGGGAGAGTCTTTAATTTGAAATTCCTTCCATTTTTCATATATCCCAGTGTTTGTCTTCTTTCCTCTTTGAAGAGCTCATTAAAGCTCAAATTCTTGTTCACAGGGCAAACACCTGCTTACCTCAGAATTAACACTGTCTGGTCTCCAAATATCTGCCTTACCTTTCCACCAGCTCAGCCACACATTTTAAAGACATTTTAAATCTTTTTCAGCACTTCTTGACATTCTGCGTAGATGAGTCTCTCTGCACCTAGTTCAAAGTATTACATAAAATTTTTGTTGTCGTTGTGTGCTGAGTTGATTCTGACTCATATCGAATCCAGAGGACAGAGAACTGCCCCGAAGTATTTCCTAGGCTGTAATCTTTAAAGGAGCAGATCATAAGGTCTTTTGTCCCGTGGAGATGCTGGTAGGTTTGACTCACTGACATTTTGGTTAGTAGCTGAGCTATTAACCACTGTGCCACCAGAGCTCATATTAGATGAAATAGAGACCCAAATAATTTATATGGATTGAATAACGTGACACATTTTCTAGAGGAAAATCTTTTGCAAATTCCATTAGAAATTCTAAATTGATTTTCCAACAGTGACACTTATTAACCAAGAAACAAACAGGTGATGATAATATATTCAAGCAACGGATGCCTTCAGTAAAATAGTCCACAACATCTTATGGCTTGCAGCTAGTGCAGTGTGGTTTTCAACAAAGGCAGTGCCGCCTTTAGGGAGGCTTTCGGAAGTAGTTATGAATGTTTTTTTTTTTTTTTAATATTTTATTGTACTTCAGGTGAAGGCTTACAGAACAGATAGTTTCTCATGTAACAGTAACACACATGCTGTTTTATGACATTGGTTAACAACCCCACAACATTTTAACCCTCTAAATTCTCAACTTTTTTTTTTTTTTTGGTGAAAATACACATAGCCAAAGATACGCCATTTCAATAATTTTTTTACATACACATTTAAGTGACATTGACTACGCTCTTCTAATTGTGCTGTTATTCTCACTTAAGATGAAGGCTTACAGGACAGAATAGTCTCCCATTTAACAGTTACTACAAATGTTGCCCTATGACAATGGTTAACAATCTCACAACACATCAACAATATCCTTACTCTACTTTGTGTTCCCTATCATCAGCTTCCTACTCCCCTTCTGCCTTCTGGGCCTTGTCACTGGACTCCTGTACCTCGTTACTCTCATGGTTTTACTGGGCTGTCCACTCGCAGGCTGATCAGTGAACCTCGGAGGTAACTTCACCACTGAGCTAAAATGGTATCTGGGGGCCATACTCTCGGGGTTTCTCCAGTCTCCTTTAGGCCAGTAAATCTGGTCTTTTTTTTTTTTGTGAGTTAGAATTATGCTGTACATCCTTCTCCAGCTCTGTCCAGAACCCTCTGTTGTGATCCTGGTCAGAGCAGTCAGCGGTGGTAGCCGGGCACCATCTAGCTGTACTGGACTCAGTCCGGTGGAGGTCTTCGTAGCTGTGGACAATTAGTCCTTTGGACTAATCTTTTCGTTGTATCCTGTTCTCTTCATTCTCCCTTGCTCCCGAAGGGATGAGACCAGTGGAGTATCTTTGAATGTTTTTTATTGTCATAATGATTATGTACACTTCTGGCATTTAGTAAGAGCCCAGGGATGCTAGATATCCTACAAAGCTAGGGAAAATGCTGAACATTGAAGACTTACTCTGCATGACTTTTAAATGCCCCATCACATCTTCAGGTAGGTAAAGAAAAATCATTTATAGTTATGTTAGTATACAAATTAACTCCACTTTACCCTCAAAGTTAATACAAATTTAGAAAAGCTTTAATAGATGCTGCCATTTTAATGAAAGCAACTATGAAATAAATTGAGGAGGAAAATGTACCTTGTTTTTTTATGGAATTTTACCAAAAGTGATTTATTATTTTGGAAAGTCAAGTCACTGATGGCAATATGATTTGGGATATTTGAGTGGCCTTTACAGCTTACCTGTATCAATCTGCATTTGTAGCTGTCACTGTCACAATGACATATGTATTCATGTAGGCTTTGGAAACACTTATTTTAAAAATCAAGAGTAAGTGAAAAAGTTAAAAATATTTAAATATTTGAAATAACTTCTCTAAAACATGAACAGTGCCCTGTATGCCTATTCTAACATTTTCATAAATAATGAAGCCATTAAAATTAAATGAACATTATATTTAAAAAATATGCTGATAAACTTTGCAATCATACTTCTGAAAGAAAAAGGAAAAATTTGAAAACTGAAATACTATCACTGGATTTAAAAAAAAATTTAAATTAAAGGAAAAAAGTCTCATTTTTTTATAGAATCACACAGATAAAATGTAAAATGTGGCAAGACACAATCCTGGAGAAAAATTAATCTTATGGGGTCTATGAGACTTTATTAGTAGCACGATGGAAAGAAATCTTGGTGAAATTATTTCTTCTATTCTCTTGAGCAAATCAGGCTTTGAGAGAAATTCATAAGATGATGAAAATGTTCAAAAATTGGATATGTAATAAACTATGGTAAGAATAAATTTCATTACCAGTAGATGAACTTATCCTGCATAAATAATTAAGCTTTACTCTTCACTACAAAAGCTTTATAAGAAATAAAAGGATCATAGAGGAATTCTTTTTTATTAGTGACAGTTGATAAAAAGGGGCTATAAATATTTTAAATCCTTAAAATTAGTCTATGGAAAAAAATTTCCTTCTCAAATGCCATTGCTCATGTAACAGCTGGCGTACCAACAATGGCTGGTGGGCAACATGGGTGGATAGACAAGAGCGATAAAAAAATAGCAACAGATGGTTTAGCAATTCATACTATTACTCATTGATTTTTTATCTATAGAATCTGAAATTTCACACGGTTCAGCCTAATATTTACAAAGGTAAATGAAGCCTTTCTTAAGCTGTAAGAAAATCAAGATTGTGAAGATAATATGAGATTTATCTACATTAAATTACTTAAAATAATATTGTATGCCAAGAATCTTAGGTTCCATCTTTCCTTCAATTAGTTAAGAATAGGTTTAAAGATGTTGTTGTTAAGTGCTGTTGATTGGGTTCCGACTCATAGTGACCTGACGTACAACAGAAGGAAACACAGCCCAGTCCTGTGCTATCGTCACAACTGTTGTTATGCTTGAGCCCTTTGTTGCAGCCATTGTGTCAATCCATCTCAATGAAGGTCTTCCTCTTTTTTGCTGACCCTATACTTTACCAAGCATGATGTCCTTCTCCAGGGACAGGTCCCTCCAAATAACATGTCCAAAGTACATGAGATAAAGTCTCGCCATCCTTGCTTCAAGGAAGCATTCCGGCTGTACTTCTTCCAAGACAAATTTGTTTGTTCTTCTGGCAGTCCGTGGTATCTTCAATATTCTTCACCAATACCATAATTCAAAGGTATCAATTCCTCTTCTGTTTTCCTTATTCATTGTCCAGCTTTCATACGCATATGAGGCAATTGAAAATACCATGGCTTGGGTCAAGCGCACGTTAGTCCTTAAAGTGACATCTTTGCTTTTCAACTTTAAAGAGGTCTTTTGCATCAGATTTGCCCAATGGATTACATCGTTTGATTTCTTGACAGCTGTTTTCATGGGCATTGATTGTGGATCCAAGTAAAACGAAATCCTTGAGAACTTCAATCTTTTCTCCATTTATCATGATGTTGCTTATTGGTCCAGTTGTGAGGATTTTTGTTTTCCTTATGGTGAGGTGCAATCCATACTGAAGGCTGTAGTCTTGATCTTCATCAGTAAGTGCTTCAAGTTGTCTTCCCTTCAGCAAGCAAGGTTGTGTCATTTGCATATTGCAGGTTGTTAATTAGTCTTCCTCCAATCCTTATGCCTCGTTCTTCTTCATATAGTCCAGCTTCTTGGATTATTTGCTCAGCATACAGGTTTAAAGATATTGATTTGCAAATACATTGTTCTCACTAGCTTGCTGTTAAAATATATGATGTGTAGATTTAAAGATCTGTGTGAACCTGAAATATCAGTTTGAATGATAAATCACTTTAAACTGATATTGCAATATAATTTTCTTAAAATGTTGTCCTGAAACAGTTTTGATATAAAAAATGATTTGGGGAAAAAATACTATTTAATCTGTACAATTAAAAATTTTTCTTTTTTAACTGAAGATTTTCCTACTCACTTCTTTTGAAACACACTAACTTATGTACTATAGCATCTCCAACTTCACATTTAGTTGAAAAACATTTCTACACAGTAGTTCAGCAACTAGAAAAGCAACTAAATGAATTGCAAATATGTAAAAGAGTTTTTAAAAAAACAGCTTAGGACCAAATACGTGTAAAAGAGCAGTAGCCAAAGTATATGATTGAATTTCACTAATTAAAAGTTGTTTTTAAAATTTACATGGTATTGCCATCTGTACATTTTTAATTTTCAGAGTACAATAAGAAAACTATATTGCAAAAATACGTATTAAAATTATTTACTTATTTTTGTGTTGTTGTTTTCTTTAATCTTACTGTAATACTCTTCACAGATTAACAATTAACATCTCCAAGTTCTATTTAAGTACTAGAGAGAGAATATATGCTTCTAAACGTGATAGAAAACCCTATCACATGTGTTGGAAACCCTGGTGGTGTAGTGGTTAAGAGCTATGGCTGCTAACCAGAAGCTCGGCAGTTTGAATCCACCAGGCACTCCTTGGAAACTCTGTGGGGCAGTTCTACTCTGTTCTATAGGGTCACTACAAGTCGGAAATGACTCAATGGCAAAGGTTTTTTTGCTTGTTTGTTTTAATATGTGATGATTTCTTAATATTCCTTTGTTGCTATTTTATCACTACCACATCCCAGGTCATAATGTAGAAGATTACTACACCTCACCTATTATGTCCATCTTATTTTCAAGAATATCATGGTTCTTAAATGTCTCTGTTTCCATAGTATGTGATTTGTCTTGGCATGTTATCTCTAAGGGGATTTCCCTTTTTCCATTATCATATACTGGTTAACTCTGCCCTGGTACTGTTTATCTTGTCACTAGTTTGTAAGCAACATCTATTCAAACCTCTTTTTTATCTTACTTTTGTATTTTTTGTACACACTGGCTTCTGTTCTTCCTCCTACTTTTAAAATCAAATGTATTCATTGAAAGTGCTTGTAAGTATCTTACTCCTACAATAGACCTTCTATGTAGTCAAGCCTGATTATTTACATATTAAAATGAATATTATATTTTTATAAATTACCTTAATTTTATTCTACTTTGTATCACAATTGGGGCATTGCATTTTAAAAATGGTGTGTACAAGTAGGTTATATTATCAATGAAGTCCATATCAGGATAGTAAAGGAGCAGTTATAAAAAATTAGTTATAAGAGTTATTGGGTCTGATAGGGTTGAAACTCACTGATGTGGTGAATTCAAGGACATATTTCTTTTGCAGCCTAATTATCTTAACTTCCTTTCCATGCAGTATAAATATTAAAAGTCTAATTAAACTCATCATATAATGGTAGTGCTCTTAAATAAGGAAGGCTTTTAATACTTGCTTCTTTTTGTTGTTTTTTTCTTTTGTTAAGGCTAACGAACTGTTTTAAGCAAATTCTATTATTTACCTCAATGAATGGCAAAGATTATTGATTACTTACCTAATAGACATTCCCCACTTTATTCCTTGCTAACAAGACCCCAAATTTGAGTTCTAGTGTCTACCTGCTCCAGGGAGGCTAGCCCCACAATCTCAACAATCCCCACGGGGGATAATACAACATTTTAAAGTACTTTTAAAATAAACTATATCTTAGAGCAGTTTTTGATTTACAGAAAGTTTGCATGGAATGTACAGAGAGTTCCCATATACTCTCTCCTCACCTTGCATAGTTTCTCCTATTATTAACATCTTCCAGTAGTGTGGTACGTTTGTTAAAAGTGATGAACCAATATTGATACATTATTATTAACTAAGTAGTGGTTTAAGTGTTTGGCTGCTAACCAAAAGGTCGGCAGTTCGAATCCACCAGCAGCTCCTTGGAAACCTAATGGTTCTATTCTGTCCTATAGGGTCGCTATGAGTCGGAGTCTACTTGATGGGAATGGGTGTGATTTGTTTTGGGATATAGTTTATATTAAGATTCATTCTTTGTGTTTTACATTTCTATGGATTTTCACACATGCATAATGTCATGTATCCACCATTACAGTATCATACGGCATAGTTTCACTGCCTTAAAAATGCCCTGCACTCCACCTATCCATCCCTTTCCCTGTCCCTATGAAGCCTTGGAAATCACTGATCTTTTTACTGTCTCTGTAGTTGCAAGGGAAACCCTGGTAGCGTAGTGGTTAAGAGCTACAGCTGCTAACTGAAAGTTCAGCAGTTTGAATCCACCAGATGCTCTTTGGAAACCCTATAGGGCAGTTCTGCTCCATCCTATAGAGTCACTATTAGTCAGAATCAGCTTGATAGCACTGGGCTTGGTTTTTGGTTTTATAGTTGCAATACAAATTCAAGTCCATTTTCAAATAACACTGTACCACTTCATGGTTAGTACAGGTATCTTTTAACAGATTATCACTAATTCTTCCCTCCCATCCCTTACAAAGTGGCTAAGAGCTTGGCTGATAACCAAAAGGTTAGCAGTTGGAATCTACCAGCCGCTCCTTGGAAACCCTATAGGGAAGTTCTACTCTGTTCTATAGGGTCGCTATGAGTCTGAATCGACTCGATGGCAATGGGTCTTAAAACATTGATGTCATACATTTCTGTTATCCATAAGCTTTAATCATCCTATATATGATTGCTGTTTTTATTTTGATTAGACTGTTGTTTGTTTGATCAATTAAGAATAAAAAAAACTAAAAGATTTTATTCTACCGTTATTATTTCTTATCCACTGCTCTTCCTTTTATGTAATTCTCTGACCTATATCATCTTCCTTCTCTCTGAAGAACTTCTTTTAACATGTCTTGCAATGGAGGTTGTCTACTCATAGCAAATTCCCTCAGTGTTTGTTTGTCTGAGAAAATCTTTATTTCTCCCTCACTTTTGAAAGGAAATTTCACTGGATACAAATTTCTGTGATTTTTTTTTTTCCTTTCAACACTTTAAATACTTAATTCACTCTCTTACTGCTTGCATGATTTCTGAAGGGAAGTCTGATGTAATACTTACCCTTGTTCCTCTATAGGTAAAATTTTCCTCTGCACGCCACCCCAAGCTTCTTTCAAGATTTTTCTCTCTGGTTTTCTGCAGTTTGAATATGATATGCCTGGGAGTAGATTTTTTGGTATTTATCCTGCTTGGTGTTCTCTGGTCCTCCTAGATCTATGGTTTGGTGTCTGTCAATAATTTTGGAAAATTCTCAGCCATGATTCCTTTAAACATTTCTTCTATTCCTTTCTTTCTTCTCCTTCTGATATTCTCATTACATGTATGTTATATCTTTTATAATTGTCCCACAGTCCTTGGATATTGCATTCCATTTGTTCATACTTTTTCTCTTTGCTTTTTCAGTTTGGGAAGTTTCTATTGACATTTCTTCAAGCTCACTGATTCTTTTCTTAGCTATGTCCAGTCTACTCATGACCCCTTCAAAGGCATTCTTCGTCTATGTTGCTGTGTTTTTGATTTCTAGTATTTCCTTTTGATTCTTTCTTAGAGTTTCTATCTGTATGCTTACCTTACCCATACGCTATTGTAAATCATCAATTTTTTCCACTCAAACCCTTAGCATAGTAATTATAGTTATTTTAAATCTCTGGCTTCATAATTTTAAAATATTTGCCATAACTGATTCTGACTCTTGCCCTATCTCTTCAGATAGTTTTTTAAAAACCTTTTAACATGCCATGTGATATTTTGTTGTAAGCCAGACATGATGTATTGTGTAAAAGGAAATGAGAAATAGGGAGGGGGGAGAGATCAATAGGTGGAGCACGGTGCATTTTTAGGGCAGTAAAATTATTCTGTATGATACCGTAATGGGGGATACATGACATTTATACATCTAGAAGTTAAGCTGTAGGTGTGGTGCTAAACACTTCAAATTCCTCCAGTGTCCTTGTTTGTGTCACCCTTGTTGTGTTTGGGCTTCTCTAATAACTCCTCCTTAGAGTCTGTGTCATGCAGCTGTTTCAGCTGTAATCCACTGTTACACCGAATTACTGTTGGTGTGGTTGTAAGAAGTAGGGAAAAAGAAGCTTTCTGTAATCATATAACTAAATCTCAGTTTTTTAGTGGGTCTTTGTCCCTGGGCTGTGACCTTCACAAGTGCTTCTCAGCTTTTTTGTTTGTTTGTTTATTTGTTTGTTTTTCACCCCTTAGGTGAGGCAGGAAGGCTAGAAGGGTTGGTGTTTGGTATTTCCTTTCTTCCATGTTGACAGCTAGAGTGGGCAAGAGTTGAGTATTGCCCTTCCCCTACATTGAAAGTAGGGAAACCACCCTCTACTTCACAGGAGTTTCTTTCTAGGGAGGTCCTAGATATTGTATCCAACAGCAGCCATACTCCATTATTCCTTTAATATCATTCAAAAAATATTCATGAATACTTTGTATGTATCCAACATTGTTCCTGGAAATATAGTCATCAAAAAGAAAGGCAAAATGGGGCAGATGAACAATAAATAAATTGATAGATAAATAATATAAATTCAGGTAATGATAAGAGCTATATAAAAGTAATACAATGAGGTAAAGGGATATAAAGTGATGGGGGTGCAACTCTAAACAGACTGATCAGGGATGATCTCTCTGAGAAGAAAGTGAGGCAGTGATATGCAATTATCTGAGGAATGAGCATTCTGAAGCAAGGAACAGCAAGTTCAAAGGCTCTAGTTACTATGAGCTTAATACATACTGTTTAAGAGCTCAGCTGATGATAAGCCAGGGATGTTTCTGTTCTCATTCAGCATCATCCATTATCCTGTCGAATGATCTTTGGAAGGAGCTTAACAGAAACAGCTTGAACACCCCTATGAGTTGGGACAGTGAAATGAATTATCCCACTTTCTCATATCAAAAATATCAGACAATGGAATTATGAGATCATAAGTATGTCTGATTCTGGGTTGCATTCACAATAAAATTCTTTAAAACATGGACTATGTATAAGAAGAGATGAAATAGGTTTAGTTTGAGGTGAAAATGGAGCTTCTTAAAAGGCAGAAATAATTTTTAAAATGCTGTACGAATTAGAGAATCAGGAAAATGAGGAAGAAATGCTTAAGATGTTACTCCAGAACGCAGAAGAAAAAAATATGAAAGCAGTTAGCATGTGGGTGACACCAATAATAATATATAATTTACGGTATTGATGATTAAGTAGCGATAGATTCAGATATGTTTAAAAATTATCAAAGTTTACCATTAATATAAATAAAAATTAAATGCATACATTTCAGATGTTAAAGGAACAAAATACAAATAGTTTCTTTTAAAGAAGCAAACAGATATGAGAGAAAGTATAAAACAAGATGATGAAATAAGAGAAAACTTATCAGTTCCTAAAGTAAGTTTAAGGATAATCACCCAATTAAAAGAAAAATATTAGATTTAGAGATAAATTCATCTGCATGACGTTTACAAGATACATTTTTAAAGTAAATGGGACAGGAAAATTAAAATTAGATTTTAGGAACAGATATATCAGACAAATACGATCATAAGAGGAGATTTCAGACTATTATAGTAAAAAAAGGAATATAAGGTAAAAATATAAATCAGGACAATGAATACATTTTAAAATTTTTGATAAAAGATACAATACACAGTGAAGACACAGTAGTCATAAATTTTCATTATCTAAATACCATACCATCTGTCTTAGTTATCTAGTGCTGCTATAACAGAAATATCACAAGTGGATGGTTTTAACAAAGAGAAGTTTATTTACTTACAGTAAAGTAGGCTAAAAGTCCAAATTCAGGGTGTCAGCTCCAGGGGAAGGCTTTCTGTCTCTGTTGGCCTTCTCGTCAGTGTTCCCCCAGACTAGGAGCTTCTCTGCACAGGGACCCGGGGTCCAAAGGACACGCTCTGCTCCTGGCACTGCTTTCTTGGTGGTATGAGGTCCCCAGGTCTCTCTGTTCACTTCTCTCTTTTATATCTCAAGAGATTGCCTCAGGACACAATATCTTGTAGATTGAGTCCTGCTTCACTAACACAACTGCTGCCCATCCTCCCTCATTAACATCATAGAGGCAGGATTTACAACATATAGGAAAATCACACAATACTGGAAATCATGGCCCAACCAAATTGATACACACATTTGTGGGGGGACATAATTCAATCCATGACACCATCAAAATAAAAAATCAAAAGCTTTTTGAAATACAATTCAGCTGGGATGGCTTCAAAGGAGTAGTGAAATAAAGAAAGCAGCATTCAACTCTTGAGGCATATCCCAGCGCTTTGGGAAAAGAAGCAGTAAAAAGGATGCTTTCTTCCATTCGGCTTCACAAGTCACACAAAACCCAGAAAATTCTACAGTGATTGAAAAGCAAAGTTACAAGGAACAAATGGCATAGAACATATTCATCATTTCTCACTCCATGAGAATACAAGTTTTGGAAGTATCAACAGGAACATCTATTTAGAGAACTCCAAGGGGGATTGCCCAAATGAGAGAAATGTCTAGAAGTAGGGGAAGACTCCACTTAGGAGACAGGATATATAGATCTAAGCAATTCTGTACTAGAAGGTTGAGGCAGCAGTCAATGTTAGAGGACTAAAAATGGCCTGATAAGCATCTGGAGATGGACATATATAGAAAAAAGAAGAGTTGATCTTTTAGAAGAAAGAAAGGCAAGACGTTAAATATTAAATTAAAATATCCTTTATTTTAGAAAATGCTGATATTTCCATTAGGATCGTGGTTTAAAAAGAAAGGAGTATTTTTCTCACATAAGAAAACTTCCTGAGGAGGGTGATCCAAAACTGATAAGACGGCTCCACAATGCCATGAGGGATCCAGGCTCCTTTTCATCTTCTCCTCTGACTTTCTTAGCATGTAACTTTTATTCTCATGGTCATTGCATAGTCACCAGATGGCTGCTCCACCTCCAGCCTTATGTCCAGGCAAGAAAAAAAATAGGAAGCGGCAACAAGGAAAGAGTGGCACCAACACCGGGAATATAAAACCCTCCCAAAAATCTCATCAGACTTTCAGTATGTCTCCTTGACCAGAACTGTGTCTTATGGATATTCTTAGCTACAAAGGAGACTGGTAAATGTAGTATTTTAACTGGGCATGTTACTTCCACGAACAAAATTGATGTTCTGCAAATTAGGAAATGTCCCTGGGTGGTGCAAAAGGTTAACACTCTTGGCTGCTAACCAAAAAGTTGGAGGTTGGAGTCCACTCAGAGGTTCCTCAGAAGAAAGGCCTGGTGATTTACTTCTGAGAGATCACAACCATTGAAAATCCTATGGAGCACACTTCTACTCTGACACAAACGGATTCATCATAAATCTAAATTGACTCAATGGCAACTGGCATCACAAGCTCTACTTTCCACCCAACAGTATGAAGCTAATTCAGCCAAGATCCTTGCCACTTTATGACAAGGATTATCTTTCCTGCAGTGCCCAATAACATATTCATCATTTCTGTCTAAAGACATATAAGAAGCAATGCTAGTGTTTATATTTTTACAAACATTTTGGTAATGATGATATATGCATTCTCTAAGAAAATAGACACTTTCTTTAGAGCACACCTCAATTTTTTTCTGAGCCCTCACCAGAATCACCCTTAAAGTCCATAATTCTACCAGAAGAAGATATGGAGTGAGGGATATCATTGCTGATGTCGTATGGATCTTGGCCGAAAGCAGAGAATACCAGAAGGATGTTTACCTGTGTTTTATTGACTATGCAAAAGCTTTCGACTGTATGGATCATAACAAATTATGGATAATATTGCTGTCATGGATTGAACTGTGTTCCCCAAAAATATGTGCCAACTTGGTTAGGCCATGAGTCTCAATATTGTGTGGTTGTCCTCCATGTTGTGATTTTCTTGTGTGTTACAAATCATAATATCTGCCGGTGGTTAAAAAGGAGTAGGGTGGCATGGAACACCCTTGCTCAGGTCACATACCTGATCCAATGTAAAAGGAATTTCCCTGGGGTGCGGCTTGTACTACTTTTTCTCTTACAAGAGATAAAAGGAAAGGAGAGCAAGCAGAGAGTGGGGGACCTCATATCACCAAGAAAGCAGAGCCAGGAGCACAACGTGTCCTTTGGACCCAGGGTTCCTGCACAGAGAAGCTCTTAATCCAGTGGAAGATTGATGAGAAGGACCTTCCTCCAGAGCTGACAGAGAGAGAAAACCTTCTCCTGGAGCCGACACCCTGAATTTGGACTTCTAGCCTACTAGACTGTGAGAAAATAAATTTCGCTTTGTTAAAGCCATTCACTTGTGATATTTCTGTTATAGCAGCACTAGATGACTAAGACAATTGCAAAAGATGGGAATTACAGAACACTTAATTGTGTTCATGAGGAACCTGTACATAGACTATCATTCAACAGAACAAACAGATACTGCGTGGTTTAATGTCAGGAAAGGTGTGTGTCCGAGTTGTATCCTTTCACCATATTTATTTAGTCTGTAGGCAGAGCAAATAATCTGAGAAGCTGGACTATATGAAGAAGAATGGGGCATCAGGTTTGGAGGAAGACTCATTAACAAACTGCAATATGCAGATGACACAACCTTGCTTGCTGAAAGTGAAGAGGATTTGAAGCACTTAAAACTGATGAAGATCAAAGACCACAGCCTTCAGTATGGATTACAACTCAGCATAAAGAAAACACAAATCCTCACAACTGGACCAATAAGCAACATCATGATAAACGGAGAAAATATTGAAGTTGTCAAGGGTTTCGTTTTACTTGGATCCACAATCAACACCCATGGAAGCAACAGTCAAGAAATCAAAGAACACATTGCATTAGACAAATCTGCTGCAAAAGACCTTTTTTAAATGTTAAAAAGGAAAGACATCACTTTGAGGACTAAGGTGTTCCAGACTCATGTCATGGTATTTTCAATCACCTGATGTGCATGTGAAAGCTGGACAATGAGTAAAGAAGACTGAAGAAGAATTGATGCCTTTGAATTATGGTGTTGGCAAAGATAGTGAATGTACTGTGGACTGACAGAAGGGAGGATAGTGAGACTTCATCTCACATACTTTGGACATGTTATCAGGAGGGGCCAAACCATAGAGAAGGACTGATATCATGCTTAGTAAAGTAGAGGGTCAGCGAAAAAGAGGAAGCCCCTCAAAGTGATGGATTGACACAGTGGCTGGAACAATGGGCTCAAACAAAGCAATGATGGCACAGGACAGGGCAGTGTTTCCTTTTGTTGTACATAGGATCACTTTGAGATGAGTCGCAACCAACTTGACAGAACCTAACAACAACAAAAAGCCTTTTTCTAGCATGTGCTTCAAAATTCTTCCATCCTTTACCCATTACCCAATTACAAAGTCACTTCCACATATTTAGGTATTTGTTACAGCAGCATCCCGCATCCAATTAGCAAATTCTTTATTAGTTTCCTAGGTCTGCTGTAACAAATTACCACAAAATGTGTGGCTTAAAACATCAGAATTTATTTTCTCACAGTACCGGAGGCTAGAAGGTCAAATTCAGTGTTGGCAGTGTTGATTCCTTCTGAGGGCTGTGAAAGAGAATCTTTTCTATTCCTCTCGCCTAGCTTCTGGTGATGGATGGCAATCCTTGGCATTCCTTGGCTTGTGGCAGCATAACTCCAATCTCTTCCTCCATCTTCTCATGACCATCTTCCCTCTGTGTCTCTCTGTCTCTTCTCTTTTTATAAGGTCACCAATCATAAAGAGACTAGGACTCACCCTAACAACTTCATTTTAACTAATTGTATCTGTAATGACCCTATTTCCAATTAAGGTCTCATTCACAGGTACCTGGATTAAGACTTGAATATATCTTTTTAGGGGACACAATTCAACTCATAACATCCTCCAAGTGGATTGTTTACTCATCTGCCAATATTTGGCCCAAGTTTATTTATTTGTTTGTTTTTTCCTTGCAACTGTTCAAATGAAATAACACAGCACATCACAATTTCCATGATTCAGGAGAGCAAATTAGCATAATCACTCAATAAGATAAACATTTTCTCTTCTGGCTGTTCAAATAAAATGACATCTGATAATAAGTTACCATTTTGATCTTTATTATATGTGTAAATATGGATCTATGCAATGTGTTTGAAAAATCAAAATGTTTCACTTTGACAGCTTTAGCATAGCCAGACACAGAATTCTTCTCCATGTTAGAAACGCCAAAAAAACTAAACCAAATCTGTTGCCGTCGAGTCGATTCCAACTCATAGAGACCCTATAGGACAGAGTAGAACTGCCCCATAGGGTTTCCAAGGAGCACCTGGTGGATTCAAACTGCTGACCTTGTGGTTAGCTGCCAAACTCTTAACCACTACGCCACCAGGGTTTCCAACAGATAGGTTTTAATTTTTGATCCTCTTCAACAATAGTTTTGCTTTTTCACTTTTGGAACCGGCTAATAAATGGATTTAGCTCAGAGAATCATTTCACTTTCTCTGCTGGTCACCAACTGGCTGTGCTAGCTGCTGACACCTTTTCAATGTCTGTGTAAGTCAATTTCTCCGATTTGTAAAACAGGGAGCATTATAGTTAGCAAACAAAGAAGAGAACAGGGAAGCAGAGCATGGAAATTTCAGAGCTCTCAAATCAGAAGAAGAAAAAGGATATGAATAACATATGTCTTTTCAAGGAAATTAAATCATTTTTAATTAAATATTTCTAAAACAGAATATCCTACGTTAGACATGTCTTAGTTAACTAGTGCTGCCATAACAAAAAATATACCACAGGTGGGTGACTTTAAAGAACAGGAATTTATTTTCTCACAGTTTAGGGGGCTAGAAGTCTGAATTTGGGATGTCGGCTCTAGGGGAAGGCTCTCTCTCTATCAATTCTAAGGGAAAAATCCCTGTCTCTTTCAGCTTCTGTACCCCAGGAATTCCTTGGTGTCTGTCTTCCCCTTGTGTGTCTCTGTGTCTCTTTTGCTGTTTTGGTAATTCGGAAGTGACTAGGTTTATGAAATAGTCTACTAGGGTATGACCCAATTAATATAACAAAAAAAAACCTTATTTCCAAACAGAATCACATCCACAGATATAGGGTCCAGGATTTCAGTACATATTTTGAGGGACACACTTCAATCCATAACATATACAAATAGATAAACTACAGAAAATGTGGCAGCTAAATTGATTTGAAGTGATCATTTATTTCAGAAAAGGAAGAAAAGAGATAGTTTTTATTGCCTAAGCCACTGTTCTCTTACTCTGTTTCACCCAGCTGCAGTCAAGAAACTGGCCAGTCAAATTCACTTGATATCGGATTTCTAGGTTATTTCTAGGATTCTTAACCAAAAAAACTACTCACATTCTTCAAAGCGGGGGCGGGGGCGGGGGCGGGGGGGAGAAATACAACAGCATAATAGCTGGAAGGTTATCAGGCAAATCAGCCCATTAGCTATTAGAGAACAACACCACGCTCTCTGTCTGCACAATAATCAATAATCAATATATCAAAATACAGTTAATGCCAGGGAGTAATCTTCCACGAGCACATAGCTGACCATTAAATGCCCATCTTGCTGGTGGGGAAAATAAAGCAAGCAAAAGAGACAGGCTTCCAAATGTGTTCTCTGGAAGTGAGGATTGGGATTCCTCACCTTTAGAACTGTCACCAACACCCCAATCTACCTCTCTGTGGCTCTTCTGACTCAGCTGCTAAGAATAAGCTCAGTCCAAGATTCAATATCAGCCAATTTATGTGGCTTCCTATAAATATGTATGGTCTTGACTTTCTCCTCATCTTTTCCTTCCTCTACCTCAATCAGCTGAATCTACCCGAATTAGTAGTAAAATTCCTGAAAGGACTCTCAGAATGTTCATGAAACTTAAAGCTATGTCGGCGGTGTGCTTTCTTACTGTCTTCCACACTAGTGTACACATCTCATGGCAGATCAAGAATTCTTTTCCCATCATTTCTGCTAGGTGGTAAAAAATGTAACGAGCACTTCCTTGGCATTCTCTACACCAAAGACTTACTCTAAGGCAAGCAAGGCATTTCATGGAAAGCAATATACACTTACAGCTTTTAAATCATTTACATTAATACAACCTAGAAGGTTTATTGTTATGGATTACACAATTTGTGAAGACTTACATTCCTGGCACATTTTCTTAATGTAATCAAACCATAGTTCAAACGCCCCTGGGAACACTCTTCATCTTTTTTATCTAGTAATTGTGCCAAACATAAGTCATATTGTCTTCCCCCACTGTCAGTTCAGGATACAGAATCAGCCACCAGCCTTCAGTGCTTGCTTCAGTCTCCAAATCAATCATGACATCTTGGAGGTGGACTTAACAGCTTTCTCTCAAGGACTTATCTGACATTTTTAAAATGAACAAACAACAACAAGCAAACAAACAAACTCAGTGACATTGATTACATTCTTCAAGTTGTACAATCATTTTTACCCTCCTTTTCTGAGTTGTTCCTCCCCCATCGTCCCCTAAGGTGCCTATCTAAACTTTTGAGTTGCTATTGTCAGTTTTATCCCATGTAGGTAGCTCTTAAAAGAGCATAATTCTCAAGGCAGACATTTTTTACTAGTTAAGCTAAACTGTTGTTTGGTTTTAAGAAGACTTCAGGTTTAAGGTTTAAAGATTTTGGGTTTAGGTTTAAAGATTATCTCAGGGAAATAGTTTCAGGGGTTCATCCAGCCTTCATGGCTCCAGAAAGTCTGGAGTCCATGGGAATTTGAAATTCTGTTCTGTAGTTTTCCCCTTTTGATCAGGATTTTTCTATATAACCATTGAGCAAAATGTTCAGTAACGGTAGCTGGGCACTTCTGGTTTCCTGGCAAAGGTTGCAGTTCTTCATGGAGGCAATTAGCCACACATTCCATATGCTCCCCCTATTCCTAACTCTCCTTCTTCCTCTGTTGCTACAGGTGAATAAAGACCAATTGCTGTGCTTTGGGTGACCAATTGCAAGCTTTTAAGTTCCCAGGCACTACAAAATGAATGAGGAGGTAGAACAGAAACACTAAACATGTAACCACTAATGAACTTTGGTCTCTATACATTTGCCTTTTCTTGTCTTTTCGTATAAGTGAGATCATACAATATTTGTCCCTTTGTAGTTGACTTATTTAACTCAGTATAATGTCTTCAAGCTCTATCCATATAACAGCATATATCAAGACTTAATTTAGCGTATTGGCTGAGTAGTATTCCACTGTATGTATGTACCACGTTTTGTTTATCCATTCATCTGTTGATGGGCATTTAAGTTGTTTCCACCTTTTGGTATTGTGAATAGTACTGCAATGAACTTTGGTGTACAAGTTTCTGTTTGAGTCTCTGCTTTCAAGTCTTTTGGGTATATAGCTAGGAGTGGAATTTAGGATCATATGGTAATTCTATTTTTAGTTTTTTTTAATTGTACTTCAGGTGAAGGTTTACAGAACAAATATTTTCTCCTTAAACAGTAGTACACATTTTTTTCATGACATTGGTTAACAACCCCA
>NW_004444002.1:6279885-6281249 GCF_000243295.1 Trichechus manatus latirostris
GGCAGAAACCATGCAGGCAAGAAGGCAATGGGATGACATATATAAAACCTTGAAAGAAAAAAATTGCCAGCCAAGAATAATATATCCTGCAAACCTTTTGTTCAAACATGATGGTGAAATTAGGTCATTTCCAGATAAAAAAAAATTAAGGGACTATGTGAAAACCAAACCAAACTTACAAGAATTATTAAATGGAGTCTTTCAATCTGATAACAAACAACATCAGCTCACAGGCTGAATCTAGGATGCAGGATCGTAACAGCCAGATATTAATCTAGGAAATGAACTCTCAAGGACTATCCAAAACCAAAAGAAATACAACATGGAATCAGAGCAATTAATCTGTAAATGACAACAGCATCAGAAAAATAAAAGAGGAAATAAACAGTGTAAGTATAGAACCTTCTAATGGAGAGGAAGGCAAGGCGATACCAAGTAATAATAGACTACTTCAAACTTAGAAAGATAAGGGTAAAATTCACGGTAACCACAAAGAAAGTTACCAAACATACTCATAAAAATAAAGAGGAAAAACATAAAGTCTCAATAAAAACAAAACCTACAAAAACAAAAGAAATGAAAAAAAAATCCACAAACAAAAGGAATTCAGCACAGGAGAGTAAGAGGAACAAAGAAAAAGTAAGCACCACCAAAAAAAAATCACTCATGAATCAAAAACACTGGAAATAACAAATGCTGGAGAGGCTGTGGGGAGATCGGAACTCTTATGCACTGCTGATGGCAATACATAATGATACAACTATTTTGGAAAATGATATGGTGCTTCTTAGAAAGCTAGAAATAGAAATACCATACGATCGAGCAATCCCACTCCTAGGAATATGTCCTAGAGAAATAAGAGTCGTCACTCGAATTGACATTTGCATGCCCATGTTCATTGCAGCAGTGTTCACAATAGCAAAAAGATGGAAACAACCTAGATACCCATCAACAGATGAATGGATAAACAAACTATGGAACATACACACAATGGAGTATTATGCAACAATAAAGAACAATGATGAATCTGTGAAGCTTCTCATAACATGGATGAAACTGGAGGACATTATGCTGAGTGAAATAAGTCAATCACAAAGGGACAAATATTGTATGAGACCTCTACTCTAGAAACTCATGAAAAAGTTTACACACAAAAAGTAACAATCTTTGTTGGTTACCAGGGATGGGAGGGGTGGGGGTGGGGAATACTAAATACATAATAGATAAGTGGTAACTTTGGTGAAGGGTAAGACAGTACACAATACTGGGGAAGCCAGTACAGCTGTACAAGGAAAGGTCATGGAAGCTCCATGAACACATCCAAACTCCCTGAGGGACTGAATTGCTGGGTGGAGGGCTGTGGG
>NW_004444002.1:6281349-6335823 GCF_000243295.1 Trichechus manatus latirostris
GATTAGTCCAAAGGACTAATGGACCACAGCTACCATGGCCTCCACCAGACTGAGTCCAGTACAGCTAGATGGTGCCTGGCTACCACCACTGACTGCTCTGGCCGGGATCACAACAAAGGGTCCTGGACAGAGCTGGAGAAGGATGTAGAACAAAATTCTAACTCACAAAAAGAGACCAGATTTAGTGGCCTGACAGAGACTGAAGAAACCCCAAGAGTATGGCCCCTGTACACCCTTTTAGCTCAGTGGTGAAGTCGCTCCCAAGGTTCACCATTCAGCCGGGGATTGGACAGCCCCATAAAACAAAACCAGACTAAAGAGGCACAGCAGTCCAGGGACAAGAACTAGAAGGCAGGAGGGGACAGGAAAGCTGGTGATAGGGAACCCAAGGTTGAGAAAGTACAGTGTTGACATGTCATGGGGTTGTTAGCCATTTTCTTAGGGCAATATGTGTAGTAACTGTTTAATGATAAACTATTCTGTTCTGTAAACCTTCATCTAAAGTACCAAAAAAAAAATTATGTATGTGAGATCAAATTGACAACAGCAACTCAAAAGTTTTGATGGGAAGCCTAGGGGGCAGTGAGTTGAAGATAATGGTAATGAATAATTTGGAAAAGGATAGTGAGAATAGCAGCAAACTGGAAGAATGTAATCAATACCACTGAATTGTAAATGTAAAAATTTTGGAAATGTTGTATCTCTGGCTATGTATACTTTCACCAAAAAAGAAAAAAGTCCTCCAAGGTCAAGAAACGAGAGTGTCGACATGTTGTGGGGTTGTTAACCAATGTCATAAAACAATATGTGTACTGACTGTGTAATGAGAAACTATTTGTTCTGTAAACCTTCACCTAAAGTACAATAAAAAAGAAAAAGAATCTAATAACCAAAATATATCTAAAACTTTGACAGCTTAACAACAAAAAGTCAAATGACCCAATTATAAAATGGACAAAGAACTTGATATTGAAGGGCACCGATCCCTGCCGCTCCTCTCTAATTTCTGGATCTCTTCCCTGCCCCCTGGAGGGTGTAAAAGGGTCCTGCCATCGATGTAAAGCTATAAACCTCTTGTCAAGTGTGATTCTCCTTAACTCAGCATTCAAAGCCGTCTATGATCTTATACGGTTTAAACTCCAGTTTATATTCCATATTCCAGAAATTTTGATAATTTTTACTTCCACAAATATTATCTTTGTATTCTTGTTTCTGCCACTTTGCTCATCCCATTCTCTGTACATGAACTACTCTCTCCACACTCTTCTCCTTCCAAAAATCGTACTTACTCTTCAGGTTCCACCTCTCACAAGATTTTCTTATGAAGACTTCCCTGATCAGCCTGCTACTAATCATCTCTGTGTACTTACCTTCAATAGCACCATGTACTTTTATGATTCACCTTATATGGCTTTTATTGTAGTAATATCTTGAGGAAAAAAACAATCAAATTTTATTTATCTCAGTACTTGGCAGAGTAGGTGCTTGTGGACATGTGGGTTCTCTATAAATGTTTTCTGACTGAAGAAATGAATACATGAATGCTTTCCAGAAGAAGAGTACATAGAAGGAAGCTTGGAAATATCCAGACTTTGTCTGAAGTCTTAATGTTTATGTATTTGAATCTAAGTCAAGTAAGGTCTATATACACACACAGGTGCACACACACACACACACACACACACACACACACAGTTTCCATTATTTACCAACCTATGTTTAGCTTTTTTTTGTTTCCAAAACAACATGCTACAAGTATACTCCCAGTTAATCTTCACTTTATTGGGTTTATATTAGTTGATATTATAATATTGTGCAATATAACAAACATGAATTTTGGATTAAGAATGAATTTAAATTGAATTCTTATTCTTAATTTCTAGCTGTTTGAAAATTGGCAACTCATTTAACTTCTCTGAAACTTAGACTCCACATTTATAAAAATTGGAGAAGGCAGGGTTATTATAAAGCTTTCATGAGATAGTATACATAGTACATTTAGTGTAGTGGCTGTCATGTAGTAGATGTTCAATAAATGTCATTTCCCTTCCTATTTTAGAATAGTGTTTTGAGTATTATTTTTTATTACTGTATTTGAATGCTTGAGGTTGTTCTCTAGTTATTTCCTATATACTCACTTTCTCTTTCCCAACTAGGTTGTGATCAAAATGTAAAAAAAAAAAAAAAATTATTTTATTTCTCTCTACGTAAGCTCTAATATTTTGCTACACACAGAGTAGACACTTAAAAAATGTTTATTAAGATTATACATTCAAGAAATCATCTGGTAAATATACTAAAAACCACCAAATGTGTGCTTTAAATGGGTGAACTTTGTTATGTAAATTATATCTCAGTAAAGCTGTTTAAAAATAAAAAGAACTCATCCTACAATAATCTGACCCACCAAGGAGACTGAGATTAATGTCAACATTTTGTGGTAGGCATTCCCAATATTTACCTGAATAGCTGATTATCCTCTACTTCCAGAAAGATTTCATTTCTCTGCAGTCTTGAAGGCATGACCATTTGACTTACTCTGGCTAATGAAATGTGAGTGGAAGTGGCATGAATCACTTCAGGCTAGAAATATTTAATTGCTGGTGCTTATCTCTCCAGTACTTTTTCCCCTGCCAAGGCAGTTGAGGAAGAAGTCTCATGAAGATATAGCAGGGCCAAAAGATTGGAACAGCCAGGATTGCTGAGTATGAGGGACAGCTGCCGTGATAGTCATGCAGAACTGCAACTGACTTTGATTAAGCAAGAAATCAATGTTTATTCTGATAAACTGTGTTTAGCACAATTCTAAGCTGACCTCCAATATTCCTGCTCCCTGGTGTGCCAAAATAAACTATTGCCGTCAAGTTGATTCTGACTCATAGTGACGGACCCTATAGGACAGAGTAGAACTGCCCCATAGGGTTTCCAAGGCTGTAATCTTTACGGAAGCAGACTGCCAGATCTTTCTCCAGCAGAGAGGCTGGTGGGTTTGAACCTTTAGGTTAGCATCCACCACTGTGCCACCAGGGCTCCTTCCCTTGTCTACATTCCCTGTCTAATCCCATCCCCTAGAGTATGGGAGGTACCTGTGAGTATGATGGGATAGTTACTTCCTTGATTAGTTACATTATATGGCAAACGTGACGGGATGGTCACACTTGTTCCATCATATAAGACTCTCTGTAGCCCACTGGAGTGAGATGTTCCTGCTGGCATTGAAGAAGTCAGTTGTTATGTTTTGAGAGGGCCAGGTGCTAGGACCTGAAGGCAACCACTAGGAGCTGAGTGACCGCTAATTTCAATAATTGCAAGAAATTGAATTCTGCCAACAAATTAAATGAGCCTGGAAAAAAAAAGGGAAGCCCTGGTGGCTCAGCAGTTAAGCACTTGGCTGCTAACTGAAAGGTCAAGGGTTTGAAAAAACATATTTTGAGAGGGAAATAAGTAAAGATTTCTGAAGGGAGGAGGTGGGGTGAGAGAAACACTGGAGGGAAAGGAAGGATCAGTAAAGGAAAACCATAGTTTCCAGGAAAAACTGCACTAATTTTAAATTTTTTCCTATGTTTGGCACAGTTCCAGTGCATTTCAAAATATACTTTTTAAGGTTAGGTTAGCAGTGAAACATAGAAACATGTACTGGGAATATGCTTCAGGATTGAACAAAGCAAGAGTAGTTAACTGGAATCCATGGATAAATTTTCAAAGTCGGTAAACTTCCTGAATTGTATGCAAATTTTTGGAAGTATGTGCATTTTTAAGGGGAGAGAATCCATAGTTTTCAACAGATTCCCAAATAGGTTCATGACCCAAAAGATGATAAGAACCACTGACATATAGAATTAAAATCTTTTTTATATAAGTAGGTAAAGGTTGTCAACAGCAAAAGTACGCCTTAGCCTATGTGTGAAGCTACCCACATTACAGAGGCCCCAAAGCTTATTCGTTACAAGCCAATATCTTATTAGCGGGTGCTATTTTCTACTTGCCACATTAATTGAAGACAAAGGCAGTAAGAAAAAGTAGCTGAGAAAGAGCTTCTTTTCCCTTCTGCAATAAGTCTTAAACTGCAAAACTGTTTTCCAGTGAAAGTTCAATGACTTGGAGAAGTGCCGATTTTTATGAGATAAATATGTGCAAATCACCAAAAGGGAGAAGGAGGAATATTTAAATACATCAATTACAGAAGAAAGACAAAATAAAATTTTACCTGATGATTTTATCTTTTAAAAATCAGTTACATAAAAGCAATCATGATATGGAAAAATGGTATATTCCACCAAAAATGATGAATATCAATTTAATTAAAAAATTAATCATGTTTTAAACACACCTCTTAATTAAAAATAATGCACATGGTAAAAATAATTCAAAATGTAACAATGGGTTAAAAATACGCTTTTGAAAGGAAACCGAGGTGGTACAGTTGTTAAGAGCTTAACTGCTAACCAAAAGGCCGGCAGTTCGAATCCACCAGCTGCTCCTTGGAAACCCTATGGGGCAGCTCTACTCTGTCTTACAGGGTCGCTATGAGTCTGAATCAACTTGTCAGCAACGGATTTTTAAACAAGATAGAAGTTTATTTCTTTCTCTTGCAAACCAAGTTGGGAGGTTATTAGTTCAGGGCTGGTCAGGCTGCCTCCACGTTTTCAAAGACCTATTCTCTTTCTGTGGAGCCCTGGTGGCACAGAGGTTAAGAGCTCGCCTGCTAACCAAAAGGTTGACAATTCAAATCCACCAGCGGCTCCTTGGAAACCCAGTGCGGCAGTTCTATTTGTTCTATAGGGTTGCTGTGAGTTGGACCCGATGGCAGCAGGTTTTCTGGTTTGCTCTCTTTATATATGGTTGCCCTGCCATCTGTCATTTCTTCCACCCAATAACTAGAGCTCAAGGCTCCACATTCACATCCCATCCCATAAGAAGGAGGAAAGGCTGAAGAAAAGCCCTTAACTCTCCTCCCTGTTTAAAGGCACTTGTGAGAAATCCCAGAAAATGCTTCTGCTTACATCACATAGGCTAGGAGTCCTTGGGTGGTGCAAAGAGTTAAGCACTCAACTACTAGCTGAAAGGTTGGCAGTTCAAATCCACTCTGAGGTGCCTCAGAAGACAGGCCTGGCAATCTGCTTCTGAAAGGTCACACCCTTGAAAACCCTATGAAGCAGCTCTACTCTGCACATACAGGGTTACCATGAGTTGGAATTAACTCCACGGCAACTAACAAAAACAACAAATAGAAGTCAGTCCCATGACCATACCTAGCTTCAAGAAGGCTGAGAAATGGAATCTTTATTCTCGGCAGCCAAATGCGCAGCTAAAAACTTGGGATAATGTCCCTAAAGTAGGGGAGAATGACTATTGAGAAGACAATAGGCAGTGTTTGCCACAAAGTGAAAGGAAGTCTCAAACGCCCACCCTAGTTCCTCTTTCTAAAGTGTAAACACGGTATACAGTTACTTGTGTAGATATGTATACATATACATTTTTCTCTGTGGTTTGAAATGTTGCAAGTGATTCCAACATGCACCTCCACTCCCTCTTTGAACACTGTCTATCAAAACCAACTTCGTGTTACACAGTACAGTTACTATAGCCTACCTCTGTACCTTTTTATAGTTAGTAGAATTCAATGATCTTTTAGCACATTTAGACATAAGGCATTTAGCACAGCCTCTCCCATATACCAGAAAACAAAACCAAACCCACTGTTGCTGAGTCCCTATAGGACAGAGTAGAACTGCTCCATAGGGTTTCCAAGGCTGTAATCTTTATGGAACCCCTTTGAACTTGTACATAACTCTGCTGTACCAATAACACTAAAATAGACTAACACTTGCTTAGTATTTAAGTTTACAAAGACTTTGTACATTATCTTAATAATTAATCTCCTAAGAGTCATGTGAGGTTGTTATATTCTCAACCTGTGGGTACAGATAAACCAACACTCAGGTCATTGATAAACATGATGGAGCTGGGATTTGAACTCAACCTTTTCATTAAAAATCCTATGCCTTAGGACTATATATTAGGTCTTGTAATTACCCACTGCGGTAGGCAAAATTTTGGCCCCCATCATTTCCGTTCCCTGGTGTTACCCACTGATTATGTTAAGTTACACAGCAACAGAGACTTTGCTGATATAATTAAGGTTACTAATCAAACAAACAAACAAACAAAAAACCCCGTTGCTGTCGAGTCGATTCCGACTCATAGCAACCCTATAGGACAGAGAACTGCTCGATAGGGTTTCCAAGGAAAGCCCGGTGGATTCGAACTGCCAGCCTTTTGGTTAGCAGCTATAGCTCTACTAATCAGCTGACCTTAAAATGAGAAGATTATTCTGGATTTTCAGGGTGTGCCCAATGTAATCATATTAGCCCTTAAAAGCAAAAGAGAAAGGTAGAAGGGAAGGTCGGAGAGATTTCAGACATGAGGACTTGACACACCATTGCTAGTTTGAAGATGGAAAGGGCCACATGAGAAAGAATACAAGCGGCCTCTTGGAGCAAAGAGCGGCCCTCCAGCTGACAGCTAGCAAGTGAATGAACACCTCATTTCTATAGTCACAAAGAAGTGAATTCTGCCAATAATCTGGATGAACTTGGAAGCAGATATTTTCTCAAAGTCTCCAAATAAAAGGCCAGTCCAGTCATCACCTTGACTGTAGCCTCATGAGACCATAAGCAGACAACCCAGCTGAGCCACATTGTGCCTGGACTTCTGACCAACAAACTACGAGATACTTGGTGGTTGTTGTTTTAAGCTGTTAAATTTGTGGTAATCTGTTATGGCAGCAATACATAACTAATACACCTATTTATATGTCTGTACCTCCTGCTAAACTATGAGTTACTAAAGAGCTGCTATTCATTTTTAATCCCCTTGCCCAGAACCAAAGCACAGCATATGACCTATATTGCTCACAGTCATTAGTAGTAGTCAATAAATTAATGGCTAGCATTTATTGGGCATTTTTTGTGCCAGATATTAAGTTTTCTACACATAATAATACTTTTAGTATTTACACTATGAAGTAGGTAAATTGGTATCTCCATTTTACAGAGGAAGAAACTGAGGTTTAAGTAATACATCCAAACTCAAACAGCTAGTAAGTTGCAGAGGCGGAATTAAAATCCAGGTAGTCCGGTTCCAAGAGTCCTTGGGTGACACAAACTATTAAGGGCTGGGTTACTAATTGAAAAGTTGGCAGTTCAAATCCACCCAGAGTTACTTCAGAAGAAAGGCCTGGCCATCTACTTCTAAAAGATCACAGCCATTGAAAACACTATGGAGTGCAGTTCTACTCTGAAACACATGGGGTCGCCATGAGTTGGAATCGACTCAGTGGCAACTGCTTTAGTCTGTTTCCAGAGCCTGTGCAACTGAGAAACACTACGCTATATTCCACGAAAAAATTTTAGTCACTCAATTAATATTTGTTAAATTGTTCGTTGAATTAAAATCAAGGATCTACTTCCGCCTTTAGGAGGAAGGCCAGGTATTCAAAATAAAGGTCTATTTGAGCAATTATTTTTAGAAGAATTTTTCAAATTTTCTCCAGGGCTCTTGATTAGATATTTGGATTCAGTAAGTTTGGGATCGAAGCAAGCCTCTGGGTGGTGTGAATGGTTAACACCCTCTAGAAGCCCCTGGGTGGCGTGAATGGTTAACACCCTCTAGGCAGTTAATCAAAAGATTGAAGGCCACCCAGAGGCACCTGGGAAGAAAAACCTGGCAATCTACTTCTGAAAAATCTACCATTGAAAACCTCATGGAGCACAGTTCTACTCAGACACACATGGGGTCGCCATGAGTCGCAATCAATTCATGTATTGATTCGGGAAATAATTGATGACATTGATATTAATACTAATCTAAACAAATTAACAAAGGAAAGAGGTCATACTGTGAAGTTGAAGACTTTTTTACTCCTTTTAAGTCCCCCTAAAATAAGAGAAGAAACGGTGGAAGCTATGATTTTTGAAGTACTGCTCTTTATCCTAGGGGCCATCTTAGCCAAAATAATATTAAATATCAGCTTTGGGAATATATTGGGGATTTCAAAGTATTCTACAGAATTTGAAAATGTAAGGCTTTCTGGTCTTTTTGAATTAAAAAGGATCATGATAAAGGGATAAGTATCAGACTCAGTTTTCTCTGCAGCTATTTAAATTGCTGTTGGCAATTTATGTGACTTGTTATTAAAGTAAAGGGGCATTTTAAACAGTGCTAAGATATATTTCTGTACATTTTCAGTGAATATTTTATCACAAGCTTTCAATGAATTGTTTTATTGTACTGAATTTATCATAACAAGTTATTTATTACATGTTCTCTTATTCGTGTTGTTGCCCTGCTCAGTAAAAAATAATTTACATTTTCATGACATTTACTTGTTGATAGTATTTTTTATAACCTTGCATTTTGGTTCTACTATTCATTTTTATCCATGAGGATCTGTGATTTAAAGATTTTACAACAGCTTTCTAAGTTTTATGCATAGTGAATCATAACACTAGCAAACTGTCTTCTTGTGTATGAGGTCAATAGTAGAATGAAAATGTGTTATTATTACAATATTCCTATTCATTTTGACGTAAGTTATCTTTTCATTGTTTCATAGCTACTGGAACAATAGATACCCAGTATTCAGATGACAAATTACGATGGATTATGTTCAGTAAATTCTGTTCCTATTCATTTGGCTTTGTTGCATAAACCAAATAATATTGTCTAAATAGAGAAAACCCAACTGGAATGCTCTATTTACTGGGAGAATGTATATTCATAATTATACATGGAAAGATATACACTATGCTGAAGTGTTTCCTCAATCAACAAGCAAAGATCAAATTATGCTTAGCACATAGTCTGTATTAAATATATTTTATTTGTATTTTAATTCTATGAATGATAGTGATATATGTACGGTCCATGATAAATATCTACTAAATAGACTTTTCAGTTCCTCAAAACACTTCATTCCCTTATGTTGTTGGGTAACAATTTATCAAACCACACTCTTAGACATTCTCTCACTTTCTTCCTAAATTAAATCTTAAATTTAGTTACAACTGCCAGATGTTGTTCATTCTGAAAGATGTAGCCGAGGAGTGGGGTTCTTTGAAGTTCCTAGTCAAGCCCTGATAAACCTAGTTCTTTCTGCAAGATGGGTGGGGAAAATGGAGGAAGAATGCCATTTCAGTAAGTAAGGAACACTAGTTTCCCCCTTCAAACTTTTCCTGGACACAATGAAGCATGCTATCAAGTACATAGTGCTTTATTTTGGTTAAAGATCTACTTTGATAAAAGACAGATGAGCCTTATGGGCTTCAATTTTTATGTTTTTTTGTTGTTGCTGTTCCTTTATGCCCAGCTGGAGTTACTGAGCTGCTGAAGAATGTTTACTGTCACATGAGAAAATACAACACAGTTAGTCTATAGTAGTTGATTCTGCTCCCATGTTCTCCTCCCTTGTATTTGCTCAGTCTCTACTAATGTATCTTTGCCTTAGCTGCTGCTACAATACCAAAGTATCAGCTGCAGTGAAACAGTTAACAAAAATCATTACATCAGCAAACATACTTTTACAAATAATGTTAAGTCAACTAGCTGCCCTGTGATGATTTGAAAGGGGTATTTTGGATCAAGTTCATGAGCTTTTTCACTGCTCAGTGGACTGTTTTGTTTATTTTGATTCCTGTAATACACAGAGTTGAAATGTGAAATCTGATGAATGGAAGTGTTAACTCTATTTATTAAGTTTGGGCCATTTTATTAACCGTACAACCTAATATTGAAGGTTTTATATCATTCTTATTTCCCCCTAATTAAAAAAATATTTCATCACTCCTTCTACCACTAATACTACAAAGCAAAATACAATAAGTTATTACTGTTTCCAGAGCATAAGAATAAACAATATTGAGAATATAACCCACACGTATAATAATATGGCATACTTATATATTACACAATAATAGCAATTATCTTAGGCATGACTCAGCACCATGGTGTGGGTTTTAGTCTATTTTCCTTGATTATGGGTTCTTTGAGAATAAAGATATTATCCTATTCAATCTTCCATTCTCTCGCCCCAGTCTCATGCACTGTATTTCCTCTAATATACTAGGCATCAATGAATATTTTCTGAATAAATAACTACCTGGATTATCCATACCTTTGTCAAAGAATATAGCTATGTAATCAGTTACTGACCTATTCAGAAGACGATAATCTCTTTGAAGATGGGGGCCTTATCGAATTCATCTTTATATTCTCTTACCTTCTCACACACACCATTGAACTTGCATGCACTCAAGAAAACATTGTTGAAATGAATTGAATGGAATCAGCTGAATAGAAACAGGTACTGATGTGACCAAGGCAATTTGTCCCATCTTTGAGCCATGGAGTTTGGATTCACACATACTACATTCGTTGGTTGCTTCTCTAAACATAATTTATGTAAACCACCTGGAAAATGTGTGCTATTGATCTTAAATGGAATGGGCCAGAAAATGTTCATGGTTTAAAGCAGTGTTTATCAAACTGTGCTCAGGAAAAACCTAGGGTAAAGCAGAGTGTTCTCAAGGAGGAAAATGAAAGTGGAATGAGGGGCTCCATGACCCCTCCAGAAAAGATTAGTTTTTATCTATTGAACATATTAAACTTCTATAAGATTCCATTTTTATAAAGTGTTACTGAGGTTTAAAAAAATTGACAACCACTGTCCTAGAGCAATTTATCCTCATGACTGGAAAAACAGTTGGAATTGAAGCCCTCATGAGAATAAGCAGAATAGACTGGAGTTTGCCTTTTAAGAGTGTGTAGAAACCAAAATGAGAAGACTTCTTCTCTTTGATTTCTTTTGTCCCCTCACTATGAGAAGTGTTTCATTCAGCTTTCACCAGACGGAGATGGAAGGTGAAAATGTAGATTTGCTATGGATTTTTAAAACAGTACAAAAATTACATCCTATTAACGCGCTGAAACTTTATGAGCTAGAGCAATCATACCAAAAAAATTTGAGTGTATCTGATTGAGGTCATAATCAGTGCTCTATCACATTATGTAAATGGTATTAAAATTAAAGACTGTTGGATTCCATCAAACAAATATGTCTTTCTGTTCCCTTGAGAATCTCTGGGTTAAGAGGGTCAAAATATAAGATTTGTCACAAGTATGACAACAGAGTTAGTGGAGAAAAAAAAAAAAACTTTCCCTCTCCTGTATCTTTTCTTAAAATGTATTTGGAAAACTTATTTTTTGCATGGAAAATGGTAAATCAAGAAGAAATGAGCAGTCTTTCGTAAAACATCCCTTTATTGCAAAAGACTTTAAACTCAGCTCTCTGGAGCTCTTTTGCTGCACCATCCAACACAGTCACTAGTCACATGTAGCTACAGAGCACTTGAAACGTGGCTAGTCCAAATTGAGATACGCTGTAACTGCAAAGAACACACTGGATTTCAAAGATTTAATACAAAAACATTTTTTATATTGAGTTGTTGTTATGTTAGGTTAAGTAAAATATATCACTAAAATTAATTGTACTAATTTTGTCTTACTTTTTTTTTTAATATGGCTACTAGAAAATTTTAAATCATGTATGCAACTTGCACTTGTAGATCACATTATGTTTCCACAGGACAGATGTACTCTACATGTTCTTTCACAGTAGGGGATAGATTATTGAAAGGAGCCAAATAGGATAGTCTTTGGGTTCTACTCTCTTGCTTCTATCAGAGCAGCTCTGATTTAATTTGTTCCATATAGCTGGCCTCTGCTTAAAACTTTGTGTGAAATAAAGGGAAGCTAAAACAATAAAGCCTTATTTTTAATTGCATCAAAATCTTTGTATTTATGGACCTGAGAAGCTATATCTGACATCTCTTAATTATTGCTTATGATTCTCTCAATTTTTTTGGTCTCTTGTTCCATCTCTGCCTGGGACCTGATTAAAGGATCATACACTGTGGTTTGCCTGAGAAAGTTCATAAACCTGTTGTTGCATCTGAATTATTAACATTTCCTCCTTTCACTCTCACGAGTGCTACAATTTGGACAATAAGTTGTATGATCACCCTTGCTCTGATCAACTTTTCACAGTTCCACCCGCAGAGGCCCTGGCATCCTACCCTCATAGCATGCCTCTTGCCTCCTGGCCCACCCAGTGTGTTCTGTTGACACCGCCACAAATGGGATCGGTGCCCTTGTCCATATAGGGAAATACAGAAGAATTAAAGCTCTATGAGAGCATCTTTGACCAATAGGTGATAAGAGACAGCGAATAAGTGCTTCCTTCCAGTTTCTTCCCCACACCCTTCTCCTGCCTGGATGGTCTATAAATAGTCTCTATAACATAGGAAGATGCAGGTTATCAGTTCCAAGAAAATCAGGAAATCAATCACATTTAGGGTTGGCCAGCTCAATAATACATCTTCATATTAGCATTACTGTTATGGATTGAATTGTGACCCCCAAAATATGTGTTGTAAATCCTAACCCCATACTGGTGGTTAGACATAAATAACCTTATTTATGTGGTTATTTATGCCTATTGCAAAGAAAGGTGATCTAAACTGAATACAGAAATTATCAAACAATATCATTAATATTACACACAAGTAAAATTTTACTGAAGATCATCCAAAAGTGGTTGCAGCAGTACATTAACAGGGAACTGCGAGAAATTCAAGCCAGATTCAGAAGAGGACATGGGACCAGGGATATCATTGCTGATGTCAGATGGATCTTGGCTGAAAGCAGAGATACCAGAAACATGTTTACCTGTGTTTTACTGACTACACAAAGGCATTCGATTGTGCGGATCATAACAAATAATAAATAACATTGCGAAGAATGGGAATTTCAGAACACTTGATTGTGCTCATGGAACACCTGTACATAGACCAAGAGACAGTAGTTTGAACAGAACAAGGGCATACTGTGTGGTTTAAAATCAGGAAAGGTGTGCATCAGGGTTGTATCCTTTCACCATACTTATTCAACCTGTATGCTGAGCAAATACTCCAAGAAGCTGGACTATATGAAGAACATGGCATCAGGATTGGAGGAAGACTCATTAACAACCCGGGTTATGCAGATGACACAAACTTGCTTGCTGAAAGTGAAGAGGACTTGTAACACTTACTGGTGAAGATCAAAGACCACAGCCTTCAGAATGGACTACACTTCAACATAAAGAAAAAAATCCTCACAACTGGATCAATAAGCAACATCATGATAAACGGAGAAAAAATTGACGTTGTCAAGGATTTCATTTTATTTGGATCCACAACCAACATCCATGGAAGCAGTGGTCAAGAAATCAAAAGACACATTGCATTGGGCTAATCTGCTGCAAAAGATCTCTTTAAAGTGTTAGAAACCAAAGATGTCACTTTAAGGACTAAGGTATGCCTGACCCAAGCCATGGTGTTTTCATTCGCCTCATATGCATGTGAAAACTGGACAGTGAATGAAGAAGATGGAAGAAGAATTGATGCCTTTGAATTATGGTTTTGGAGAAGAATATTGAATATATCATAGACTTCCAGAAGAACAAACAAATTTGTCTTGGAAAAAGTACAGCCAGAATGCTCATTAGAAGCCAGAATGGCGAGACTTTGTCTCACATACTTTGAACATGTTATCAGGAGAGACCAGTCCCTGGAGAAGTACATCGTGCGGTAGAGTAGAAGGTCCGAATAAAAGCGGAAGACCCTCAATGAGATGGATTGAAACAGTGGCTGCAACAATGGACTCAAGCATGTAACAACGATTGTGAGGATGGCGTAGGACCAGGCAGTGTTTTGTTCTGCTGTACATAGGGTCACTATGAGTCGGATCTAACCTGATGGCACCTAACAACAACAGCAACATACCTGTGGTTATAATAGGAATGGGTTTTCTTTGTTATGTTGAAAGCCCATATCACTGTAAGATGTGTTTTAACCCACTCACATTTGACATATAAAAAGAGCAGATTAGGCAGAGAGAAGCAAGCAGAGATGGGGAAAGAGATGCCAGACCACGTGAAGATCACCAAGGAGCTGAGAAATAGAAGCTGGGAAGAGACAAGGACCTTCCCCCAGAGCCAAAAGACAGAGAAAGCCTTCCCCTAGAGCCGGCGCCCTGAATTTGGACTTCTAGCCTCCTAAACTGTGAGAAAATAAATATTTTCTTGTTAAAGCCACCCACTTGTGGTATTTCTGTTATAGGCGCACTAGATAACTTCCCTTCTTGTCCCTAATAAAACACCAGCATATCAGCCGTTTGCATCAGGCCTGCTTTCTAGTGAACATAGACAAAATAGAACATAATCCTAGAAAGCTTAAATCTGTCAGGATCTGCCAGATGCCCTGTGTCAACAGTCACCACATCTCTGCAGGTGAGGATACTTGGTCTCCAGCTGCAAGCCCACAGATATGGAACTAACCCTGAATTTAGGCAAAGGAGATTTAGGGAGCTGTATTTCAGCATTAATTAGCATCAAACCTTATGATAATTCAAGCCTGCTTTTTTTTTTTAAAGATACACTCACCATCATGTAACTCATTTCCAGAAAACTGATCTGTTGTATGCTCCATTTACCTATACCCCAGACTCTCCATGTGGATCAATGTTAACAGCAAATATATTGTTTTCATTCTCTTGAATACTATATTCTGTGTGTAGACATATTTTTAGATCCTGCCCTTTTTCATCACAATTTTCAGCTGCAGTTACTCCCCCTATTCCTATCTGCCATAAGAGATAGCAAATATACTGGCCCAAGACCACCTAGCAAATGTAAGAGAGAGTTAGGAGTTAAATTCATTCTCTGGATCCTAGCTCATTCACCGCTCTTTCTACTTCAAATACCTGGGGAGCACACATGCATGTGCATACACGTACACACACACACACACACACACAGACTGAACTAATCTCTGAGTAAATCAATGTAGCGTGAAGCTACTCTAGGTATCAAAACACATAAGGTATATGTCAAAGGAACTTAAAAGAAACAAATCTCTAACATTAAATCATTTGACTTCTGGCATACAGTGAAAGGTAACAAAAGAAACTTCCATTGTTAACAAATGTGTTCTTTCAACCAGGAAGTACTAAACTTCCCGGGCTTTCACTGTGAAACGCTTCTAGACCAAGAGGTTATCTAACCCTTGTGTATGTAAGACATATTTGGTGATCATGGTAAAATGCAGATCCCCAGATCCCATTCAACAGAGATGGAGATGCTGCATATCTTGGGTAAGACCCAGGAATTTACACAAACACTGAAGGCAGAAATCTGACCCCAAAATACCTATAAAAACCACAAACAGGGGTTGGGGGAAGATATGTTAAAATAACACCAAAAATAGGACTTAAAATTAACCTAAGTTTAGATTTTGGAAATACATTTCACAAGCAATGTAGTCTGTGGAACTGAATTAAGAACACAGTTTATGACTCATGTATGCTTTGAATTTGAAACAGAAGAAAAATCTACCAGCTGCAAAGAAGGTAGAAAATGATTTAGGACTTCCCACAGAGTCAATAGAAAGCAGAAAATGGGGCAGCAATTTTTCTACTACTGATATTACAGAGATATTGATTTCTTGAAGACAGAAGATGCAACTCAATTCTATCCAATAATATATGAAGGGAATTCTGTTAGGGGATTTCCATGAAAAGTGTCCTCACTCCTAAGAAAGAGATTCAAGAAACTACAGTCTTTTTTCTTCCGGCTATTTCACTATCTGGATGTGGCAACCTGAACTGCTATAGCCATCATGTTATCAGTCTGAGGATGAAGCCAAGCTCAAGGACAGTGCCAGAAGTATCAATCTTTAAGGATATTTTTGTACCATGGCTAGACCTGCCTGCCTGTGATAGTTAATTTTATGTGTTAACATGGCTTGGCTAGGGTTCCCAGTGGTTTGGCTAAACAGTAGTCTAGTTGCTATTATGTGATTAAATCAGTTGACCTTGGTTACAGCATATTACCTTCTATAATGTAATGTAATGTGATGATCTTACATTTAATGTAATATAATCACCTTGTCTATGGAAGCAGCAGTCAAGAAATCAGCTGAAGTATTGCACTGGGCAAATATGCAGCAAAAGAACTCCTTAAAGTGTTAAAAAGAAAAGTTGTCACTTTGAGGACTAAGGTATGCCTGACCCAAACCATAGTATTTTCAATGGCCTCATGTGCATACGAAAGCTGGACAATGAATAAGGAAGACCAAAGAAGAATTGATGTCTTTGAGTTATGGTGTTGGCTAAGAATATTGAGTATACCATAGACTGCCAGAAGAACAAACAAATCTGTCTTGGAAGAAGCACAATCAGAATGCTCCTTAGAAGCAAGGATGGCAAGACTTCTTTGTCTCATGTACTTTAGACATGTTATTAGGAGGGACCAGTCCCTGGAGAAGGACATCATGCTTGGTAAAGTAGAGGGTCAGTGAAAAATCGGAAGACCCTCAAGGAGATGGATTAACACGGTAGCTGCAACAATTGACTCAAGCATAAAAACGATTGTAAGGATGGCACAGGACTGGGCAGTGTTTCCTTCTGTTGTACCTAGGGTTACTATGAGTTGGAACCATCTCGATGTCACCTAACAACAACAATAATCACCTTCTATGATGCAATCTAATGTAATGTAATCAATTAATCAGTTGAGGTCATGCCAGTGTAGGGTGGATCCCAAACGTAATCCATTCTGAGTTATAAAAAACCAGAATAGACACACACACACACACACACACACCCATGAGGGGGGGAGGATACATGCTATATGAAGATTTTGCACAAGCCAAGGAACACCAAGAAACCAAGGAGTGCCCAGGGCTACAGACAAGGAATCAACATGGCCGAGACCCTGATTTGGACTTTTACCCTCCAAAGCTGTGAGAAAATAAATAAATTCTCATTATTTAAAGCCATCCACTTGTTGTATGTGTGTTACAGCAGCACAAAGCAACTGATATTGACCTACCTCTAGATTTTCACTTATGTGAGATGAAAAATGACCTTATTATTTAAGCCATTACTTGGTTCCTATATGAATTGCCAAAATTATACCTAATAGCGAAACAAGAAACAAATTACCATTAAAACCTGCTTTTATATATGCCAGTAATAGAGACATCCTCTACCACTTCTATTATTTGACATGATTCTAGAAGTTCTAGCTAAGAATTAAGAGATACAACTTTTGGTAGCGAACACATCATTATACCCTGGTGAAATAATTTTAGGCCTTGAAAACACAATAAAATAACTAAAAGTCTCCAAGAATCATTGTTGCTCCAACAAGTGGCTACAAAAAATGATAAATTTATAAAAAATCTTTATACTTCATGCATATCAACAATAAGCAATTAGAAGCCACAATGGAGGAAATTTTTATTAATAATAGCAACATTGTCAAACTTATTGAAAAAATCCTCATAAGAAATGCATGCGAGTATATAAAAAACAAGTCTAAGAAAATCTATAAAATACTAAAGAAGGATTTTTGTAGACCAACGTAACATTCAGTGGGATTTTTTGCTCTTTTTCTTTTTTATAACTTCCATGGAGAAATATTGTTCTTAATGACTGATCAAGTGCAAAGACATTATTGGCGTACAATGCTGGCACTTGGAGCTTTTGGAATAATGAATGAACAGTTTAAAAGCTCAGTCTTCTGTGCAGTATTTTCTATATTGCTTTGTTTGTTTCTCATTTTGGTTCCCTTTCTGGAATCATGCTCTATGAGCTGGCACAATGAGTCAGGCTTGAGGCTACTCCTGACATTAGAAGCTCTCCTTCTCAGAAAAGGCCAAACTGAAAACAGAGTGAGGTTCAGAGGATCGAAGGCCACTTAGGACTGCCTTGTCTAGGAAAAGAAATCTTTAACAGCTATCACGTGTTCCAACTCACTGTAGGCCTGGGTTATGCATAGGGAATACAAGTAAAAGCATTAGAGAAAGTTCATCCAATATACTGTACTAATGTTGCCATTTCTTCCTTCCTGGGTTTTGAGTCTGTTTACCTAGATGGGCTGCTGCCACTGTAGACAACTAGTAAAGGATTCATGTATAATACGGTGACCTTGAACAAAGCAGAACAATTCAAATCTTGGACATACAACAATGTAATATTTTGTGTTCGTATAGCTTTGGTCACAGGAGCAATACCACACTATGGTGAATGGGAAGTTTTTTCTTTTTTTCTTTTAAAGAGGATTGGCTAATCCTGGAGGGTGAAATAACATATGCCTTTCAACTGATTAAGGAGCCCTAGTGGCACAGTGGTTAAGCACTCGGCCGCTAACCGAAACATTGGTGGTTTGAACCCATCAGCCGCTCCGTGGGAGAAAGACATGGCAGTCTACTTCCATAAAGATTACAGCCTTGAAAACCCTATGGGGCAGTTCTACTCTGTCACATGCATCGACTGGATGCAACGGGTTTGTTTTTCTTTCTTTCTTTTTTTTTTTTTTTTGGAGGGAATCCTCCCTCTCAGAACCTTGACTCCAAAGAGGCGGACTTGAGCTGCTCTTGATCATGTGGATTCATGGAGGATACAAATGTCATTCCAGAGCTCATGTTTTTTGATACAAGCAGGTGTGGAAATGGCAGAGTCAGTGGCAGCACCATCAGTATAAGGAAGTAGACAGTTTCTAGGGCAGCCAAAACCTTGGGCAGTAGTTGTGGAGAATTCTAGCTTCAAAAAGTCATAGCTCAGTGCTCGCCATACTGGCAAGCTGTAAAAGGTACCAGCGTTTACCCTTTAGACATGAAGATAAATATGTTCCTTTTATGAGGCTGAGGTGGGTGTCAGTTATGGCCACTTGCAAAGATACCCATGTCCGGTAAAGTAGGGATCTTTGGGTTCCAGACCAGCAGAAACTGCAGGGAAAGGAAATGTTAGAATGCCAGGAGATAAAGACCTAAGCAACCAACTCTGGAGCACACCAGGGTAAACTCTCAGAAGTAAATGGTTTGGGCAATGGGGTGGGGGATGGCATGTGGGTAGAATGATTAGGACAGTCAGTTCATTAGACATTGAGATATCCAAGCATTCAGATTTCTTCCACAGTTCACCTTCAACAGAGGTTGAAGGTTGTGTATAAGCACAGGGCACTAGGATTTGGAGCATGATGTTCTGCCTAGAAAAAAAAAAACATGAAACATATGCTTCTACACTGGGGAATGATTCAATTCCAATTAAGGCGTTACTTATTAAAACTGAAAGCACATATTACAGGTGCTGTGAGTCACTTCTCACACAGAGCCCGAAGATCTGCTCTTGGTAAGAATAGGCCAGGGTAAACTCATTTTTGATTTTGAACTGTTTAGTGAAGTTGCATTTTTGTAGGCAAAGTCCCATATGGGGATTGAGGCTCCTGTACTAGGAAAACATTTTGATCTGGGTTTCCTGTTAGTAAGATTCTGATTTCTGGCATAATATATATCACATTGCAATGGGTCCCCAATGGCAAAACTTGTGAAGCATCAGCAGCAGAGGGGTGGCACAGGGCTAATGAAAGCCTTGGGATCTTTACATAATGGAAAAAAAAATACAGAGAGAAGAGCACAAGATTGGAAATTTGGGAAATTCAAGGCCATGAACCTTTGCCTTTTACAAATGTCAGGTACTCTGTTCATAAGATAGAAATGTATGATACACACGAAATTGGAAAACAAATAAACGTTTACTTGCAATTTTCTAAACCTTGTAGATGAGAGTCTGGTGATGTTATATATATATCCTTACGTGTATTGGGATATACATTGGGACTTAGAAAAAGTGGGCTTCATGAGAGATTCATGATTTTAATCCAGCTTTGAGAATAGGGAAATAGAAGCCACTTCTGGCAGCAGCCTTCAAAGAATGAGCACATATAAGGAAATGAATCAAAATATTGACAATAGTATTGTGTGGAAATTGGGATTATGAGTGGAAGTGTAGTGGTTAAAAGTGTAGGCTCTCCAGTTAGACTCCTTGGGTTAATCCTTACTCTCAAATAGAGGTGTGAGACTTTAGGAAAGATATTTAAATTCTCTGTTCCTTTGTTTCATCCGGGAGCCCTGGTGATGCAGTGGTTAAGAGCTTGGCTGCTAACCAAAATGTTGGCAGTTTGAACCCACCAGTCTCTCTGATGGAGACAGATGTGGCAGTCTGATTCTGTAAAGATTCACAGCCTTGAAAACCCTATGGGGGCAGTTCTACTCTGTCGTATAGGGTTGCAATGCGTCTACTCAATGGCAGTGGGTTTGGTTGGGTTGGGTTGTTTCTTCCATTTGTATAATAGAACTAACAATAACATCTTCCTTCTCTGGTTGTCATAAGCATTACACAAAATAATGCATGGAAAGGAATTAGCAGAGTATCCGACCCATAGTAAGTGCCCAGCCAATTTTCTATAATAAGCATATATTCTGTTATTACTGGAAAAATGTTTTATTAAAAAGATATAACTACACTGAAGCTTTTGTGATCAATATATAGGTATATGTGTGTGTATATAGATACACATTTTGTGGATCTTGTAATTTTGAATTTGGATAATATTAGAGATAAGAATATACTGAGTCATTTATTGTGTAATTCAGCAAAACCAATCTGAATTCTTGATAAAGAATATAAATACAATCAATATTTTAGTGTCCATAGCTTTTGCATGCCATTTCTGCCAGTGACCATCTATGGTACCTTATACACAGAAATTTAAGCCAGATTCCAAAGAGGACGTAGAACCAGGAATATCATTGCTGATGTCAGATGGATCCTGGCTGAAAACAGAGAATACCAGAAAGATGTTTACTTGTGTTTTATTGACTATGCAAAGGCATTTGACTGTGTGGATCATAGCAAATTGTGGATAGCATTGCGAAAGAATTGGAATTCCAGAACACTTAATTGTGCTCTTGAGGAAATTGTACATAGATCAAGAGGCAGTCATTTGAGCAGAACGAGAGGATACTGCACAGTTTAAAGTCAGGAAAGGTGTGTGTCAGGGCTGTATCTTTTCACTTATTCAATCTGTATGATGAGCAAATAATCCGATAAGATGGACTATATGAATAAGAATGGGGCATCAGGATTGGAGGAAGATTCATTAACAACCTGTGTTATGCAGATGACACAACCTTGTTTGCTGAAAGTGAAGAGGACTTGAAGACTACACCTTCAGTATGGATTACAGCTCAATATAAAGGAAACAAAAATCCTCACAACTGGACCAATAAGCAACATCATGATAAACAGAGAAAAGACTGAAGTTGTCAAGGATTTCGTTTCACTTAGATCCACAATCAACACCCATGGAAACTGCAGTCAAGAAATCAAACGACATATTGCATTGGGCAAATCTGCTGCAAAAGACGTCTTTAAAGTGTGAAAAGCAAAAGTGTCACTTTGAGGACTAAAGTGATCCTGACCCAAGCCATGGTGTTTTCAGTCGCCTTATATGCATGCAAAAGCTGGACAATTAATAAGGAAGACCAGAGAAGAATTGACATCTTTGAATTACGGTGTTGACAAAGAATATTGAATATACTGTGAACTGCCAAAAGAACCAACAAGTCTATCTTGGAAGAAATACAGCCTGAATGCTCCTTAGAAGCAAGGATGGTGAGACTATGTGTCACATACTTTGGACATGTTATCAGGAGAGATCGGTCCCTAGAGAGGGGACATCGTGCTTGATAAAGTAGAGGGTCAGAGAAAAAGAGGAAGACCTTCAACTAGATGGATTGACACAGTGGCTGCAACAATGGACTCAAGCATAACAACGATTGTGAGGATGGCGTAGGACTGGGCAGTGTTTCGTTTTGTTGTACAAAGGGTCACTATGAGTTGAAACCGACTTGATGGCACCTAACAACAACATGTAAAATAAGGATAATAATACTGAGCTTGCATGGCTGTGGTGGGTATTAGGTTAGATGAATGTGGAAGACTCCAGCACAGTGGCTGACAAACAATAGGAACTCAGTCAATATTAGTTACTACCTCCCCTTTGCCAGGTTAGACTAAGTCGTCTGGCATGTACTACATTCCTTTAGTTAATTCCATATAGGAATCAAGTCTAGGCCACTAGATGTATCTTCTTGCCAATGTCTTCATGGCTATTTCCCAGATATGCTTAGATTGCATGGTCAAGATACAATTGTATCAACTTTTTTTTTTTTAGTAACTACGGGACTACCTACAAAATACACCTTTAATATAGATTCTGTATACGGATCACAAATAACTTAATTATCTAAAGAAGTTTCTCTAAGGGACATCCACACCTTATCGAAATTAAAACTATGTCCAATCTGGAATTCCATTATTTGTACAATTTGATCAGCTTAAATATGTGAGTCAGTGAAATATTTTAATATCAATACTTCCATAGAGGAGACATATTATCACCTAGGGTGTGCAGTGGCAGACTGTTCATCTCATAGCAATTCATTTTGCCTAAGACACTTGGGTACTGCCACTATTGTGGTGTAATTAACATCACAGGCTTACCCTGCAAATGGTCCCCAAAGAGGCTTGTGATTAGTATAAACTGTGAACACACAGCCATTGAGGACATTATAGAATATATTGAAATTCACTATTATAGGAAGGACTTCTTTGTGCATTTCTGTTTATTTTTATTTTGTAATGACATTGCCCTTGAGTAGTTAGCAGCTGGTGCTTCAATGCCCCCTGGTATTTTGTGGATAGGCACTTCTCCAAAAGCATAAGGTGAAATATCAATTGTAAAAACAGAGGTTTATGTTCTCTGTAATGTACTAGCATAGACTCAGAAGTCAATAACCGATAGCTATTCTCGAAAAGAATTGAACACCTGAAATTCAATGTCTTTACACCAGACAGCGCTACTCCCACAAATCCAAGTAGGTAATGTAGCTCAGCAGAAATGGCCGTTTTTGAAATAAAAGCTAGTAAGTGGAATAATACTAGTGCCCCCTTGAAGCCTACCCATTCTTAAAGATAGTTTAAAGACCCATTTTGTTTTTGGAGTAGGTACATTATGAATTCTATTAAGTAAATATTAATAGCACTGATGCAATAAACTAAAATGCCAGATTTCCAGTGTCTTTTTTTTTTAAACGTAAATTCTTGATATGTAGTGATTAAGAACAGTACTCTTTAAAATCAGAGAGACCTTGGTTTGAATTCTGGTTCCACCAATTTCTTGTGACATTTAATAAATTACTTAATCTCTCTGACTTCAATTTTCTTATCTGTTAAATGATGATAATACTCAGCTTTGTTGTAAGGATTAAATGAGTTCACCTCATCACCTCCATTTCGCAGTTCTGTCTATTCAAATCCACATTCAGAGCTCCACTGAAACAGTTATCGTCAAAATTATCAATGACCTTCATGTTGCCTTCTCAGCAGCATTCAAGCCAGCTTACCATGCCCTCCTGAAGCATTCTCCTCCCTTTATTTTTGGTACAGCATATTTTCCTGAGTATCTCCTAAGTTCTTTGCCACTTCTCAATCTCCTTTGAAGGCTCCATCTTCTCTGTGCAATCTTGAATCCTGGTATGTCTGAGGGATCATTCTTGGAATGCTCCTCTTTCTCTCTTCTTTCTTTCCTCTTGGCTGTAATTGCTTTCTAGGTAATTCAGTGCTAGGAGCATCATGGCTACTATACATGTACTATACAATACATGACACTGGCGAAAAACAAGGCTCCAGGAATTGATGGAATATTAATTGAGATGTTTCAGCAAACAGATGCAGCACTGGAAGTGCTCACTCATCTATGCCAAGAAATTTGGAAGACAGCTACCTGACCAGTAGACTGGGAGTGATCCATATTTATGCCCATTCCCAAGAAAGGTGATCCAACCAAATGTGGAAATTATTGAATAATATCATTAATATCACACGCAAGTAAAATTTTGGTGAAGATCATTGAAAAGTGGCTGCAGCAGTATATTGACAGGGAACTGCCAGAAATTCAGGCTGGAATCAGAAGAGGACTTGGAACCTATGATATCATTCCTGATGTCAGATGGATCCTGGCCTAAGGCAGAGAATACCAGAAAGATGTTTACCTCTGTTTTATTGACTATGCTAAGGCATTTAACTGTGTGGATCGTAGCAAATTATGGATAACATTGTTAAGAATGGGAATTCCAGAACACTTAACTGTGCTAATGAGGAACCTGTACATAGACCAAGAGGCAGTTGTTCTGACAGAACAAGGGGATCCTACATGGTTTAAAGTTAGGAAAGGTGTCGGGTTGTGACTTAGTCATCTAGTGCTGCTCTAACTGAAATACCACAAGTGGATGGCTTTAACAAAGAGAAGTTTATTCTCTCACAGTCCAGTAGGCAACAAATCCAAATTCAGGGCATCAGCTCCAGGAGAAGGCTTTCTCTCTCTGTTGGCTCTGGAGGAAAGTCCGTGTCATCCACCTTTCTTTGGTCTGGGAGCATCTCAGCACAGGAACCTCAGGTCCAAGGATGTGCTCTGCTCCCGGCACTGCTTTCTTGGTGGTATGAGGTTCCCCTGTGTCTCTGCTCGCTTCTCTCTTTTATATATCAAAAGAGATTGGATTAAGACACTATCTAATCTTGTAAACCTCATCAGCATAACATCATCACAGTGATAGAATTTACAACACATAAGGAGATCACATATAACCTCATCATAGTGATAGAGTTTATAACACATAAGGAAATCACATCAGATTACACAATCATACAATACTGGGAATCATGACATAGCCAAGTTGCTACACACATTTTTGGGGGGACACAATTCAATCCATGACAGCTTGTATCATTTCACCATACCTATTCAATCTATATGTGAGCAAATAATCTGAGAAGCTGTACTATATGAAGAAGAATGGGGCATCGGGACTGGAAGAAGACTCATTAACAACCTATGATATGCAAATGACACAACCTTGCTTGCTGAAAGTGAAGAGGACGTGAAGCACTTACTGATGAAGATCAAAGACCACATCCTTCAGTATGGATTACAGCTCAACATAAAGAAAACAAAAATCCTCACAACTGGACCAATAACTAACATTGTGATAAATGGAGAAAAGATTAAAGTTGTCAAGGATTTCATTTTACTTGGATCCAAAATCAACACCCACTGAAGCAGCAGTCAAGAAATCAAATAGTGCATTGTGTTGGGCAAATCTGCTGCAAAAGACCTGTTTAAAGTGTTGAAAAGTAACGATGTTAATTTAAGGACTAAGGTGCACCTGACCCAAGCCATGGTGTTTTCAATCGCCTCATATGCATGCGATAGCTGGACAATTAATGAGGAAGATTGAAAAAGAATTGACGCCTTTGAATTGTGGTGTTGGCGAAGAATATTGAATATACCATGGACTTCCAAAAGAATGAACAGGTCTGTCTTGGAAGAATACAACCAGAATGCTCCTTAGAAGCATGGATGGTGAGACTACATTTTACTTACTTTGGCTATGTTGTCAAGAGAGATCAGTCCCTGGAGATGGACATCATGCTTGATAAAGTAGAGGGTCAGTGAAAAAGAGGAAGCCCCTCAATGAGATAGATTGGCACAGTGGCTGCAACAATGGGCTCAAGCATAAGGAGGATTATGAGGATGGCACAGGACCATGCAGTCTTCGTTCTGTTGTACGTAAAGTCGCTGTGAGTCAGAACCGACTCAAGGGCACCTAACAACAACAACAGCATCATGGCCTTAAATGCCATTTATATTTGGATGATTCTCAAATTTCTATCTAAAGCCTAGACCTCTATTCTGAGTTCAGATTTGTATGTTACAGCTTCCTTGACAGGTCCATTCAGGTATTTATTAGGCAATCCAAAGTTAGTAAGTCAAAGAAAGAGCCCTTGATTTTCATCCAAAAATAACAAGAGCAACAACATCTTGTTCCTCACTCAGTTTCCCTCAGCTTACTAAATGTACCTCCGTAATCCCAGTTCCTCCAGCTGAAAACCTAGAATTCATTGTGGATTCCTCTTGTCCTTCATTCTTCACATCCAAGGCATAGCCAAATCCTGTGTCTTTATCTCCGAAACAGACCTCCAATCATTGCACTTCTCTCCATGGCCAGTTCTACCACCATGGTCTGATCCAACATCCACTGTCACCCTGCAATAATTCAAAAGCCTCCTAATAGGTATCCCTTATTCCATTCTTAACCCTTGCTATCCATTTTCCTGGCAGTAGATAGAAAGAACTTTTAAAAATGAGAATTAGATCATATGTTTGCTCTACTCAGAACACTTCAGTGGACTCCCATTGACCTTAGAATAATATCCATATTCTTACCTTGGCCTAGAGGGTTTATGAATGGTAGGTTCTGCCTAGCTCTCCAACCTTATCTCATGTTGTTTTCCTCCTCACTCACTGATCTCTAGCCACACAGGCCTACCTCTCTCTGCAACATACTAAACTCCTTCCTGCCTTATGCTTGGAGTGTTATATCTCAGATCCTTGCATAGCTGGCTTCTTTTAGTCTCTGTCCAAACATCACCTCTTCAGAGAGGCCTTTTTTAATCTTCCTCCTCCTAGTTATTCTATGTTATTACTTTGTTTATGTCCTTTATAGTACACAATATAATCTGTAATTATCTTGTTCATTTGCATGTTTATTATCAGTTTCCTCAGATAAAATGGAAGTTCTTTGAGGGCAAGGATGTTACTTGTTTTGTTCACTGTGGCATCTCCAGAGTCCTAGAACAGTTTGTGTCTTAAAAATGTTTAATATGTATTTGTGGAAGGAATGAAGAATAGATACAAGCACTTAGTATAATGTCTATGCTCATTAAATGTTAACTATAATTATTAAATGAAGACGATTAAGAAGGAGCAGGAGAAGGGAAAGAGGAAAAGGAGGGTAGGGGAGTGATAAGGAAAAATGGAGGCGGTGGGAAGAAGAGGGCGAGGAATTTCTTAAGTCTTTCTGTAAATTTATACTTTGTTGTTCCACTGATCAGGACATCATACACAGAATCCTAAAAAACTATTTGCATTGACATATAGAAAATTACAGGAGGAAAATAAATTTTAAACTGACAGATAACACCACGTAGTCCTCTTACTCTAAGGGATATTTGAACTCGGTAGCATCATTGCTCAGTTTGTTAAGCGGGCACTGACATTTGCCACTAACCATTGCATTCTCAGTAAGCTTTACAAAAAGAGCCCACTTGGTTCTTCTAAACTCTTCATTTTTTTTCTTTCTTGGAAGAATGGCGTATCACTTGTTTCCAAGTGAGCAGACAGTTTCAGATGGAACTGACACTAACGCTGCCTTATGAGAACTCCGTTCCAGAAGATACTTTGGAAATCAGGGATTGGGTATTTTTCTGAACTTTTTAGATCATGAGTCCAAGAGATGTGAACAATTTTCTACCCAAGAGGTTTCTGAATCAAGCCCTTGCATCTAAGCTTTTGTGAGCAAGAAAATTTCTATATATATATACTTAGTGTAACATCTACAACATTAGCCTTGATTTGAACCTTAGTTCCTGTTGTTTGGGTAGAATTGTTCTGCAAATGTTTTGAAGTCTCCTTTCCTGTGTTATGCTTACACATTGGCAAGGCCTCTTTGTTCTCATATTGTGTCCTTCTTTTATATTGGAACCTACTTGTCTAGGTTTTTATGATATATATTTATTTATACAATTAGGAATGTTAAATCTGGTTTAATTAAATAGATACACTATTGAAGGTCCATTTCATGAACTCTGCATCAAAGTTAATCTCAAACTCATTCTCTCTCCCTCCCTCTCTCCTTTCTTCCCTCCCTCCCTTTCTTCCTTCCCTCCTTCTTTCTTTTATTCAGTCTTGAATATCTGCTATGTATGGTGTATCACCCTCTAAATAATCCTCCATATTATGATGTTGAAGAAAACAGCACAGTCCTAAACTATTAAAAGGAGAATCCAATTTGTGTTAAAGTCTCTGAACAATGACTCGTGGTGCTGATGAGGTGTGGCTGGAAAAAACATCATTTTCATGAATTAATTTATTTTAAGCAAGGATGGTGAGAGGCCTTATTATGCCATACATTAGCATTCCAGAAAGTAGTTTTGGCTATACTTTTTGGTTCCAAGATAAAAATAAAGCCATTTAGTATATGAGTCCCATTAGGCAGCTTGCCTGATATCAAATTCTTCAATATGCCAAAAAGTAGTCATTTCAAATAACCTATGACCTCAGTTTTCTATGGTGGACTCCCTACCCAACTGCCTACTAGGAGTACTGAGAGTACGCTTATGTTGTCTTCTGTTATCCTATTTTGTCTCTGAAATTCCATCCTTCTTACCATAAATTAAAAACAATTATTTAACTAAACACAACTTCCTTTCGATAATACAGAACTCTGTGCTAAACCTACCCAAAACAATGGCAGCATACAACTACAGGAATCTAAAAATAAAACACTAGCCAGGACTCAAGGACAACAAAAGTACTGATGTTTAAGCACAGCTCCCTTTGCTACACACAACAGATTTAGAAATAGACACTCTAAGTAAACATTCTCCATTATCTTCCTGCTACAATGTTTCATTTTCATGAGCTTTTGGTCTGGATGTTTCTAAATTTCTAGGCAGATAAGATACTAGATATCCAGTCTCTTTTGAAATGAATCCCACCGGGGAGCCATCAAATTCTGCAGACCTGAGAACTTTAATCATTTTACCTCCAACTCTTTTTCAGTTGCTTTAAGCAGCGTGAATGGAGTAAGAATGTTACACCTGCTAGCCATAAAACAAGCAATGCAAAAGATAATATGTTAACTTTAGGGTGAGAATCCAAGTATTATGCACATCATGTTTTTTGAACGAAACTTTTCAAATTGGAGACTATCATATAGTGAATCGTTTAGGCATTTTTTTTTTTTAATTTATATAAGGCCATATTTCTCGAAGTATTTTCTTGTGGAACACTTGTTCTGTGAGATGTCATGCAGAAAAAATATAATATATATCCTCTTGTCAAATTCTACTTTTGGGTGATGTTGCACTGGACATTCTTCTCTAGAAGATTCATAGTGCTATTGGTATATTAAAGACTGGGCCAAGAGCAGAAGCAATAAAACATACTTAACTTTGCAGAACCTCGAGTTCCCCAAATGCATTTGCCTAACATAGCATAATATTCCTCCCACCCAAACCACTTACCCTTATTTATTCATCCTGAAGAACTTGCTGTGGAAAATGTTGGTGGAAACTTTTTCTTTTTTTACCCTAAAACAAAGTAGGAGGCCATTGTTTATTTCAAAGACCCAGCCTTTTCCTTATCCTTCAACTAATTCATTCTTCAGGGAATTTTTCTTAAGAATAGTTATATTACAAAATTTTTCTCTCCCTTCTAAACTGAACATGTTTGTATGTTTATTCAATAAAACACAAAGGGATATTACAATGACCAATAACATCTCCTTCTTCCAAGCCAATTAATAACCAAGTCTGATTTATTCCCTTGAACCTATTTGTACCCTCAAGCTAAGGTTCATCTCTCCCCTTCTTTTCACTAATAAAGTTCTCATAAAGAAATCATCTCTCACTTCCTTTACTATTACGTCATCGCTGTCTACCCCCTAATCATTTACTGTCTAATCTCTGCCCCATCATTTCACTGCTCTATAAAAGGCTACAATGGCTCCCAGTAGACAAACACAATTTACAAACACTTTTTATCCTTTTGAACCTCCCTGGACTATGCCATATTGTTGAATACCTACCTTGAAATTTTCTTCTCTCTTACTTTTCACAACAATTAAGAATAACTCCCATTTATTGAGTACCAACACTTGGCTAACATTGTTTCCTGTGATAGCTCTTTTCACCCTCTCAACAGCAATATGAGTCTATGTTATTTTTTAATTCCAATTTTTATGATGAGGAAACTCATCTTAAAGAAGTTGAGTAACTCGCCCAAGGTCGCACAGCTAGTCATTAGGAGAGCTGAAACGAAATCCCTTGGCTATCAGACTCCAAAGCCTATGTTCTTACACATTTTGCTATGCTCTCAATCAGTGATCTTTCCTGGTTCTTTTCCTACGTTTACAGCTCCATCTGAGTATCCTTAACTAGCAAACGTATTTAAATCATGTTTTCTCTTTGCCTAGTCTCTTGAGGGAGAGCTGGGAATCCCCTTCTTCAGCTACTCAACTTAGCTCCCTACAGTCAATTCATTGCTAGTCTCATCAAGTATATCTCAGATATTTCAATTGTATTTACTCAAATATAGCATACATTTTCACAGCTCTGTGCCTCTGCTCCTTCTCTTGAAAGAGAAATCCTTCTTCCCACTTTCCATCTACTGAATTAACATACTAATTTTTCACAATTTGTTTCATATATAACTTTCTTTTAGATGTCTTTCCTAATCCTACTGTCATAATGAATCCCTCATTTCTTCGTGTTTTCATAGAATATCACTTATACTTCTAGCCCCACTTAAACCTATATTTAATTTCACTTTTATTATACTTAGTTTTTCCCATTATTTATAGACTGTAAGCCTTTGAGAGCAGGAGGCCATGTATCATTCTTCCCCACATTCGTCCATACTATGTAGAGCAATGCCTTGCACAAAATGGACATTTAATACACATTTTTTGACCAAATAAGTAAATGTCAATAAATTGAATACAGCTCTATTTATTCCTAGGCTGAAAGATGCACACTGATTTTCTAGATTTTTTAAATAATAAAACTCTGAATTTACTAAGAACTTGTACTTCTTTTTCTTTAACTTATTGATTCTCTTTGTTCTAGAGAAATGGAATATATTTTCCTTCTAAATGTTCTACCAGTGATCCGTCACCTGAATTATACATTTGAATTAAATAGCATCAGATTCTTCATGTCTTCATTTTATGGATAGCTTCTGTGATTGTACTATCCTCTTAAGTTAATAGGCATAAGGCATATAGGAGATATAAGGGATTAATATAACAAAAATGAAAACTTGACCTATAATGATTAACAATAATAACCACTTCTCTCTCTTTCTCAATGTTGCATAATTAAAATGTAATACCAAAAGAAAATAATGAAATCATCATAACATACAAATTCAAATACTCAGGTAAAGCCCAAATGAACATCAGCTTCTTCTTTATTTTCTCAAAAGAAATAACAAAAACAAAAGACACCCACAAAAATGGGCCCAAGGCAGTTCTGACAGTAATGAACATAATGAACTCAATATTCAGGGAAAGGTATTAATGACCTCAGTTATTTATGGGTTTGGAAGTGAAGAGAAATGAGTAATGCAAAGTTCCAAAAGGGATAGGGGATATAAGGCCACAATTTTCCCGGGTCATTGTTCTCTTTCTTCACTTGTGCAATGAATTGAACTCAACTATCAACATGAACCACCCAGCTGACATCGAGTCGACTCTGACTCATAGAGACCGCATGTGTATCAGAGTAGAACTGTGCTCCATAGGGTTTTCAGTGGCTGATTTTTCAGAAGTAGATCATTAGGACATTCTTCCTAGTCCCTGAGTAATGCACTTGGCTGCTAACTGGAAGATTGGATGTGCAAGTCCACCCAGAAGTGCCTAGAAAGAAAGGCCTGGCAATCTACTTCTTAAAAAACCGATGAAGCGCAGTTTTACTCTAATATACATGGGGTCACCAGAGTTGGCATCAACTCCATACATCTAGTAACTCATAATTGATGAACATAAAGCATAATGAATTTCAGTCATTCCCTCAATTCATTTCTGAACAGAATCGATTTAACAAATTAAACTGTAAAATGTAAAAATCATACTTTGACTACACATACATGTCCCTTAACAGATTGCATATTTTTTTTACAGTTGTCAGACACTGAATTGATATAAAACAAGAACAGAATATTCTTAGAAAGATATCTAACAAAATTTGCACTCCATTCACTTTGATTCTTTGCTCCAAAATGTGCTTCACAGAGAATTATTGCAGGTCCCATGCATGATAAGCTCATTTTCCCTTGTAACCACGTCAAAAACTCCCAAGACACTAAAATATATCCCAGTTCCCAAACTCCAAGATTTTAAGATTAAATTTTTTTAATTAAAAAAAAAAAAGAATAACACTCTGTAAGAGTCTTTTTTAAAGAAAGAAGCACATCTCCCAAGATGACAAATTGGTCCCAGTCTGTATACAAACTGGTCCCAAAGCATCAACATACTGAAGCCTGGAAAGGAGGCCCAGGCAGCAAAATAAAATCTCTCATCTCCCTGTGGGTCACAGAACATAAATAACACCAACACAGAGCTTATAAGTGGACTCATATTACCCTTCGCTGTGGCTTTCAGGAAACCTTTCATCAAATTTATTGCCAGAGCTGCTGCACGTTATTGTGTTCTTTATTAGGCATTCTTCTCCCTGAAGATTAATTCAGGGCTTTATGAAGCTGCGAGTTCCAGAGTAATAGATGATTGCAACTAAGTTAAGAGGTGTCACATTCACATCACTATAGACACCCGGAATTGTGGTCAAATATCTGATGACATTCCTGACATAGCATATTGGCTTAAACTCACTATGACAACTCTTTCTTTGGAGAAGTGTTAAAATAAGAATGTTTAAGGGACATTCACATTTGAGGAAGAGAGATAATGCAGAATAAGAACAGACGTAGTATATTCCCTCAACTACATCTATCAGATGGTAACAAAATTTTTAGAAAAGTGAAATATTCCATCAAAACACCAGGTCTTGTGTTTTATCTCCATGATACCATTTGTGCCAAAAGAACTGGGTTGAAGCAATAAAAACTAAGCAGATGTTTTCTATATGTATTATAGACTTAACTTCTATGAGGATGAATTGGCATTGGTTTAAACTTGTACTTCTGAAGTCAGCTTTGAATTTGCAAACCTATACGAACATAATATTAAACTTTGAATTTGTCTACACAACTTCTAATCCTATCCGCCCTTCCACCCATCTATTAAAGTAACTATTTATTGAGTGCTTACTATCTTTTAGATACTCAGCTAGGTACCAGGGAAACAGTTTACTTAATGGGAAAAAAAAGCTAAGCTGAGTTGGTGGTTTAAATTCTATGTAATAGACTGTTGGTTGATTAAATCGATCATTTAAACATTATTTGAGTGACTTTGCAGACAGGACTGTGTCTAAATCACAAATCACAATGTCAAATACATATTTAGTAAATATCCTATTAGCATATTCAGCATAGAATGCTCATCTGTGTTACTTACACCTTACCTCAAAGAAGACTTTTGCTAACACGGCTTGGTCAAATTTACTGAAAGCTCAACATGCCTCTCATTGCTTTAAAAATGCCTCCTATGTTTTAGTTCAATGTTAAAATGGTGTTTACATATTTTTACTGTCTATAGGGCATACTTTTTACCTCTAGTGCAAATGATATTCCATTAAAAGTATTATTAAACAAACAGCATATACTTCTACAAGCACTTACTATGTGCGAAACACTTTCAAGTGTTCCACATATGTTAACCAATAACTCTGTGAGTTAGGTACTACTATCCTCATTTTACAGATGAGGAAAACTGAGGTGAAAGTTCACAGTTAGGGAAAAGCAAAGTCATGATTACAAAGTAGGCAAAGGATGAGCCATTAGCCCCTGTGTTATACTACCGTAAAGATTACAGCCGAGAAAACCCTATTGGACACTTCTACTCCTGTCACATGGGGTCACTATGAGTCAAAACTGACTCAAAGGCACCTAACAACAATAACATACTACACGGGGTGGGGGAACTCCTGCAGTGTATCTTGATAACTTTGAATTATGAGCCTTAGAAATCGTCTGAATTACTATACTCAGTATTGCTGGATAGTTTATTTGAGATGCCTTGTACATTTAAAGGAGCCCTGGTGGTGCAGTGGTTAAGACTATGGCTGCTAATCAAAAGGTCGGCTGTTAGAATCCACTATCCGCTCCCTGGAAACCCTATGGGGCAGTTCTACTCTGTCCTCTAGGGTGGCTATGAGTCGGGATTGACTCGACGGCAACAGGCTTGTTTTTTATACATACATATATATATATATATATACATATATATATATATATATATACACACACAATTAAAAAGGAGCCCTGGTGGTGCAGTGGTTAAGTGCTCCGCTGCTAACTGAAAAGGTTGCGGGTGGGAACCCATTAGCAGCTCCCTGAGAGAAAGATGTAGCAATCTGCTTCCATAAGGATGACAGCCTTGGAAACCCCATGGGGCAGTTCTCCTCTGTCCTGTGGGGTTGCTATGAGTCAGAATCGACTCGACAGCAACAGGTTTGGGTTTTGGTTTATATAGTTAAAAGGCACTCAACATCTATTCAACTGAAAACAAAACTCTTAATTTTACCATTTTCCAGACAAGAGATTGCTTCACAATTATCAGTTGTGTAAGACAGAGTTTTGCATTTATTAGCTTTCCTAACAAGATGAATACAATGATCCCTCTGTAATTCCAAAAATTAACTGATTTGTTGACTCATTTTTTGAAAAAATAACACCTGCTAGTGAAAACTATGGCTGCATAAATAACATGGAATAAAAAGGAGAATTAAGGGGCCCAGAAATGTACTGTCATTGTTGTTGGTTGCCACCAAGTCAATTCCAACTCATAGTGACCCCACATGTGTCAGAGTAGAACTGCATTCCATAGGATTTTCAACACTGTGACCTTTAAGAAACAGATTGCCAGGCCTGTCTTCCGAGGCTCCTCTGGGCAGGTTCGAACCACCAACCTTTCAGTTACTAGCTGAGGGCTTGACCATTTGTGCCATTCAAAGACTCCTGGACTGTCATTAATTAGTCTGAATTTAAATCCCCATTATTTTTCTTGATTTGACTTTGCCAATTATGGTAAGCAGTACATACTGAGGTTGGTTGTATTTTTCTTCTTAAAGCTATTATTTTAAAAATTTCCTTCTGCAAGCCATTTTTCCCTGCAAAACTGTTCCAATAATTCTAGAACAGTGTGTTCATTGCCCAAGAGGAAAGAAATAATAAGGGAGGACTCCCATGTTAAAAAAAAAAAATTCAACTATATTGAAGTAGAATATTTCTATGTGGAAATATACTGGAGCAATATCTGAAGAGCCTAAATAAGTCTAATTCTTTTAATCTTTGCTTCTAGATTTATTTACAAGCCTCTCTCACACCAACCGCATCTAGTGTGGAAAGTTTCCTAGACGAAAATCTCCTAATTATTTCTTAATAAGCTTTTCTTGGATAGGCTTACTAAACGACACTGCTTGTTAGGCTGTGAATACAGGATCCTTTTTAGCTTTATGCTAGTGTTATCATTTAGTTAATATTTTCAGCTATTTATGGATCAAGGTAGGAAAATTTGGCAAAACTTTTAAAAAGGCTTACCTTTTGTAAACCCAAGTGCATATTTGCATATTTGAGGGCATCAGACATTTTTCCAAGCAGGAAGCAACATGTCAAAAATAAAAACAAGCAAACAAAAATCTTAGAAATCTTGGAAAATAGGGCATAGATTTGTAAAGGCCTACAAGTTATTCAGGTAGAAAAAATAATTTCCTTGGGGGATAACATTTTAAAAGTCTGAAATAAGTGTGACACAGCAACAAGATTTTAGATATTCGTTAGCAGAAGTGAAGAATATGAAAATCAATTGTTATACTAACCCTTAACTGCTGTGACAAATGATTGTTAAATCATGTCCACTGATTTGAAATAACCATTTGATAACAACTCATCACTCTTGTCCTTCAAAAGGAGCCGCAAGACATAATTTTGGCATGGCAAAGTAAGGAAGTCGGCAAATACTCTCCCAGAAAGTAATGCAAAAACTGGACAAATTTATCAAAAACAAACATTTCAGGACTCTGGAAATTAACCAAAGGCATACAAGAATTTTAGAAATGATTATTCAAAAAAACTACTAAATCTCAGTAAGAACAATGGAGGTGTGTAGCATTTTAATCTGGACCTTCTCTTATATCCAAGGCCCAGCCCCATGGTGTGGTAGTTTTACCCATGCAATGTAGGCCATCAGGATTGGCAGCCTCCCTGCTGGAAGATCACTGTCTTGATCTGGAACAAGGAGAAGAAAAACCTATGCCAGAAGCATTGTCAAAACGGTAGTGATTTGGGTGGTAAACAACAGGGAAAGACTACTCATCTCTAACTGACACATAAGGAAACCACGTGCACCCAGAAAGTAATAGCCAGGAAAGACTTGTAAACTGACTGAATATCGAATGTGTACCTAATCCACACACAGTTTCATTAGCAAAGAGTGAAAGCCTTACTCACTCAAGAAAGTTAAGCACAAACTTGGATCAATGATTGGTTGACCACCAAGCTATGCTTGGCTTTTTTTTTTCTTTCATAAGATCAACTGTTTATTGATTTTCTAAGATACTTTATATTTACAGGAACTCCTAAACGTAAAAGATTTGACTATTTTTGCTAATAAGAAATGAGAATGAGAATTTCTGTTGGAAATTTTTTATGACAAACGTATACACATAACCACTTTCTAATCAAGACATTGAGCACACTGGAAACATTGTAAATGCACAGCTTGTGACAGCGGCAGTAATTTCACCAATGTATGACTTACACAAAATAAGATCTTCCTCCCCGCACCCCACCTGACTCACAGGGACCCTACAGGACAGAGTAGAACTACCCCATAGGGTTTCCGAGGCTGAAATCTTTATGGAAGCATCTTTCTCCCATAGAGCTGCTGATGGGTTCAACAGCTGGACCGTTCAGTTAGCAGGGAGTGCTTTAACCACTGAGCAACCAGGGCTCCTTGTCATCTCACTACAGGGACTAATACTGAAGATCAATTCTATAAGGACATGTAAGTGGGAAAATAAAATCAAGCCAAAACAAAAATCATTTGATTATTTGTTAACCTATGGGGGAAAAATACTGTTACTGTGCTATCGATTCAGAAAACTCACTGCACAATCATAATTATACTCGAGGCATGAGGGAATTGATAGTTCTTATTAAAACAGAACCTCAGACACTGGCATAACAGAGACTAATGAATAGTAAAATCACATCGACAACATCAGTAGCTAACAAATCTTAATTACTTTACAATGTCATTTGGATGCAGTAATACACTGAAATAGTCAAAAACCTTGTACCAAGAAGACAGAAACAGAGGAGAGGAGAGGTAGAAAAGTATCACAAATTGAGCATCTATTGTGTGCCAAACTCCTTCACATACATTATCCCATTTGATCTTTGCAATTTCTGTGCAAGTTAGGTATTATTATCTCCATCAGAGAGCTGAGGAAACTGAGGTTTAGAGGTTGAGGAACTCGCAAAGATAAAACAGATACTAGGATTTGCACCCAGGTCTGTCTGATCCCACTCCATTATACTTTTGGAATGTTTGTTTGAAAATCTAACTTAATGTATTGAGGCAAGAAAAGTGATAAACATCCTGATGCCCAATCTGCACCCAAAGTCAATTAAATCAGACTTTCTGGGGGAGTGGACCTAGGCAACAGTATGTTTTAAAGCTCCCAAGGTGATTCCAACGTCCAGTTAAGTTGAGAAAGACTGCCAACAGGGAAGTGGGTTCTCTAGTGGAAAAAGTACAGGCTGGAAATTGGAAGATGGTATTTTAGTTCTCTCTTGCTGCCACTAATTTTCCCTGTGACATCTGGCAAGTCACCCAGCCACTCTGGTTTTCTCATCTCTTTTGTAGGTAAATTTCAATACCTGCCCTACTAACCTCACAAGGTCCTCCTGAGGCTCAAAAGGGAAATGTTCTTTCATTCACTCATTCAACAAATGTGTTTTGAGTACTTGGGATAGATCAGTAAATAAAACAGACACAATTCATGTCACCGAAGAGCTTAAATACTAAAGGAGGGAGGCAGAAAATAGAAAAATTAAATATAATAGGTAAACAATACGGTATATTAGAAAGTGGTAAGGGTACACAGAAAACCAGAGCAGGGTTGAGGGATTCCATGTGTGAAATTGACAGGAGGTAAAAGAATGGGACAATGGTTTTAATTTAAATAGGGTGGTCGTGAAGATCTCATCAAAAAGGTAAATACATATAAAAGTGTTGAAAAAGTATAAAGCATTATGTGAATGTAAAGTGGTGTTATAGTTCAGTTCTGGACTCTTGATTCAAGAGAGGAAATGAAAGCCTTGTGCTTATATCTGCGTCAGTGAATAAGTATTTTCTTTAAAACATATTAGCTATTATGGAAGACACTATTTAGGTTATGACATCATACTGTCAAATAATAAATTTGACTTTTTAAAACCATTTTTGACCAATTTTTAACCAATTGTTTGAACCTAGCCTGATTAAAGCTTAATCTATATGATGCCCTCAAAATCCAAACATTTAGTCAATGTGGTCTATTCAGTCTTCAATTAAATGGGGGGGGGGGACAGACACATTGATTAACCTGATCATAAGTTTAAAATACAGGTATGTGTTGCTTAACGTCCAAAATATGCTCTGTGGAATATGACATTATAAGATTTAGATTTGTACGAACATATTATTTACCGGAGAGAGGCATGCAGGATGGTCACCGGGCGGGCCGGGACCCACTCTGTAGCTGCCGCGCCAAACGACTGTTCCTTTGCAGGTCCTGCATGGTCCCTGCCTGGTCTGTGAGGGCCTTGCCGGGCTCCACCTACTCACCTCAGCGCACTCTCAATCTAGCGGGCTGCCTCCAGGCCTGTGCTGCGAGCTCCCTTCCTTTCTTTCCTCCCTGAAAACCAGGTGAAATTATGCACTACAGATTAGTAAGCAAGTACAATTAAGCTGGTGCGTACCTTGCTTATTGGTTAATCCGTCCCTGACGCCTATATGCCATTGCACTGAAATAACATTGTGAGATAATTAAAGATGTGTAGCTGCCGATGTTGTCAATGCAATTTTACTATTCATTAGTCTCCTTTATGCTCTACTTCAAGTTTCTGTATTTTAACAGGACCCATCAATTTCTGTATACCTTCGGCATAATTATGATCATACTGTGAGTTTTCTGCATTAATGGTACAGCATTTGTTGCCATGTGCTCAAAAAGCAGAAAAGTGTCTATTTTTTTTTTCTTTGTCTTATTCTGTTTTCAGAATTTTAGCTTTTGTCCATTTGTGTCCTTTATGTAAACCTTATGTTACTTATGTTGGCCATCTGGGTTCCCTGTCTACTCGGTGACCTTCAGAGAGATCAAAAAGTCATGTTTATGCAGTTGATACTGGATACGGGTTTAGTTATATGCTGATGTTCGGAGTGGCATTTAAGGACGGCTGTTTGACTTCAGAAGTGAAGTAATCCTGATACCAGAAAGCCATCTGTTACATCTGAGCTTTTTTCATATTGTTTTTCCCACCTGAAATTTCCTTTCTCTTGCTCACTTCACTCTAGCCATTTGCTATTCCTCAGGCATATCAGATATGTTCCAGACTCAGGGTATTTGCATTTGCTGTTCCCTATGCCTAGGAAGCTCTTCCCTACCTATCTACATGGCCAACTCCCTTACTTCATTTAAGTCTCACCTCATCAGAGAGGCACTGATGCACATCCTATGGAAAATAGCTCTGTCCCCCACCCCTTCACTCCATTCCCTAACCAGAGCAGCTGACCTAGCTATGGTCTACTGAGCTGTAACATTGAGAATTATATGCTGAATTATCTAAGGGATCAAGCAAAACTGGGTCACCAAAACATTTAAAAAAAACTTGATAATTCAAAAATATCATCAAAGTAATCACCATAGAACTTCCTTAAACGTATTTTTAATTGTATATTGGGAGTGAGGTGGGATACCATTTTCCTTTTTAGTGCTTAGGGTCTCTAAAAGTCTTACTTCTATCCTAGAACTATGTCACATTCTTTGGCAAACCATATTTTATGCAGCGTGCATGTAGATACCATACGTCATACATCTTATTTAGCCATTTCAAAAATGAGCCTTTGTGGGATAAACAATACTAAATGATGGTTCCACTTTACTGGATGCCCCAAGGGACACTCACGTCTCTGAGGCTACTTTCCAAGATGATCCAAAGACCCAGTGGTCTAGAGCCACCTTATGATAATAATAATAAAAATAGCTAACACTTATGGAGTGATTGCTAGTTACCAGCAATGCTAAGCACATTATGTATATTATCTTACTGATTCTCACAACAAACCCACGAACTAAGTGTGATTAACATAAAAAAAGAGACTATGTTGATCTCTTGAGGTCCCTCAAAATGAAAAAGAATAAAGTATGTTTCCCCACCCTCACCTACACTTCCTTATTTTAAAGGCACATCTTTATGTGTTATTTTTTCAAATTATGGTAGTAACCACAGATGCTACTCAGGCACTAATCAATCTTATTCCAGATTGATTTTGAAGGTGACTTATCAGAATGTAGCATATACTAAACCTGAGCTGTAAGGGAAGCTAACTAGCCTCTATCGTCTGTATCTCTTAAATGTATTTGTGTGCCCTATGATTCCAGCGGTTGCTGTTTAAAGGTGAAAAGAAAAGGCGTTGTGCAATTTAGTGTTGAATGGACAATATGGCTGAACAGACACATAATTGCAGACCCTGAGAGGTGCCTGCTGCTTATGTAATTTTTTTCCCATTACAAGGACTGTTGAGCCCACACAATTCAGTCCCTTATATTTCTCCTTTCCATCATCAGCATATTAATGCTCTTCATCACCATTCTTTGGAAGTGTGTCACATATCACATTCTCCATCCTCTGAAACATATAGTCTGGAGCTATTCAATAGCTGCAGTATGATTCTGGGCTGCTGAGCACAACTGATTGGCACATTAAACTGCTAGGAGACTCTTATCTAGGGTAGACAGAATTCTTTCCAATGTAGTCCTAAGGGGCCCTCAGTAATGAAAAATAGTAATTCAAAGTCCTTTCTACCTGTCTGTTGCCAGGCAGCTCTAAATGGAGTTCCAATATTTTTTCTTTTCCCATAACCCATATTAAAGCAAATCAAGTGTAAGCCAGTAGAAGTTGGAGAGTTCGACTAGAGACTCTGCCGATACCACTTTAGGAAGAATTTCAAAGCCTATTCATGCCCAGATATAACACTTTAAAGCAATTTGATGTATGCAAGAAAGTTCTATTTTCCTAAACTGCTATCACTAACCTAGCTTATCATTTAAAAAGAAAATTACAAACACACACACACACATGCACACATAGTCACACATATGTATAGTAATTTCTAAAATATATTCTTTTAAGCTATTCTAAAGCTGAAATGTACTCTTGAACTTAAAGAAACCTTTCATGTTTCCCCACCCACTCTATATCCAGCCCTCTATGAACACATTTTGGAGATGAGGAAGCTTTACCTATTTAAAATAAAATGATACCCGATTCAAGATTCCGGGTTTGAAGATAGATTTTTCTGATTTTTGTATATTTTCCATGATACAATCTTTAAAATGAATGAGTTTTTAGAATGATAAAAAAGGCACATCTGAGAAGGATACCAAAATGGAATATGCAATTGCAATGGCAGTATTTTCAGAGATGAAAGAAAATGATGCTGGATTGCCTTGTGTGCAACAGTTGTATATTGGTGTGCTATAATTGCCTATGGTATTCTTTTAAAAACCTCTGCCTAATTGTTACATAGAGTTGCTTTATACATCTGAAATTCTACTAAATTCTACCCTAGAGGTAGCTGCATGCTACACTGACAAGTGATTGATGTATTTCCTTATAAAACACATGGAAATTATGAAGCATTATTGTCTGGAAACACCTATCAAGGTACAGTACAGTTAATTAAAAAAAAAAGATTTAGTATCTAACTAATTTAAATGTTATTTCCTTAATTTTCTCTTCTACCATTCTAGCTTATCCAATAATAATTTCCTGCATTAAACCAAGATGGCTCTCCAGAAATGATTGGCTTGCTTTAAAAGTTCTTTAAAGGGGAAAAAAAGTGGAGAGTTTTTTTTTTTCTTTTAATTTTTTTTATTGTATTTTAGATGAAGGTTTACAGAACAAATATTTTCTCATTAAACAGTCAATACACATATTGTTTTATGACATTGGTTAACAACCCCAGGACATGTCAACACGCTCCCTTCTTGGCCTTGGAGGACATTTTTTTTTTTTTTTGGTGAAAATATACATAGCCAAAGATACACCATTGCAAAAATTTCTACATGTACAATTCAGTGACGTCAATTATGTTCTTCCAGTTGTGCTGCTATTCTCACTTTAGATGAAGGTTTACAGAACAAAATAGTTTCTCATTAAACAGTTGGTACATGTGTTGCCCTATGACAATGGTTAACAACCTCACAACACATCAACACTATCCTTACTCACTTGGGTTCCCTATCACCAGCTTTCCTGTCCCCTTCTGCCTTCTAGCCCTTGTCCCTGCACTGCTGTGCCTCATTAGTCCCATTTGGTTTTTTGAGGCTGTCCATGGCTTCTTGAACTGTGAACCTTGGAAGTGACTTCACCACTGAGCTAAAAGGGTGTCCAGGGACCATACTTTCGGGATTTCTCCAGTCTCTGTCAGGCCAGTAAATATGGTCTTTTTTTTGTTTTAAATTTTGTTCTACATCCTTCTCCAGCTCTGTCCAGAACTCTCTGTTGTGATCCTGATCTGTGGTTTTTAAATTTTATTTATTTTGTTGTTGTTGAGAATATACACAGCAAAACATACAGCAATTCAACAGTTTCTACATGTACCATTCAGTGACACTGATTACATTCTTTGAGTTATGCAACCATTCTCACTCTCCTTTTCTGAGTTTTTCTCCCCTATTAACATAAAAGTCACTATCCCCTAAGTTTCCTATCTAATCTTTCAGGTGGTGGCGTCAATTTGATCCCATATAGATAGTTCTTAAAAGAACTTAATTCTGAAGGCAGACATTTTTTACTAGTTAAGCTAAACTATTTTTTTGTTTTAAGAAGACTTCAGGGGATACTTTTGGTTTAAGGTTTAAAGATTACCTCAGGGCAATAGTTTCAGGGGTTCATCCGAACTTCATGGCTCCAGGATGGAGAGCTTTTTGATTACTAGTATTCCTTTACATTTCATGTGCCCAAATGTTAGTGGAAGATTAAATCAAATCATTCTTCAGATAACATTTAAAGTACCTTCTTTGTTCTTGCATTCTGAAAGAGACTCCACGGCCAAAACCACAATCTCTTTTTATTTATTTATTTATTGTGCTTTAAGTGAAAGCTTACAGTTCAAGTCAGTCTGTCATACAAAAATTTATACACACATTGCTATGTGACCCTAGCTGCTCTCCCTATAATGTGACAGCGCACTCCTCTTTTCCACCCAAGATTTCCCGTGTCCATTCAACCAGCTCCTGTCCCTTTTTCCCTTCTCATCTCGCCTCCGGACAAGAGCTGCCCATTTAGTCTCATGTATCTACTTGAGCTGAGAAGCACACTCTTCACAAGTATCATTTTATGTCTTATAGTCCAGTCTAATCTATGTCTGAAGAGTTGGCTTCTGGAATGAGCTTTGGGCTAACAGAGAGTCTGGGGACCGTGTCTTCCAGGGTCCCCCCAGTCTCAGGCAGACCATTAAGTCTGGTCTTTTTACTAGAATTTGAGTTCTGCACCCCACTTTTCTCCTGCTCCGTCAGGGACCAAAACCACAATCTCTTAAAGATCCAACTGTGACTCAGCTTAGCACCACTTTTCTACTTTGTTAACTCACCACAAGAAGTGCAAATTAATAAGGTATCTTTGAATTAAAGCTCTTCCACAACCTGGAAGTCTGAAATTGTAAAGAAAGCAATAGCGACTAAGCTCTTGATTAGCGGTATAGGCCATGTACTCATAGCACACCTACAATCCAAAATGGACAGCTTGAACAGTAAACTGAAAAAAACATGAATGGAATACTAAAAGTAGTTTCTCTAAATTTCATGAAGAAAATTCCATATTAATTTTATTTTCTATTACCAGCTTGTCATTCAAATGCAACATTTTATATTGGTGGTAAGAAAGGCTTTAAAAATACATAGTAGTTTGTTCTTTCTGGGGTTTGGCAATTAACTCTGTTTCCACACTGCACCTGGGAAAAAACCAATCATTTTAATCTTCAAATAGTTGTGTTTAAGTCATAAGCACTTTTTTATTTTCAAACCAGCAGTATGATATCAATGATATCTTTAATAAGATTATTTTAACCACCTTGTTAAAATATCTTGCTAGTCATAGGCCTACATTACTATGGCACACCCGGAGCACCATAATGTATGTTCCTTTATATTCCTAACTGGGTTCTAATAAGTATGCCCAGGGTTTTATTTGTGGGTGAATAATGCAACAATGAAGTTTAAAAAGGCTGTTTCACTTTTCGTTCAGAAACAAAGTAAAACTTCTTCAAACTTCAAGAAGCAAACAGTAGTGGATAATCAAAGTAGAGTGGGTCCTTTTTCTTTTTTTTAAATACTGCTTTGTTTATTGATCCACTTGCCTTTGTTTTAAAGTATGTGTGTGTGTGTGTGTGTGTGTGTGTGTGTGTGGTGGCGGTGGGGGGGGGAGGTTGAAGGGGTGTGAATGCATGCAGTGTCATGATTATCTCAATAAGAAAAATCAAACCTGGGAGGATAAAGTACCTTATTCAAGACTACACAACCATTAAAGGATAGAGTTGAGACTAAAGACCAAGTTTGTATATTTCCAAAGCCCATAAACTTTCTACCACATCACATTCGTTTGCCTTATAGTATGAACTAACAAATCTCAGATATGATCTGTTTAAAGACAACTCCATTAAAAGAAAGCTTGATATAACAGTGAGCTTATATAGCGTTAGTTCTATCCCTCAACAGTAGCATTATTATTCAACATCTGTATAATTGGTTAAAACCACTGCCAAGGCTTGAATATATCTTCTCAGTATTTATAACCTCCTCTTAGAGGACTTAGAGCCAAGTGAGATCCCTGTGAGGGCTGAGTCAATAAAAACTGAATCAGTGAAATGAATTGGAGGAGCTTTCATAAGAGAAAGACAGACCCAATTAAATTCGTACACTGTACAGAAGAGCCTCGGAAGAGCTCTAAGTATAGCCATTGGTACAGAATGTTGAACACAAGAGAATTTGGACCATGTCAAATCCAAAGCAAAAGTTAAAATTCTTCTCCTGGCAGGAAGCATTTTTTTTTTAGGAGACCCCCTACTCTAGTCTGTAGAAAAGCACTTGTTTTGTGCTGTAATAGGGAGAGGGTGCTCTAGCTTGGTACAGTCAAGGTAGCATAGCAATAGCACAGTGTCCAGCTGTGTGACCTTGGGTAAGACACTTCCACTCTCTCAGTCTCTGTTTCTTCATTTTCTGCAATGTATTTAAGTACTAAGTCTGTTGCTAAAACAATCTAACTACATAGAAATCAGAGTTAATAATAAAAATGTGGAAAATTTTTAAACTAAAACATAGATAACAAATTAGAAGACATCATCCAAAATCCAAGATATAACTCAAATTTCCTAGAAAGGAAAATTATACCAAGTGAATTATAGTGCCCGTATATATAAATTAGCATATATATATATAGATAGATAGATAAAATAGCTAAGATGATCCATTCAGCTCATCAGGACTGATCATTCTAATAGTCCCTGTGGATCTCTATTACCATGCAGAACTAATTGTTAAGACCCACGGACGCAAATCAGTGTGGACAATGGTGCAGGACTCTTACTCTTTAGGAACAGCCTGATCAGATTATTTCGAGGAGTAGATGTAGACACAAATGAAAGTCCAGTCCATGTTAGGGCACACTAAGGCCTGAGACTGATTGTGGGACTGGTCAATCTTAGCCACATCTCCATGAATTTTCTCATCACACACCAACACAAGCTAAAAGATGGCACAGATCCTATTAGAAGTGCACTCACAACCCTTTCCAAGTCAAATATTGTGCTATTGCAAGACCTAAACTATCAGAAATAGCCTTGTGCTTCTAGCATATTTAAAGCTTCTAGACTGAGATGTCTGGTGAGAAAAGGTCTGGTGAATCCACTATTGTAATCTGTATTTCACAACATATTTACAGTGGAGACAATCTGACTACCTTAATCCCTGTTGTTGTGTGCAGTCGAGTTGATTCCGACTCATAGCGACCCAACAGGATTGAATTCACAATCAATGCTCATGGCAGCAGCAGTCAAGAAATCAAATAGTGCATTGCATTGGGCAAATCTTCTGCAAAAGACTTCTTTACAGTGTTAAAAAAAACAAAGATATCACTTTATGGACTAAGGTGCGCCTGACCCAAGCCTTGGTATAGCCTCATATACATGTCAAAGCTGGACAATGAATAAGGAAGACTGAAGAAGAATTGATGGCTTTGAATTATGGTGTTGATGTAGAATATTGAATATACCATGGACTGCCAGAAGAACAAACGAATTTGCCTTGGAAGAAGTACAGCCAGAATGTTCATTAGAAGTAAGGATGACGAGACTTTGTCTCGCATACATTGGACATGTTATCAGGAGGGACCAGTCCCTGGAGAAGGACTTCATGCTTGGTAAAGTAGAGGGTCAGTGAAAAAGCGGATTACACCTCAACATAAAGAGAACAAACATCTTTACAACTGGACCAATAAGCAACACCATGATAGATGGAGAAAAGACTGATGTTGTCAAGGATTTCATTTTACTTGGATCCACAGTCAATGCCCACGGAAGCAGCATGGAGTCATCCCATGAGGATGGTGCAGGACCGGGCAGTGTTTCGTTCTGTTGTACATAGGATAGCTGAGTCAGAACCGACTCAGCGGCACCTAACAACAACAACAAGACAGAGTAGAACTGCCCCATAGGATTTTCAAGACTGTAATCTTTACAAAAGCCGACTGTCACTTCTTTCTCCTGCAGAGAGGCTGGTGGGTTCAAAGCTACGACCTTTAGATTAGCAGCCAAGCGATTAACCACTGTGCCCCCCAGGGCTTCTTCCTTAATGCCTAGTGATCATCAAACTGTGTTTCTTATTACCCCAGCCTTTTGTGAAGAAGCCTTGGAGCTGGCTTGAGTATAAGAAGCAGTAAAGAGAAAAGGAGAGGGGCAGGGCTCCAAGTTCCTAATTGCTTCTTCTTCAACCAAAAGCTTCACCTTTTTTTCTGTTGTAAATACTGGAGTTCAAAGTAATTGTTTGTTTGTTTTTTAAAAGGTTTAGAACCACTCGTTCGCTTTCATATATTAGAATACAAGATAGTTTTAACAAAGATCCAAGATTGGACTGAGCTAAGCAAAGCAATGCAACAATAATAAAATCACCATTTGTAATAGCTTGAAAGTTCCTTGTTGGGAGTTGCTTTTTCATAATTAAATTTTAGCTAAACTTTAACTAAGTAGGTCAATGAAGTTCTAGCTCACATACAAAAGAATAACAAGTCTCAAGATTCCAAAGTAAAACATTAAGCCACTTCATCATTCATTCAACATTAAAAAAACAAAAAACAAAAAATAAATAAAAAACCAGTGCACTATTGCATGTGGTGAATGAAAAATAACTGGATAGGTTTTATTTAGCTCCACTGATCATGGACATAAACCAAATAGAGTTTAAAATAATCAGAAATCCAGTAGAATCTTTAGAGTTATTTGAGGAAAAATATTCGGTTATCCATGCATATGTGCAGAACAAAGATTTCTAAAATTATTACACTGCTTCCTACTTCTAGATAAAATTTTGATTATTCACTTGCCAAAAACTGTTAATTTTGTTGTCATTATGATAAATCATCCCATTTATTCATTAATTCAATATATATTTATAGAGTACTTTCTATATATCCAACATTGTGTTAACTTGTGTATATGTTGGTGAATAAAAAAGACATGATCTCTGCATAAAGCGGAGTTTGAATTCTAGGCCCTCTCTTCTTTCACTCTATATGTTCTCCATGGTGAATCTCATCTCTGCCCATGGCTTCCATTAACACCTGCATGCAGATGATTTGCAAATGTGTATTTCCAGCACTGAGGTCCAGATTGTTACATCCAACAGCCAACTTGGTATCTCCACTTTGATATATCAAGGGCACTTCAATCTCAATGCATTCGAAACCAGACTCAATGTTCCACGCTTACCCTAATCTGGTTCTCTTCTATCATCTCTTAGCATGATGAATGGTACTATTGGCCATCCAATTAAACCAGATAACCAGGAGTCAATCTTCACATCTATCTCTTCTTCAATACCTATATCTAATCTACTACTAAAACCAAAACCAAACCAAACCCGTTGCCGTTGAGTCGATTCCGACTCATAATGACCCTATAGGACAGAGTAGAACTGCCCCATAGGTTTTCCAAGGAGTGCCTAGTGGATTCGAAATGCCAACCTTTTGGTTAGCAGCCAAACTCTTAACCATTACGCCACCAGGGTTTCCAATCTACTATTAGTTTCTGTAGATTCTACTTCCTAACTATATTTTAAACTCATGCATGGCTTTTTTATCACTACCACCACCATCATAAACAAACAAACAAAACCCAAGCCAACTTCTCTCAATTTGATTCTGACTCCTGGCGACCCCATGTGTTTCAGAGTAGAACTGTGTTCCATTGGGTTTTCAGTGGCTGATTTTTTTGGAAGTAGATGCACAGGCCTTTTTTTTCGAGGTACCTCTGGGTAGACTCGAACCTTCAACCTTTTGGTTAGCAGCTAAGCACGTTAATTGCATCACCTAGGAATCACCCTAATAGGTGCTTTAAAATGCTTGTTAACTGGCAGAATAAGCGAATTGATGTATTAACCATCAAAACAAAGAGGCATGAAAGTATCTAATGAGTTTGGGAAAGATTAAGTAATATTCTTATTTGTCTAGATTGCATAACTGAGGTAAAATAGTAGAAGATAAAAACTGGGAAGAAAGATTGGTGTCAGGTCACAGTGAATGTTCAGTGCTATGCTTTTTGAGTTTGGATTGTTTTTTGTAGGTACTAACAAGAACTGAATGCTTTTTTTTCTTTCTGTTTTTGTTTTTATTAGGGGATGTACTGAATTTTAGAAAGATTATTCTAGAAACAGTGTATAACATGGATGGAAGGGAGAGAGATTAAATGTCAGATTGGGGTTAAGATGTGATTGGAACTTTGTAGGTAAGAGACATTGAGGTTCAGAACTGGAGGTTCAAATGGAAATGGGGAATAGATACAACAGAAACTGTGGAGGTAGTTTGTTTTTTCTTTATAGGACTTGTTCATATATCAGGATAGGAGAGGGAGGAAGAATTAAAGATAATTTAAACTTTGATAACATGAATGATAACAATAAGAAAGAGAAGCATTAGACCCTTGTAACTTATTGTCTAATGAACATCTTTAACTGGATGCCCCACATATATTAGAAAGTCAACAAACACGAAAAAGACCTTCTCAGCCCCTCAAACTACATCTCTCTTACATTTCTTATTTCGATAAATGCCATCACCAGTCACCTAGAAACTTCATGGTCATCTTTCGCTTTTCCTTCTCCTTGAACCATAATGTTCAGCTACTCCCTGTGTCTTATTCATTTTACCTCCTAAACCTCTCTCAGATTTTTTTCTCTTCTTGATAATTTCTCACATGGACTGCGGCAGGGGACTTTAATTTGTCTCCCTGTTTCCCATATATTTTTCCAGGCATCTTACTTATGGGAAACTATATAAGGTAATGGAAAGGGTCAGTGTTCAGAAGTAGATTGAACTATGTTCAACTCTCAGACCAATTTCTGGCTCTGTTACCTTTAATCCCAATTTCATTAATTATAAATGGGAGTTTGATGGTTGTGTGGATTAGAGACAGAATTATGCAATATATTTGGACTTAAGTGGTGCTGAATGTCAGTAGCAGTTGTTCCTCTTATTATTATTACTCTCATTACACATTTAGTCTCATTCAAACTAACTAGCTGTGTGACACTGGCCAAGCAATATAACCTTTGTAGGCTTGAGTTTACTAGTTTGTGAGATGGGGAAATTACTATCTACCTCAAAGTGTTGTTGAAAGGATGAAAATAGACATATATATTGCAAGAACACAATGCCTGAGATATAGCAAATGCTCAATAAATGTTGGTTCACTTTCCCTCACTGTCCCCTTTAATCATTTTAACTTTTCAAACTGTCAAACTCACTAGGCACATGGTAAACACTTCAAACAACCTGAAAGGTTCAAAATGAAAAGTATACCTATTTAAAACAAATAGGCTAATACTATACACATACTCCTGTACCTTGGCTTTTTCACTTAATATATTTTGGTGATCTTCCATGTTAGCATATATATCTATATATCTATCTATATCTATACATATACAAAGAGTGTGTGTGAGATTTGACTTCTTTTTAAAGCATATATAGATATAATTCTCTTTTTTAAACAATGATACAATATCCATTGTATGGATAAATCACAAACATTTAAACTTCCCTCATTCACTTATCTAGTGGCATGCTATTTGTTGCCATTTTTAGCTACTACAAACAATGCTATAATGAAATTCAACATATATATTTTCACAGGGGTTTAAGTACATTGGTGGGATAGATTTCTAGAGTGTAATTAACTGAATGAAATAGTAAGTAAGTCTAAAATCTGAGTAAATATTGCAAAGTTTATCTCCAAAAAAAGTGCACATATTTAAATTCATTTGTGAATATTGTATAGTTACAAACTTTTTCATATTTGACAATCTAATAGGTAAAAATGTTATCTTTGGTTTTCGTTTTTATTTCTTTAATTATATGTTAATTTCTGTGTTTTCCTGTGCTTATTTGTATTTCAGTTTTTGTGAACTGTATATTATTTTACAATTCTTAAAAATGATGTTAACAAAAGAAAAGAATCACAAGATCATCACAATTCATGCAGAAAAGGCATTCGACAAAGTCCAACACACATTCCTGATTAAAACTCTCAATAAAATAGGAATAGAAGGGAAACTCCTCAGCATAATAAAGAGCACCTATACAAAACAGACAGCCAACATCATTCTCAATGGAGAGAGGCTGAAAACATTCCCCATGAGAACAGACACAAGTCAAAGATGACCTTTATCACCACCCCTATTTAACACTGTGTTGCAAGTCCTAGCTAGAAAAATAAGGCAAGAAAAAGAAAAAAAGGGTACCCAAATTGGAAAGAAAGAAGTAAAACTATCCCTATTTGTAGATAGTATGATCCTATAAATAGAGAACCCCAAAGATTCCATATGAAAACTACTGGAAGTAATAGAAAGATTCAGCAGAGTAGCAGGATACAAGATCAACATGAAAAAAAATTAGTTGGATCCCCATACACCAATAAAGAGAACTTTGAAAAGGAAATCAGGAAAACAATACCATTTATAAACTCCAAACCAAACCAAACCAAACCCATTGCCGCTGAGTCAGTTAGAACTCATAGTGACCCTATAGGACAGAGTAGAACTGCTCCATAGGGTTTCCAAGGAGTGATTTGTGGATTCGAACTGCTGACCTTTTGGTTAGCAGTTGAGCTCCTAAACACTGTGCCATCAGGTCTTCAATATCTTTTAAAATAGTCCCTAAAAAGATAAAATACTTAGGAATAAGTCTAAAGAGGGACATAAAAAACCTATACAAAGAAAACTACTAAACACTATTGCAAGAAACCAAAAGAGATCTACATAAATGGAAAAACATACCATGATCATGGATAGGAAAACATAACATTGTGAAAATGTTAATTCTACCTAAAGCAATCTAAAGATATAATGCATTCCTGATGCAAATACCACAATGTTCTTTAATGAGATGGAAAAACTAATTGTCCACATCATAGGGAAATGAAAGAGGCCCTGGATAAGCAAAGCATTATTGAAGAAAAAGAACAAAGTAGGCTGCCTCACATTATCTGATCTCAGAAACTAGTATACAAAAGAGTAGTCAAAACAGCCTGGTATTGGTACAATGACAGACACATAGACCAATGGAACAGAATTGAGAACCCAGATGTAAATCCATCCACCTATGATCAACTGATCTTTGACGAAAGACCAAAATCCATTAAATGGTAGAAAGATAGTCCTTTTAACAAACGATGCTGGCAAAATTGAATGTCCATCTGTAAAGAAATGAAACAAGACCCATACCTCACACTCTAGACAAAAACTAACTCAAAATGGATCAAAGACCTAAATATAAAACCTAAAATGATAAAGATCATGAAAGAAAAAATAGGGACAATGCTAGGGGCCCTAATACATGGCATAAATACAACAGAAACCATAACTAACAATGCACAAATACCAGAAGATAAACTACATAACTAGGAGCTTCTAAAAATTAAACACGCTCATCAAAAGATTTCACCAAAAGACTAAAAAGAGAACCTACAGACTAGGAAAAAATTTTTGACTAGGACATATCTGACAAGGGTCTAGTCTCTAAAATCTATGGAACACTTCAACACCTCAATAACAAAAAGACAAATAATCCAATTAAAAAATGGGCAAAGGATATGAACAGACACTTTACCAAAGAAGACATTCAGGCGGCTAACAGACACATGAAGAAATGCTAGCCATCACCAGCCATTAAAAAAAAAAAACCCTCTGCCACCGAGTCGATTCTGACCCGTAATGACCATACAGGATAGAGTAGAACTGCCGCATAGGGTTTCCAAGGAGTGGCTGGTGGATTCGAATTGCTGACCTTTTGGTTAGCAGCCAGGCTCTTAACCACTGTGCCACCAGGGCTCCACTAGCCATTAGAGAAATGCAAATCAAGACTACAATGAGATACCATCTCACCCTGACATTAGTGGCACTAATCCAGAAACAGAAAATGGCAAATGCTGGAGAGGTTGTGGGGAGATTAGAACTCTTATGCACTGCTGGTGGGAATGAAAAATGGTACAACCACTATGGAAAACAATATGGCACCTCATTAAAAAACTGGAAATAGAAATACCTTACTATCCAGAAATCTAACTCCTAGGAATATATCCTAGAGAAATAAAAGCTGTCACATGAGTAGACATATGCATACCCATGTTCATTGCAGCATTATTCACAATAGCAAAAAGATGGAAAAACCTAATGCCCATCAACAGATGAGTGGATAAACAAATTATGGTATATATGCAATGGAATACTATGCAGTGATAAAGAACAATGATGAATCCGTGAAACATCTCACAACATGAAAGAATCTGGAGGGCATTATCCTGAGTGAAATAAGTCAATCACAAAAGGACAAATATTGTATGACACCACTATTATAAAAAGCCAAGAAAAAGTTTACACAGAGAAAAAAAAATCTTTGATGGTTATGTGGGAGGGGAGAGATGGGGAGGGGAAATTACTAGCTAGACAGTAGACAAATGTTAATTTTGGTGAAGGGAAAGACAACACACTATATAAGGGAAGTCAGCACAACTTGACCAAGGCAAAGTCATAGAACCTTCCTAGACAGATCCAGACACCTTGAGGGACCAAGTTACTGGGGCTGAGGGCTGGAGATCAGGGTCTCGGGGGACATCTAGGTCAATTGGTATAACATAGTTCATAAAGAAAACGTTCCACATCCTACTTTGGTGAGTAGCATCTGGGGTCTTAAAAGCGGTCATCTAAGATATGTCTATTGGTCCCATCACGTTCGGAGCAAAGGAGAATAAAGAAAACCAAAGGCACAAGGAAAATATTAGTCCAGAGGACTAATGGACCACATGAACCACAGCCTCCACTAGTCTGATCCCCGAAGAACCAGATGGTGTCCAGCTACCACCACTGACTGTTGTGATAGGGATCACAATAGAGGGTCCTGGACAGAGTGGGAGAAAAATGTAGAACAAAATTCAAATTCACAAAAAAAGTCCAGACTTACTGGTTTGACAGAGACTGGAAGAACTCCCAAGACTATGGCCCCCGGATACTCTAACTCAGAACCGAAGCCACTCTCGAAGTCCTCCTTTCAGTCAAAGATTGTTGCTGTTGTTAAGTGCCATTGAGTCAATTCTGACCTTAGCAACCCTATGTACAACAGAATGAAACATTGCCTGGTCCTGCACCATCCTCACAATATTGTTATGCTCGAGCCCATTGTTGCAGCCACTATGTCAATCCATCTTGTTGAGGGTCTTCCTCTATTTCGATGGCCCTTTACTTTACCAAACAAGATGTTGTCCTTCTCCAGGGACTGCTCCCTCCTAGCCAAAGATTAGACAGGCCTATAAACCAAATAACAACACAGGTGAGGAACTTGCTTCGTAGTTCAATCAAGTATATGAGATCAAATGGGCAGCACCTGCCCAAAAGCAAATCTAAGAAGGCAGGAAGGAATAGGAAAAATGGACAAATGGTCATGAAGAACCCAAGGAGGAAACGGAAAGGGCGAGAGTGCTGATATATTGTGGAGATTGCAACAATGTCACAAAAGGATTTTTGTATAAAGTTTTGAACACGATTCATGATCATTAGCCATTAGAGAAATGCAAATCAAAACTACAATGAGATACCATCTCACCCCAACAAGGCTAGCATTAATCCAAAAAACACAAAATA
>NW_004444002.1:6335968-6369539 GCF_000243295.1 Trichechus manatus latirostris
GGCATTATGCTGAGTGAATTTACTCAGTCACAAAAGGACAAATATTGTATAAGACCACTATTATAAGAACTCAAGAAAAGGTTTAAACACAGAAGACAATATTCTTTGATAGTTACGAGGGTGGGGAGGGAGGGAGAGTGGTATTCACTAACTAGATAGTAGATAAGAATTATCTTAGGTGAAGGGAAGGACAACACATATTACAGAGGAAGTCGGCACAACTGGACTAAACCAAAGCTAAGAAGTTTCCTGAATACAAGCAGACACTTCAAGCGACAGAGTAGCAGGGGTAGGGCTCTGGGGACTATGCTCAGGGGACATCTAGGTCAATTGGCATAACAAAGTTTATTAAGAAAACGTTCCACATCCCACTTTGGTAAGTGGCGTCTGGGGTCTTAAAAGCTAGCGAGTGGCCATCTAAGATGCATCAATTAGTCCCAACCCACCTGGAGCAAAAGAGAATGAAGAACACCAAAGATACAAGGAAAATATTAGCCCAAGAGACAGAAAGGGCCACGTAAACCAGAGACTCCATCAGCCTGAGACCAGAGGAACTAGATGGTGCCTGGCTACCACCAATGACCGCCCTGACAGGGAATACAACAGAGAGTCCCGACAGAGCAGGAGAAAAGTGGGGTGCAGAACTCAAATTCTAGTAAAAAGATCAGACTTAATGGTCTAACTCAGACTGGAGGGACCCTGAAAGTCACGGTCCCCGGACTCTCTGTTAGCCCAGAATTGAAACCTTTCCCACAGCTAACGCTTCAGACATAGATTAGACTGGACTATAAGACATAAAATGATACTTGTGAAGAGTGTGCTTCTCAGCTCAAGTAGATACATGAGACTAAATGGGCAGCTCTTGTCCGGAGGCGAGATGAGAAGGGAAAAAGGGACAGGAGCTGGTTGAATGGACGCGGGAAGTCCTGGGTGGAAAGGAGGAGTGTGCTGTCACATTATAGGGAGAGCAACTAGGATCACATAACAATGTGTGTATAAATTTTTGTATGAGAAACTGACTTGAACTGTAGACGATCACTTAAAACACAACAAAAACATGAATAAAGTTCACTTGCAAAAAAAAAATTTAATGCGGAATGAATTCGCACTGTAAACTTTCACGTAAAACACAATAAATTTTTTAAAAAACGATGTGGTTTGTCCTGTACTTAGACATTTGTAGAAGCTCTTTGCATATTACTGAAATTAGAGTTTTTTTTTTCTGTTAACTTAGTGAAATGAATGAATGGGTTTCTAGTAGTTTTCCCAATTTGTTATTTTATTTTTTAATTTTGTTTATGGTATTTTTGCATGCAAAATTTATCAATCCTTCTCTATAAATGTTTGTTGAACAAATGAATTAGAAACTTTTGATTGGGCTGAACTAACTCTAAACTAAATCCTCATGAGATCTACTAGGCTATAATTATTTCCCTTTTCTAAACTAAAGGCCTATAATATTAAAGCTTAAGGTGAACCTTTCAAAGTTCTTCAGAGGCTACATTTCACAGACTTTGAGTAAATACAAAGCAAAAATTATGTTTCTTTGTTAATATATTCTATGTAAATCTTCATCATTAGCTGACATCAACTTGAAAACAATTATTTACTGGGGATTTTTTTCTTCTGCGACCTCATTCAGACTTGATATAAGCAATCTGTAGAATCCCTTCTTTTATTATGACTGAACACTAAAATTCCTCTGGTGGTTCTGTGTGATTTATGTATAGCTATAAGCATAAGTCATGTAAGACAGTAAAGTCTACACCACTTATAAGAATGACTCATAGGCTGCCATACTGTATGTGAGATTTATAAAGAGCATACTATTTTGTCACCTTGTTCCTGAACACGTAGATGAATTTCAGATAACACTTATCAGAGATAAAAATAGATAGGATAACATTAGTTGAGGCTACCACTTTATAAATGAGCACAATGCATTAAAAGACCTTATTACAAAGTGTATCTCAAGAATGGGGACATTTTTATTAAAATAGACAATTAAGTCAGTAATAAAACGATAAGCTCCTTAGTGTCTTTTGATTTTCAGGGAAAAGAAACCCCGAAGAAGACACACACACGTATAAAGAAATACAATTGCTCAAGTATTAGTGCCCCTCTGAGTATGGAGCAGGGGAGATTATTACAAAACAAAACACCTTTCTCCAAGAATATATATTGTTTATGAGGTGATAATGATACAGTTTTTGTGTTTGCTTTTAATCTTAATCTGTAAGACCATATAGAGTAGATGGAAATAGGTTTTAAAACTGGCTTTAATCTCATGAGAAATAAAAAGCTCAGATTGGACATTTTGTAGGGGCTGAGTGTGGGGAAAACGGGTAACAAAATGAACAGAGAATTCTACCTTTACTTAAATTTGCTGAACCCTAGTCTTCTTGAAGTAAGATGACCGGTTATTGTTTGATTTTGAGAAAGTCCTCTTCATTCATTCTTAAAATGAATCCTGATTTAACAATGTTTTAAGAACCTCATAACAGCCCTTGACAACATTGGAGACAACATTAGACATTGCAAAAACAGATCTGGGAATCCTAATTCATCCACTGAGCTCTGAGCAGGACAATCTTTGTACTTTTAGATCTTGGAGCTCTACTATTTCTCCAAATATGAGACCAAGGAAAAAAAATCATTTCCTTGATCATTTCAGTAGTCTGCGGTCAGTGTGTTGCTATCTTCTGGAACCTCATTTGTCTCACTGGCAGCGAATAGATACCTTTTGGCTGGTAAGGGTATGATTACAAACCTCACTAGTCATCCCATCCCTCTTTGCCTATAACCATGTTAGAATTCAGTGTTAACCAGAAAGAAGCTCACCACGAAGGGTAAAGAATTGCAACATTGAGCTTCCCTGAAAAGCCCACCTTCCAAGCGCGTGCCTCACGGCATTTTCGGATTGTATCTCACATTTGGTCTCAATGGGGTGATTGTCAGTGTCAAGTGTGGGATACACAGTGATGAGGGCTGACAGTTACCTAAAAGTCACTATGAGAGGTCAGAGAAGAAGAATATTTTTGTCTCATGGATCAGGCTTTGGGAAAGATGAACCAAAAAAATACTTCAGAGGCACAACGCTGTATGCCTCCTGGATCAAGCTTTCAATGAGGAGGGAAAGGTTTTCTATCATCTTCCCAAGAAAAGGAATTCAATTACAGACACATTTCTGTATTAAATCAAACTTATTTGGGGAGAAGAAAAGAAAGTAGGAGAGAATCTATTTCTCTGACTGGAAAACAAAATCACATTAAATATAAAATCTATCTTAAAACAATATCACAGATATCAAACTGCCAAAAGCAAAAAGCTACCTAGTTAAAATGAAAACTTCAGGCATTTTTTAAAATATAATAAGCTCAACTTTCTTCTTATGATATGGTCTCATTAAGAGAATTCTGAATTTAAATCTACTATCTATCTATCTACCTTTTCAATAGGACCCTCAACTTTCACCATTACACTGTAAAATAAAGTTCCTGCAGAATCCTTAGAGATAAGAAACTAGCCGCTACACACTCAGACTTTCCAAATTAAAAATAAATACTAATACCCTTCTCCAGGGAGAACTGGGCTCCTAAGAAGAGAAGAAGTGAATAGCTAGCTGCAGGTCTACTTTCAAGTCATTCTAAATATAACCTCCACAGTTAAAATATCAGAAAATAAATAAATTAATAAGTGACATACTGATGAATTTTCAAAGGAGGCAATCAAGAAGGTGACAAATGTTACAATGACAAGACTCCGATGCCTAAGGCAAAATGTTCAAAAAGCAAGACGGACCTGAGAGCCGTACAATCTTGGTGACCCATCCAGGAGTTGCCTGACAACTGGCTTCATTTTTAGAACACTTCACTTTTAGAAAAAAGGGAGAGAAATATGAAAATCAAATAGAAACAGGGTGTGTTTTTTAAAAGGTCCCAAATTTGACATAAAGCAAGGATTACATCATCTGGAAGTATTCTGTGAGACTGGCCCTCCATTGATCAGTGGAACAGCACTGGTGACTTGATTAGATGGCTGACAAACCCACCACTACCACCTTGCTCATCCTGGCCATAAACTCAAGGTTCATCTGTGTGACACTGGGCTGGAAATTTTCAGCAATGGAGTAATTTCTCTGGATAATTCTTTCATTTCCCTAATACAACACAGATGAAAAGATTGGACTAGAATTAATCATCAACAGCTTAGTATGAATAGGTTGATGGTCATTAATACCTTAGTATGAACATGTTTTAATTACCTCTTGCTTTCTTCATGTATGATGTCCTTGATGTCATTCCACAACTCATCCAGTCTTCAGTCATCAGAGTTCAACCCGTCAAACCTATTCTTGAGATGGTCTATAAATTCAGGTGGGATAGACTCAAGGTCGTACTTTGGCTCTTGTGGACTTGTTCTAATTTTCTTCAGTTTCAACTTGGACTTGCATATGAACAATTGATGGTCTGTTCCACAGTCGGCACCTGGCCTTGTTCTGACTGATGATATTGAGCTCTTCCATGTTCTCTTTGCACAGACGTAGTCAATTTGATTCCTGTGTATTCCATCTGGCATGGTCCATGTGTAAAGTCATCGTTTATGTTGGTGAAAAAAGGTATTTGCAATGAAGAAGTCAGTGGACTTGCAAAATTCTATCATGAAATCTCCAGCATTGTTTCTATCACTAAGGCCATATTTTCCAACTACCAATCCTTCTTCTTTGTTTCCAACTTTTGCACTCAATAACAACCTGTGTTATGCAGATGACACAACCTTGCTTGCTGAAAGTTAAGAGGATTTGAAGCACTTACTGATGAAGATCAACGACCACAGCCTTCAGTATGGATTACACCTCAATATAAAGAAAACAAAAATCCTCACAACTAAACCAATAAGGAACATCAAAATAAACGCAGAAAAGACTGAAGTTGTCAGGGACTTCATTTTACTTGGATCCATAATCAACACCCATGGAAGCAGCAGTCAAGAAATCAAAAGATGCATTGCATTGGGCAAATCTGCTGCAAAATACCTTTTTAAAGTACTGAAAAGCAAAGACGTCACCTTGAAGAGCTAGGTGCACCTGACCCAAGCCATGGTGTTTTCAGTCGTCTCATATGCATGCAAAAGCTTGATGATGTATAAGGAAGACCGAAGAAGAACTGATGCCTTTGAATTGTGGTGTTGGCAAAGAATGTTGAATATACTATGGACTACCAAAAGAAGGAACAAATCTGTCTCGGAAGAAGCACAACCAGAATCCTCCTCAGAAGCAAGGATGGCGAGACTTTGTCTCACAAACTTTGGACATGTTATCAGGAGAGATCAGTTCCTAGAGAAGGACATCACGCTTGGTAAAGTAGAGGGTCATCGAAAAAGATTAAGATCCTCAACGAGATGGATTGACACAGTGGCTGCAACAATGGACTCGAACATAAGAACGATTGTGAGGCTGCAGTAGGACCAGGCAGTGTTTCGTTCTGTTGTACATAGGGTTGCTATGAGTTGGAACAAACTCAATGAAGCCTAACAACATGAATATGTTTTATAATATTTACTGGTCAGTCAATTACCAAAGCCCTGTATGAATGGGGTACAAAGAAAGAATAGGGTTATATTCTCTAAGTTCTCTTCCTAGATGATTAAATCCAATCCAAGTTTTAAAATAGTGTCTGTATCCCATTGGCTTCCTAATCTCTGTCTCTAGCTCTGACATCACTCCTGAACTCTAGGTTTATATATAAAACTTTCTTTTGATTATTTGACAATTCTATTCAGATCTTAAATTTAGTATGTCTACCATACTCACTTACTCAGGCTAAAAAAATACATTATTTCCCTAACCTCTCTTTCTTCTAGTACATCACCAAATGCAGTTGGCTTTTTCCAAAATATATCTCTGATCCATCTACTTATCCATCCCACCTGTCACCAACATACTACAAACCACTATCATCTTTTACCTATAACTGCTTTTACTCTTTACGTTTCACAATACGTTTTCCACCCTGCAGCCAGAGTGATCTTTTTTAAAAAGTAAAATACATTCTTCCACTCCTATGCTTAAAAATCTTCCAATGGCTGTCTATTATGCGAAGAATAAACTCCAAACTCTAAACAATTGCTGACAAGTCCTTTTGTATAATTTATCCCCACGAGTCTGTCAGTTTGTCATATTGTGGGGACTTGCATGTTGCTGTGATGCTGGAAGCTATGCCACCGGTATTCAGGTAAACCAGCAGGGTCACCCAAGGAGGACAGGTTTCAGTTGAGCTTCCAGATTAGGACAGACTAGGAAAGACTAGGAAGACTACTTCTGAAAAGAATTAGCCTGTGAAAACTTTATGAATAGCAGCAGAACATTGTATCATACAGTGCTGGAAGATAAGCCCCATCCCATCCCCCAAGTTGGAAGACACTCAAAACACTACTGGGAAAGAGCTGTCTCCTCAAAGTAGAGTCGACTTTAATGACGTGGATGGAGTCAAGCTTTCGGGACCTTTATTTTCTGATCTGACATGACTCAAAATGAGAAGAAACAGCTACAAACATCCATTAATAAATGGAACATGGAATGCACAAAGTATGAATCTAGGAAAATTGGAAATCATAAAAAATGAAATGGAACGCATAAAAATTGATATCCTAGGCATTAGTGAGCTGAAATGGACTGGTATTGGCCATTTTGAATCAGACAAGCATATGGTCTACTATGCCGGGAATGACAACTTGAAGAGGAATGGCCTTCATCATCAAAAAGAACATTTCAAGATCTATCCTGAAGTACGATGCTGTCAGTGAAAGGATAATATCCATACACCTACAAGGAAGACCAGTTAATACTACTATTATTCAAATTAGTGCACCAACCACCAAGGCCGAAGATGAAGAAACTGAAGATTTTTACCAACTTCTGCAGTCTGGAATTGATCGAACATGCAATCAGGATGCATTGATAATTACTGGTGATTGGAAGACAAAACATGGAAACAAAGAAGAAGGATCAGTAGTTGGAAAATATGGCCTTGGTTAAAAGGATGCCAGAGATTGCATGATAGAATTTTGCAAGCCCAATGACTTTTTCATTACAAATACCTTTTTTCACCAACATAAACTGCAACTATACACATGGACCACACCAGATGGAATACACAGGAATCAAATTGACCACATTTTTGGAAAGAGAAGGTGGGAAAGCTCAATATCATCAGTCAGAACAAGGCCAGGCCAACTGCAGAAGAGATCATCAATTGCTCACATGCAAGTTCAAGTTGAAACTGAAGAAAATTAGAACAAGTCCATGAAAGTCAAAGTACGACCTTGAGTCTATCCCACCTGAATTTAGAGACCATCTCGAGAATAGATTTGACGGGTTGAACACTAATGACAGAAGACCAGATGAGTTATGGAATGACATCAAGGACGTCATACATGAAGAAAGCAAGAGGTCATTAAAAAGACAGGTAAGAGAGAAAAGACCCAAATGGATGTCAGAAGAGACTCTGAAAGTTACTTTTTAACGTCGAGTAGCTAAAGGAAAAGGAAGAAATGATGACGTAAAAGAACTGAACAGACAATTTCAAAGGGCGGCTCGAGAAGACAAAGTAAAGTATTATAATGACATGTGCAAAGAGCTGGAGATAGAAAACCAAAAGGGAAGAACATGCTCAGCATTTCTCAAGCTGAAAGAACTGAAGAAAAAATTCAAGCCTCAAATTGAAATGTTTAAGGATACTATTGGGAAAATATTAAACGATGCAGGAAGCATCAAAAGAAGATGGAAAGAATTCACAGAGTCATTATACCAAAAAGAATTGGTCGACTTTCAACTATTTCAAGATGTAGCATATGATCAGGAACCGATGGTACTGAAGGAAGAAGTCCAAGCTGCACTGAAGGCATTGGAGAAAAACAGGGCTCCAGGAATTGACAGAATATCAGTCGAGATGTTTCAACAGCTCTGGAAGTGCTCACTTGTCTATGCCAAGACATTTGGAAAACAGCTACCTGGACAACCGACTGGAAGAGATCCGTATTTATGCCTATTCTCAAGAAAGGTGATCCAACTGAATGTGGAAATTATCGAACAATATCATTAATATCACATGCAAGTAAAATTTTGCTGAAGGTCATTCGAAAGCAGCTGCAACAGTATATTTACAGGGAACTGCCAGAAATTCAGGCAGGATTCAGAAGAGAATGTGGAACCATGGATATCATTGCTTATAATCAGATGGCTCCTGGCTGAAAGCAGAGAATACCAGAACGATGTCTACCTGTGTTTTATTGACTTTGCAAAGGCATTCTTCCCAATTCTTAACATTGGGAAGACTGGGAATTCCAGAACACTTACTTGTGCTCATGAGGAACCTGTACATGGATCAAGAGGCAGTTGTTCTCACAGAACAAGGGGATCCTGCATGGTTTAAAGTCAGGAAAGGTGTGCATCAGGGTTGTATCCTTTCACCATACCTATTCAATCTGTATGCTGAGCAAATAATCTGAGAAGCTAGACTATATAAAGAAGAATGGGGCATCAGGATTGGAGGAAGACTCATTAACGATCTGCGTTATGCAGATGGTGCAACATTGCTTGCTGAAACTGAAGAGGACTTGAAGCACTTACTGATGAAGATCAAAGACCACAGCCTTCAGTATGGATTACACCTCAACATAAAGAAAACAAAAATCCTCACAACTGGGCCAATAAGTAAGTAACATCATGATAAATGGATAAAACATTGAAATTGTCAAGGGTTTCATTTTACATGGATCCACAATCAACACCCATAGAAGCAGCAGTCAAGAAATCAAAAGGCGCATTGCATTGGGTAAATCTGCTGCAAAAGACCACTTTAAAGTGTTGAAAAGCAAAGATGTCACCTTGAAGACTAAGGTGCGCCTAACCCAAGCCATGGTTTTCTCGATTGCATCATATGCATGGGAAGGCTGGACAATGAATAAGGAAGACCAAAGAAGAATTGACGCCTTTGAATTGTGGTATTGGTGAAAATCATTGAATATACCATGGACTGCCAAAAGAACGAACAAATCTGTCTTGGAAGAACTACAGCCAGAATGCTGCTTAGAAGCAAGGATGGCCAAACTACATCTTACATACTTTGGATATATTGTCAGGCGGGATCAGTCCCTGGAGAAGGACATCATGCTTGGTAAAGTAGAGGGTCAGTGAAAAAGAGAAAGACCCTCAGTGAGATGGATTGACACAGTGGCTGCAACAAGGGGCTCAAGCATAAGAACGATTGTGAGGATGGTGCGGAACCAGGCAGTGTTTTCGTTCTGTAGCACATAAGGTCACTATGAGTCGGAACCGACTCAACATCACCTAACAACAACAACCCCTGAACCAAATCCAAACCAAACCCATTGCCATCAAGTTAATTCTAACTCATAGCGACCTATAGGACAGAGAAGAACTATCCCAGAGAGTTTCCAAGAAGTGGCTGGTGGATTCAAACTGCCGACGTTTGGTGAGTTCCGTAGCTCTTAACCAATATGCCACTAGGTCTCCATCTACTGCCATTCTCTCCTTATATCTGTTCCTTGTATATGCAAATCTCATTTTCAACTCAGGGGCTATGCCATTGGTATTTCCTCTCTCTGGAACATGCAGATCAAGGCTAGCTCCTTGTCTGTAAGATCTCAGCTTAAGTGCCATCTAATCAGAGAGTCCTTTCCTGGACACTTAATTTAAATAGTCTCCTAGTCACTCTTCAACCCATCCCAAATCTTCCTAGCATGTATTTCTTACTGAATATATATTGTTGTTGTTCGTTGCTGTTGAGTCAATTCTGACTCGTTCTGACCCCAAGTGTGCAGAGTAGAAGTGCACTCCATAGAGTTTGTGACCTTTTGGAAATAAATCGCCGGACCTTACTTCTGAGATGCCTCTTGGTGGGTTTGAATCACCAACCTTTCAGTTAGCAGTTCAGTGCTTAATCACTTATGCCACCCAGGGACTCTTATATACATACTATATACATATACGTATAAGTATGTATGTATATACATGTTAATGATGTCAGGTGCCATTGAGTCGATTTTCAACTCCTAGTGACCCCATGTACATATATACACACATATGTACCTGTAATTAATTTACTTATTTTTATATCTTCCCCAAGACATGAATGTAAGTTGCATGAGACCAAGGATTTTGCTTGCCTTATTCACCACTGTATATCGAGAACCTACAACAGTGTACTGCACAATGTAGACATTCAATGATTTGACTGAAATATGATAATTTATGCCCTCCTTTGTCATCCAATTGAATATTATACCCCTTGCCCCAGGCTATGCTCTATCTCATTAACCGTTTTTTTGTTTCTTCATAGCACTTAGCATTGGCTGAAATTATCACATTCACTTATTAGCTTCTTTTTTATTGTATATCATCCTTAATTAGAATGCAAAGATTATGACAACAAGGGTCTTGTCTGTTTGTTCACCATTTGATATTCAACACCTACACCTAAATCAATGCTTGGCACATAGTAATAGCTCAAAAATATTTGGTGGTTAAACGAATGAATTTTGATGGAAAAGTTACAGAAGGGATTAGTAGACATTATGATTTATCCTCTCAAATGCTAGGTTTTTGCAACTGCTTCTCTGGGAAGGGAGCAGGTATTTGGATAGTGTAATAATAGCAGTTTAAATTTATGGAGAACAGAATTATAGGGGGCACTGTTCTAAGTATTTTACATATTGTCATGGATTGAACTGTGTCCCCCCAAAATGTGTGTCAACTTGGCTAAGCTATGATTCCCAGTATTGTGTGATGGTCCACCATTTTGTCATCTGAGGTAATTTTCCGATGTGTTGTGAATTCTACCTCTATGATGTTAATGAGGTGGGAGCCAGGACTCAATCTACAAGATCAGGTTGTGTCTTAAGTCAATATCTTTCGAGATATTAAAGATAGAAGCGAACAGAGAGACGGGGGAACCTCATATCACCAAGAAACAAGATCCAAGAGAATAGCAAGTCTTTTGGACCCAGGGTCCCTGTCCTGAGAAGTTCCTCGACCTGGGAAGATTGATGACAAGGGCCTTCCCCCAGAGCCAACAAAGAAAGAAAGCCTTCCCCTGGAAATGGCACCCTAAATTTGGACCTCTAGCATCCTAAACTGTGAGACCCCCCACGTGTCTGTCAGTTTGTCGTACTCTGTGTTTGTCAAAGGGCGGCTCGAGAAGACAAAGTAAAGTATTATAATGGCATGTGCAAAGACTTGGAGTTAGAAAACCAAAAGGGAAGAACTCTCTCGTCATTTCTCAAGCTGAAAGAACTGAAGAAAAAATTCAAGCCTCAGGTTGTAATATTGAAGGATTGTATTGGGAAAATACTAAATGACACAGGAAGCATCAAAAGATGATGGAAGGAATATACAGAGTCACTTTACCAAAAAGAATTGGTCAATGTTCCATCATTTCAGGAAGTAGCATATGATCAGGAACCAATGGTACTGAAGGAAGAGGTCCAAGCTGCACTGAAGGCATTGGTGAAAAACAAAGCTCCAGGAACTGACAGAATATCAACTGAGATGTTGCAACAAATGGGATGCAGTGCTGGAGGTGCTCACTCCTCTATACCAAGAAATTTGGAGGACCGCTGCCTGGCCAACTGATTGGAAGAGATCCATATTTGTGCACATTCCAAAGAAAGGTGATCCAACAGAATGCCGAAATTATTGAAAAATATCATTAATATCACGGGCAAGTAAAATTTTGTTGAAGATCATTCAAAAGAGGCTGCAGCAGTACATTGACAGGAAACTGTCAGAAATTCAAGCCAGATCCAGAAGAGGACGTGGAACCAAGGATATTATTGCAGATATCAGATGGATCCTGGTTGAAAGCAGAGAATACCAGAAAGATGTTTACCTGTGTTTTATTGGCTTTGCAAAGGCACTCAACTGTGTGGATCATAACAAATTATGCATAACATTTCAAAGAATGGGAATTCCAGAACAGTTAATGGTGCTCAGGAAGAACTTGTACATGGATAAAGAGGCAATCGTTTGAACAGAAAAAGGGGATACTACATGGTTTAAAGTCAGGAAATGTATGCGTCAGGGTTGTATGCTTTCACCATATTTATTCATTCTGTATGCTAAGCAAATTATTTGAGAAACTGGACTATATGAAGAAGAATGGGGCATCTGGGTTGGAGGAAGACTCATTAACAATCTGCATTATACAGAAAACACAACCTTCCTTGCTGAAAGTGAAGAGGACTTGAAGCACCTACTGATGAAGATCAAAGACCACAGCCTTCAGTATGGATTACACCTCAACATAAAAGAAAATAAAAATCCTCACATCTGGACCTACAAGCAACATCACGATAAATGGAGAAAAGATTGAAGTTGTCAAGGATTTCATTTTACTTGGATCGACAATAAACACTCATGGAAGCAGCAATCAAGAAATCAAATGACCCCTGGTCTCTCCATCACCCCAGAACTAAAACAATTTCCGAGGCCAACTCTTCAGACAGGGATTGGACTGGACTATGGGACATAAAGTGATAGTTGTGAAGAATGTGCCCCTTAGACAAGTAGATACAAGACACCAAAGGGGCGGCTTCTGTCCAGAGGTGAGATGGGAAGGCAGAAAGAGTTAGGAGCTGGTTGAATGTTCATGGGGAATCAGGGGCGGAGGGGAGGAGTGTGCTGTCGCAGAACGGGGTGAGCGGTTGGGGTCTCATAACAATGTATGTAAAAAAAATTCTGTATGGGAGACTAACTTGAAATGTAAACTTCATTTGATTACAACAATAAAAAAAGAAATCAAATGCCGTAATGCATTGAACAAATCTGCTGTCAAAGACCTCTTTAAAGTGTTAAAAAGTAAAGATGTCACCTTGAAGACTAAGGTGCGCCTGACCCAAGCCATGATGTTTTCAATTGCCTCATATGCATGCGGAAGCTGGACAATGAATAAGGAAGATCGAAGAAGAATTGATGCCTTTGAACTATGGTGTCGGTGAAGAATATTGAATATACCATAGACTGCCAAAAGAATGAACAAATCTGTCTTAGAAGAAGTACAGCCAGAATCCTCCTTAGAAGCAAGGATGCTGAGACTTCCTTTTACATATTTAGGGCATATTATCAAGAGGGACCAGTCCCTGGAGAAGGCTATCACGCTTGGTAAAGTACAGGGTGACTGAAAAGGAGGAAGATCCTCAATGTGATGGATTGACACAGTGGCTGCAACAATGGGCTCAAGCATAACAAGGATTGTGAGGATGGTGCAGGACTGGGCAGTGTTTTGTTCTGTTGTACATAGGGTCGCTATGAGTCAGTACCGACTCAGCAGCACCTAACAACAACAACAACAGAATGTGAGAGAATAAATTTCTCTTTGTTAAAGCCATCCACTTGTGGTATTTCTGTTATAGCATCACTAGATAACTAAGAGATACATATTAACTCAGTAAATGTCATAACATCCCAATGGGGGAGGTATTATCATCAACTCCATTCTAAAGAATATGAAATTGAGGAAAAAGAGTTAGGGTAAAAGTCCAATATTAGGTTTCCATTATTATTTTTATGTCTCTCCCCCACCTAGAGGGCCAGAATTTCAACCTAGACTACTAACTTGAGAGACCACCTTCTTGAGTGATATGCCATAACGGTTTTAACATAGCATTTGGGGCATGGTAGCTTTATAATAAAAGTTTGTTGAGGAATACATAATTCACTCCTGTGAGTTGCCTAGGTGTGGCTTAGCTCCAGACCCTTGAGTGAAGGAGAAAGACGACCTTCACCATCTCAAGGTCACCTTTAGGCCTGAAGGTTCCAGGAAATTTTTTTTTCTGAACCTCATTTATTTTTATTTCACCCTAGATCCCAGAATGCACTTGATTCAGACCATTAGTGAAAAATAATTTGAGACACCATCAGTAAATACATTTAGAAAAGTTATTGTTTTCCCCTATTCTGATAAATTGTCAATGTGTTGCCTATCATTTTTCTCAAAAAAAAAAAAATTTCCCCTTTCTTCTAGCACCACCTACTTCTGCTTCCTTTCTGGATGACTTTACAGGGAATTCTTTCTTGAGGCAGACAGTCTCTGTATCATTAGCACAAAGTAATCCTTAGTATAATGGGCTTTAATTGCCTTTAATTATTTTATATCTGAATTACAGTACACTGCAGGACATTTAGAACCATAATAATAAAATATATTATTATAGTGGTTTATTGAAGTACTATGCTCAGCTCTAACTTCTGAGAATCACTCTGAGGTCTAACAGTGCCTGTAAATCATTCCAATCTCACTGCAGAGGTTGAAGGTACAACGGGACCCTGAATAGGAAACGAAACATACAAACTTTTCAAATTAAATTCTATTAAGACCTGAGCTTTATTTCTAGTCTCATCCTGCTTAGGTTATGATAAAATTTAAATAGCCAACCCATTCATTAGCCACATGGTAAACTACTCTTAGAATTAATCATAAATTAATATTTTTATATTTCCAACGTTAATTATATTTCTATCCTAAGATACCCCAGTAGCTAGTTGAGGTAAGGAATCTTCAGCTTCATTATTAGTAATCCTTCAGGTGTTAGGTGGACTATCGATCTGAGTGCTACAGATATTAGGGGAAGATTGATTTTTTTTTTTAATCCAAGGCTAGAATCCACCTCTGTATAGCCCACATCTCAGTAAAATGCTCATTAACAAACAGGATTTTCAGGTATGCTGAGCATGGTGAAATAAGATTGCCAACTATGTCATCTAGGTGAGAGGGGGACTTTTTAATCACATTCCATTATTACCGATAATTGCCTGTATTGCATGCCATAATATTTTGCATCTATTTATGCAGATAAGAGCTCTGGTGACACAGTGGTTAACTGCTCGCTTGCTAATCAGAAGGCCAGCTATTTGAACTGATCAGCTGCTCCACTGGAGAAAGATGTGGCAGTCTCCTTCCTTAAAGATTACGGAGACCCTATGGGGCATTTCCACTCTGTCCTGTAGGGTCACTATGAGTAGGAATTGACTTGACGGCAATGGGTTTTATTTACACAGATCATATATAATAAACTCATTGAAATGGAAAAAAAATCCATGTAAACAGAAAAACTGGTTTCAGCAGATGGGAAATACAGAATAAGGACTTCTTATGTAGCTGGGTCCCAGAATATGTGGCAGTTGGTTACAGTCTTTCAGAAACCTGCTCCTAGGTTGTGTTTCCTCCCCAGTGGCTGAAATACACCTTGAAGGAAGTAGCATCCACCTCTATCCAGGCTTGATACAGCACCACAGGCAAGCTGCTATAGTCTGACATCTCTTTCAAAAACTCCATAGACAATAAGTAAGTCAGGGAGGCTGAACCTAAAACCTCATTTCAGGTGACGAATTTCTTTAAATAGCAGGAAGCTGTAAAAGAGTCTATGAATAAAAGGTGAACTCAATTCTGCCATCCTGAACAGCCTTACAAATGTTAGACCATACTTTCAATTAACTGCTCTCTTCCCATGGTTTTCCTAAGCATCCCGAGCCTCTGTGTTGAGCCAAATTATCACTAGGCAATATTTTGTTATAACTTACCTTCTGTCCATCCAATAAATGTGATTTATCCTTTAAGGTCAGTGCAGTGACAGCTCAATAAGGGACCAATACACTTTACAGTTAATAGCAATGATACAACATTCAGGAAACACTTGAGAGAGGTTTCCAATGCCCTATCCCCCTACCTCCCAAGCTAACTTAAATTTTACCATATTTACCGAAAAACTTGTGGTGGATTATTTAGTCTCTTTGTGATTTTGTTATTATTAGAGTTAAGAAATACTCTAATCATGCTACTAATTTTGTCTTGAACTTAAGGAAAGCAGGACCTAAAGCCCTCAGATAATAGTATCCCACCCAGTTTAGGGGAGCACATAGGAATGGAGATAAAGGAGTAGAAAGTAATTATTTTTGTGAATGTCCATTATTCATTAAGTACTCCATTACATGTATTTCATGCAACTTCCCATTTAACGTATGTAAGAAGGCTAACACTGGGGTGTTACTACCCTTATCATTTTGAAGAAGAGGAAACATGCTCAAAAAATGGAAATGATAGCCCAAGTTCTCATAGCTAGAAAATATATCAACCAAGATGAACAGAAGTCCAAACCCAGAGAGCTTTCCACTTTACCACATAGCTTGTCTCACCACTGGCCTTTGCTTTTCTGATGCTCTAGAAATTGCAAAGTACTAACAGACCAAAATGAGATAAGACAATGAGCTCCTTGTATTTGATGTTTTCTAATATTCACAGTTGTACAAAAAAAGAAAAACTTTAAATTCACACAAATTCGTTTTCTATTCGGATACTAATGAGCATATTCCCTAAGGCAAAAAAACTAACAAATTTAAATCAGATGTGAAAATAGCATGATCCTGTATCTATGGTGACCATCTGTCCTGGATAGAAAATGTTTGGTTTTACACAGTATTTCTGATATACACTAACTGTCACAAAAAACACAGTATTTCAACAGTCAAACTACACTTCTCAGATTGTCTCCTAATCTAGAAGTGTCACAGAATTCCCAGTTAAGTGGCCTAATAACTTGTTTAGTGCTTCTGTTCTATCTCTTAAATCATTGCATAGTGCCTGAGGTCTTAAAAGCTTGTAATTGGCCATCCAAGGCACAACAATTGATCTCTGTTCGCCTAGAGCAAGAGAGGAAGAAGAAGAGTCAGGAATAAGAGGAGGTTATGGAGTGTGTGGCTAATTGCCTCCATGAACAACTGCCTCCTTGGCCATGAGACCAGAATAACTGGATGGTGTCTGGCTTTCAATACTGAACATTTTGATCAAAGATTCTGTAGAAGAATCCTAATCAAAAGGGGGGAAACGCAGGACAAAATTTCAAATTGTCATGGACTCCAGACTTTCTGGAGCCAAGGGGGCTGGATGAACCCCTGAAACTATTGCCCTGAGATAGTCTTTAAACCTTAAACCAAAAATATCCCCTGAAATAATCTTGAAACCAAATAATAGTTTAGCTTAACTAGTAAAAAAATGTCTGCCTTGAGCGTTATGCTATTTTAAGAACTATCTATATGGAGTCAAAATGACAATAGTAACTCAAAAGATTAGATAGGAACCTTACGGGGCAGTGAGTTTATGTTGATGGGGAAGGAATAACTAAAAAAAAAAAGAAGATGAGAATGGTTGCACAAGTCAAGGAATGTAATCAATGTCACTGAATTATACATGTAGAAATGGTTAAATTTGTGTATGTTTTGCTGTGTATACTCGCAACAACAACAACAGAAATAAATTTTTTTTTGAAAAGTATCAAAACATTGTATGCCAAAGGAATTCTTGTTAAGATTAAAATCATAATTCTTATGATGCTAGCTTAGAACACACATACACACACACATTTTCAGAGTGAGGTGAGGGTGCAGTAGAAGAAAGAAGAGGTTAATACCGATATACTTACATACTTTATTCTAACTGAACTAATTGCTATAAAATTTAATCTGGGATAATAATGAGTCTGCAGATAAACTTCTCTATTAGAGAATCTGTTTGTAAAATAAGACCACTTGCTCTAAACTAGTTTTTGCATTCTGAGTTTGAAGTCATAAATCCTTAGACTGTAGTATCCTTTTATGAGATATTTATATTGTTGATTAGGATGTTCACCTCACTTGTATCTTAGCAGCGTTTGATTCTTGAGTAGTATACCAAAAAGAAAACAAAACAAAACCTGTTGCTGAAGAGTCGATGATTGGGGCTCATAGCCACCCTATAGGACAGAGTAGAACTTCCTCACAGGGTTTCCAAGGCTGTTATCTTTACTGAAGCAGACTGCCACATCTTTCTCCGGTAGAGCGGATGGTGGGTTCCAACTGCTGACCTTTCGGTTAGCAGCGAGTGCTTAACCACTGTGCCACCAGTGCTCATGAATGGTATAGTCCTCCACATTTGAGAAGATTTTATGATTATGGGGTAACTTGACTGGTAAATTCTTGTTAAATGCAATATTCCAGGAGAAGAAATGCATTAACCCAGAGCTTTTATTGTAAATCTTTTCATCATTTAAAGGATTGATTTCTAATCTACTAATTCTCAGATCCTTGGGAAGGTATGTTATAGAATTAATGGATAGTGAAGGGAGAATGGAGCAGGGAAATGGGAAGGAGGTAGGTCAATAACATGGGGTATAGCCAAGGAATGGCAAGTCTGGGAAGGATACTTCATTGAGAAGACCAGTATTGATGTCTGGGATAGATGAGAAGAAGGACACTGAAAAATAAATTTAAAAAACAAACAAACAAACTCATTGCCATCGAGTTGATTCCTACTCATAGAGACCTTATAGGACAGAGTAGAACTGCCCCATAGGGTTTCCAAGGAGCACATGGTGGATTCGAACTGCCAACCTTTTTGGTTAGCAGCCGAGCTCTTAACCACTGCACCATCAGGGCTCCCAAAAATAAGGTAGGAAGGTCAAATAGCCCATCGCCATGCCAATTGCCAAAGCATGGCCCTAGGAATAGGCTTCATAGTACCCAACTGTGCCTAAGAAGGAAGAAAAGCTATCCCTCCAGCTGCAAATGACACCATCCAAGTCACTTTTATAACTCCAGGAAACAAAAATACATAGTACTAAGTGTGAATAAAAATACATTCCTCAAAACAAAGATGAAAAACAGCTGTGATATCTTTCACACCAGTCAATAGACTTCAGAGACAGATGGGAACAGAGATGGAATGATGGACAGTCAAATGCACTATTAGCTCTCACAGATTCTAAACATTGGCTGACTTTTGAAACTTGCAAAAAAACCAATCTGATGCAAACACTACCCATATTCAATGGATATTAAAGTACGTTTAGCAAAAGCATTTTTTAACTATATTCTCCTCAAGATTTTCCTTAGGTTACTTCGAGTAAGTCTGTTTTCTCCGTGGTATGAAAAAAATAAGCATTTGAAAGGGAAAGACGTGGAAATACGATTTTAGAGTGAACAATATATATTTTATATATATTTTAATATTATCCTCTTCAACCAGCTACCATTGAGGAAGTTCAGATTTAATGTTGATAGAGAAGTGACTTGTTACTTCATTTTAATGATTAACTGGAGTGAATTTTGTTTTTCTGCTTTTAAAAAAGATAAATATCTGTGGTATCCAGGAAGATGGCAAGTAATTTTATGCTGTTTAATTAGTTTGAGTGACTTTTTTTGTAAGCTTGTTTGAAGAAGGGTCATTTAGATTGTATCCCAACTCTAGTCCCCCCCTCCCTACCCCCATTTACCACTCTTTACTGGCATGCAGATTTTCCTGTCATGTTGTGATATCTTTCAAAACAATACTTTAAAATGCCATCTGCGTCTGGCAGCTAATAAGTGTGAATAAGATTCAGGAAAGCTTTGAGTTACTGAAGATTAGAAATACCAAAATGTAGGCTCTACCAGTCGAAACTCCAGGTGTGAGTAAAGCAGTTGCAGTATAATGCTTTTTTAAAGTCAGAAGGAATTATTTGTCTTCAATCATGCTTATGAATAATTTTGATTTATTTTTTATGCGTTATAGAAAAGGACGCTTTCCTACTCCATGTTCTGTGGCATGGTGACATATCACACTGTAAGGTGCATTTTCTAGAAGCTGTTGTATTATGTATGGAGGCAGAAGAAGAAGAAACAGGGATTACTATGTGCCATAAATTAAATATGGACTATTTGAAAGCACAGGATGGTATTTTAAAAATATGGTGATAGCTTTTTACTCCACATGCCATGTACCTTCAAATTCAGAAACACATATAGTGATTTGTAAGCAATACATATGCTTCCTTTGGCCAAACAGGTACTTCCTTATTCATGTAGATTTGGTCGGACCAAGTTCTTGCCACTGAAATGTTCCAAATACATCTTTGTCACCTCATTCACTGGCGCTGAATCAGCACTTCTGGGGCATAGAGTTTTCTTGAAAGTTTTTTCAAAATATTACACACTGGAGGGGATATTTTCACAAAGGCTTGTTCAGCAAGTGGAGCGATAGGGGAAGTGAGAGATTTATAGGGTCCTTTCAATTCTGGAAGGAGCCCTGCTGATGGATAAGAGGATGATTATGCAAGTTAGCCTATATGGGCTGAGCTTCCAAAGAATGAACCTCAGTCTTTTCATTTTGTTTGAAATTAACACTCTCTGCAGCCTAGTCATACACTCTGCTACTCATAGCACAGACCTTCTATCACACTTGGATTTGAATGATACTTTCTGCTTTGCATAACATTTTTACATTTGCCATCTCTTTTGATCTTCTCCATACCGCAGTTACCATAGGTATGCAAGTCAGATATGATTAGACAAATAAAGAAAATGAGGCAGAGGGAGAAGAGATAATTTGTCTAAGGTCACACAGCTATTTATTGGCAAAGTTAAAATTAGAAGACTAGAACCCAGGTTGTTTGACTTCCATTTTATGGATTTTTCAATACGTATACTGACTACAATTTGGAAATGTCATTTACATATGTAGATAAAGTTAGATAGAGAAAGAGAAACTTACCATATTCTAGGCATTGTGCAAGGTGCTTTAGTTACCTTAATGAATAAATAAGTATCTGCCCTTAAGGAAGAGTGAAAAAACACAGTTTAAACTCTAACAGCAATTTAAATCTCATACCTCCTCTTGATTAGCACATGAGGAAAACATGGTTTCTGATTTGTATATTTGAATTTAAGCACTAATTTCAGATGTGTTGTCACCTTGTTTCTAGAGCTACTGAAAAATTGTCATTATCTGACTTATTCCTGGTAGCATTCCAATAAAAAGTTAAGATCTGAAACACTGACAGAAAGTTACTTCAAAGCACAAGACTATATTGTTGGAGTTACTGAGCTATTGGGTTTGTAATATTGAACACTGGTTTGTCACTTCTGGTATAGCACAGTCCAGAATGGTGAGTCACAGGATAAGGAATTTTACTGAAAGCATAAATTAAACATGGGAAACTGATTAATTCTGCTCTGTAACCAACAAGCAAATAATCCTCCATTTCTAACCTGATCCTAATTTGCACAAGTGAAATTTTTCAATTTGTGTGTATTGAGTTTTCTTAAAGCAGAACATATATTTGCACCTTACCAAGAAAGTTGAGTGGTTAAGACCTTGGCTGCTAACCAAAAGGTTGGCAGTTCGACTCCACCAGCCACTCCGTGGAAACCCTATGGGGCAATTGTGCTCTGTCCTGTAGTGTTGCTATGAGTTGGAATCAATTTGATGCGATGGGTTTTTGGGTTTAATTAGGGTAAACAGAAATCTATTCATTCATTCACTAAATAATTACTGAGCACAAACTATGAGCCAGGAACTGTGCTGTGCTCAGATCTTTGTCTGCATGAATTTATAGTGTAAGTGGGAGAAGAAAGACATTAAGAAAATAATTGCACAAACATAAAATTGCAACTGTTCCAAGGGCTATGAAGGTAAGTTACAGGTGTTCTTTGAGTTTATAACAGGTGTATTTGACATACTCATGGAAGTCAAGGAAAGTTTCCCTGAGTAAGTGACTATCAGGCCCAGAGCTGAAGAATGAGGAGATTAATAGGCAAAGAGTTTAGGAAAGAGCATTCCAGGCAGAAGGAGCAGCATGTATGAAGAAAATTGGGATGGTTAAGGTTGTGTGTCAACCTGGGTGGGCCATGATTCTCAATGGTTTGGCAGTTATATAATGATATAATCAGCTCCACGATGAGATCTGCTATGGGCAGCCAATCAGTTAAAAGGTAGTTTTCTTGGGAGTGTGGCCTGCCTCCATTATATAAATGGATGTTCCAGCAAGGCTTTCTCTCTGGATCCTGCATCTGGCTCATTATCATCTGACCTCCAGTTGTTGGGACTTGAGCTAGCAGCTTACCTACCGATCTTGGGTTCATCAGCCCCTGCAGCTATATGAGTCAGGAGAAGCCTCCAGCCTGATGCCTGACCCATGGACTTGGGACTTGCCAGCCTCTACAATTATGTGAGCCATTTCCTTGAGATAAATCTCTCTGTTTCTCTCTCTCTATATATATATATAACCAAACCCATTGCCACCGAGTCGGTTCCAACTCATAGTTACCCTATAGGACAGAGTAGAAATGCCCCCCTATAGGACAGAGTAGAAATGCCCCATAGGGTTTCCTAGGAATACCTGGTGAATTCAAACTGACGACCTTTTGGTTAGCAGCCATAGCTATTAACCACTACTCCACTAGGGTTTCCATATATATATATATGTATGTATATATATATATATATATATATATACACACACACATATATACATGCATGTATATATGTATATATATACACTTTGGTGAAGTACATATGTATACCTCACCAAAGAAGAATTGACACCTTTGAATTGTGGTATTGGCAAGGAATATTGACTATACCGTGGACTGCCAAAAGAATGAACAAATCTGCCTTGGAAGTAGTACAACCATAACGCTCCTTAGAAGCAAGAATGGTGAGACTACGTCTCACATACTTCGGACAGGTTATCAGGAGGTGTCTCCGTCATTTAGTGCTGCTATAACAGATATCACAAGTGGATGGCTTTAACAAAGATAAATTTATTCTCTCACAGTCTAGTAGGCTACAAGTCCAAATTCAGGGCATCATCTCCGGGGAAAGGCTTTCTCTGTTGGCTCTGGAGGAAGGTCCGTGTCATCAATCTTCCCTTGGTCTAGGAGCTTCTCAGGCGCAGGGACCTCGGGTCCAAAGGACGCACTCTGCTCCTGGTGCTGCTTTCTTGGTGCTATGAGGTCCCCATGTCTCTTTGCTCACTTCTGTCTTTTATAGCTCAAAAGAGATTAGCTTTAGACAATATCTAATCTTATAGATCTCATCAATGTAACTGCCACTAATCCATCTATTACATTATAATGATAGAATATACAACACATAGGGAAAATACATCAGATGGCAAAATGGTACACAATCATACAATACTGGGAATCGTGACCTAGCCAAGTTGACAGATATTTTTGGGGGACACAATTCAATCCATGACAGGAGGGATCAGTCCTTGAAGAAGGACATCATGCTCGGTAAAGTAGAGGGTCATCGAAAAAGATTAAGATCCCCAAGGAGATGGATTGACACAGTGACTGCAACAATGGGCTCAAGCATGACAATGATTGTGAGGATGGTGCAGGACTGGGCAGTGTTTTGTTCTGTTGTACATAGGGTCGCTATGAGTCGGAACTGACTCGATGGCACCTAACAACAACAACAACATGCTTGACTGGTTTTGCTTCTCTAGAGGACCCAGCCTAAGAAAATAATGCAGAGGGAAACTTTTGTAGACTAGATTAATGGCCTTTAGCCTGGGTTGAAAAACCAATGAAAAAGCAAAATACAGCAGGGCAAAAATTAGACTTTATTTGAGAAAAGGTCAGAGGAGTTTATGTAGATGCTCCCAAACTCCTCCCTTTCTGAAAAGCTATGCTTCCAGTTACCCATTTTAATCATTAATCTCATTGTCCCAAGAATTCTCTTTGATCTGGTGGCATGAATAGGAACAGAAAATGTCTTTATTTGTCCCTGGGGCTTTACCCATGCTACTCTGATCTGTTCAGCTGGTGGGAATTGTTTTTGACTACTGGCTGGTGAAAGGTATTTTTTTCTCTGATCAGGACAGAAGTCAAAGAAGGAGTCAGATTCTTTGAAACTCACCACATTCTGGAAAACATGTACAGTCCATTCTAGGCAAAACCAGCTAGTTATCATACAACAAAAATAGACCTACGCTAAACACAGTCTTATAAGTCATCAAAGCAATTTAACAGATCAGTTTGATATTTGACAGAGACAATATGTATCGCCATGTTGTGTGATGGTACGCTGAGGCAGCAGTTTACTCAGCTTTGAACCTATGCAGCAGTCTCAGAAGATCAGTAAAATCAGATGAAAAAATAAGAGACTAACAATGGAAATCACACTAAGGATTTGAAAATCAGTGAGTAACAGCCATTACTGAGTGCATAAGGATGTAGTGAAAAGCTCCATATGAGAAAGCCATAACTGCCCCCATCAGCCCATCTAGCCTTTCCAGATGGCCCTAGCTGTTTCCTTTGATTCACTTGCTACAGCCTTCACAGATCATTTACACTTCACTTATTAAATGTTACTTATTATTTATCACTCAAGTATCTTCTTTCCCCAAGGAGATTGTAATGTCCTTGAGGACAGAAACTGTGCCTTCTTTCTACTCTCTTTGTTGGCTCAGGTACTGTCTCCAATTCTACCTATACACAACGGAGGTAGTAAATACTGCATGTGCTTGCTCAGGGAATGTGTATAGTATTGGAGACTATCCTAATGATTAAAAAAAAAAAAAACAACCCATTGCCTTCGAGTTGACTCCCAGTCATAGTGACCCTATAGGACAGAGTAGAAGTGCCTCATAGGGTTTCCAAGGCTGTAATCTTTAAGGGAGCAGACTGCCATATCTTTCTGTCCAAGAGCAGCTGGTGAGTGTAAACCACTGACCTTTTGGTTAGCAGCCAAAAGCTTTAACAACTGTGCCACCTGGGCTCCTTACCCTAATGATTTGGTGAAGGTCAAAAGGCAAGTAAATGGTGAATCCTGTATTTGTACTCTGGTCTGCTGGACTCCAGTAAGTTCTGGAGTCAGACCAACCCAGATCCAAATCCTAACTCCACTATGGATTTAGTTGTATAAACTTGGGAAAAAATGATAAACTAATTTATTAAGAGCACACTATGAGCCTAGCAGAGTCCCTCAGTGTTGAAAACAGTTAACACACTTGGCTGCTAACCAAATTGTTGAAGGTTTGAGCCTAACCAGAGGTGTCCCGGAAGAAAAGCCTGGCAATCTACTTCTGAAAAATTAGTACAGTCCATTCTAGGCAACAAAAGCTAGTCCTCAAACAACAAAACTAGACCTACACTAAACATGGTCTTATAAGACCATGTTTAAAACCCTATGAAGCACAGTTCTCTGATGCACATGGGGCCGCCATGAGTTAGAATCAACTGTTGGTGGTGTGAGCCAAGCACTATGCTAGATTCCTATTCTCATTCAGATTTCTCAACAATCCTAAGAAGAAGGTGCTATTATTATTCCCATTTTACGGCAGAGAAAACCAAGACACAGAAAGGTTAAGTAATCTACCCAAGGTCACACAGCTAGTAAGCAGCAGAGCGCAGATACAAACCCAAGCAGTTTAGCTCCAAAACTCATCAGTGTAGCTAATGTTGCCTCTCTAACTTCAATCAACATTAATTAAACACGTGCTAGATCAGACAAACATGGACCCCTGGAATTGTGTGGAAAGTTTTACTCTGTGCGTATGCATGTTGTCCCCATGGAATTTGCTTTCATCAAATTCTCAAAGTTGCCCATGACTCAAAGAACACTTAGTAGAATGGAGTGGGGAGGAGGATGGGATATAAAGTAGTGTAACACATGTTTTCTACACTGTAAGAGCTCAGGATTCATTTGAGGAGCTAAGATGGTTAAGGAGGTAAATATGATATAATACACAAGACAAGATGTCTTCTGTTTTAAACAAATGGTTTAGAGGAGGGAGGAATAATTCTGGCTGAGGCAATAAGGAAAGGCTTCGCAAAAGAGTGGATTTGAGTTGTGCCTTAAAGAATGGGCAGGGTTTTGAGAGGTAGAAAGGATAAGGCAAGCCTTGCAGGCTGCAGGGGTGGAGGATGCAGTGTGAGCAAAGACAATGTCACCCTCTGATGTTCGAAGCGTATGAAACATCTCTAATTTCTCCTTACTAGCCCAGCATAACTCTGAACTCTTCTGCTCACACTGTTTCCGGCAGATGTCCTGGTGACTTAGGGAGGCTTGGCAAAAAGTTTTGCCGGGGACCTGTTTTAAGCTAGTGATTTTCACAAGCTTGCATTCAAGCATCCCAAAGCCAAAGTGGAATTAAATTAATTTGACCCTTAAAAATTACATTTGTAATAAGGAGAACTAAAGACCATAAAATGAAGATAGCACAACAAAACAGAAATCAAATTAAGAGGCTGTCCTGGAGACTTTAAGGTGAGGAGGACCTTTTATGCATTGGGTGTTGTTAAATCATTCAGTTCATTTCACAGTGACTTGCTTTCGACGCGGTCTAGGATGATATGTACTTCATTGCTCCCGTGCATAAGTAATATCATTCTGTAGTCTTCATCAGATAGGTCACCTTTGAATGTAAACTAATTGTGTTTTTCCTGAGTTTCCTCTCATAATGGGCCCTCGGAACATAGAGGGGCCAGACAGCAGTGTCTGAAGAGCTACTGTAAGTACTACTCCCTCTAAAGATCTTCACCTTATTATCTACCATTCACTCATTTGTTCATTCATTCATTCAGTGAGTGAGTCAGTCAGTCATGGATTCATTCCTCCATCTATCCATTCATTCAATATATAAGTATCCATCTTTTATTCAGTCACCTGAGTGCTTATTACCATCAGGCACTGTACTAGGCACTGGGAATATGAAGATGAATAAGACAAGTTTTAACCTCAAGTCGCTCAAGTCAATTGAGAAAAAGTAGCATGTAAGCAGATAAATTTTCAATTGAATGTAGAGTAGCTATAGCAAATGGAAGAAATGATAAAGTAAAAGAGCTGAACAGAAGATTTCAAAGGGCAGCTCGAGAAGACAAAGTAAAGTATTATGATAAAAATGTTCAAAGACCTGGAGTTAGAACCGAAAAGGAAGACCAGCTTAGCATTTCTCAAGCTGAAACAACTGAAGAAAAAATTCAAGCTTCGAGTTGCAATATTGAAGAATTCTATGTCCAAAATATTGAATGACACAGGAAGTATCAAAAGAAGGTGGAAGGAATACACAGAGTCACTGTACCAAAAAGAATTGGTCGACGTTCAACCATTTCAGGAGGTAGTATATGATCAAGAACCAATGATACTAAAGGAAGAAGTCCAAGCTGCACTGAAGACATTGGTGAAAAATAAGTCTCCAGGAATTGATGGAATACCAGTTGAGATGTTTCAACAAACAGATGCAGTGTTGGAAGCGCTTACTCGTCTATGGCAAGAAATTTGGAAGACAGCTACCAAATTAAAACAACAACAAACCCGTTGCCGTCCAGTCAATTCTGACTCATAGTGACCATATAGGATAGAGTAGAACTGCCCCGTAGTGTTTCCAAGGAGCAGCTGGTGGATTCAAACTGCCAGCATTTTGGTTAGCAGTCAAGCTCTTAACCACTGCACCACCAGGGCTCCCTCACAGGTACCAAAGCAAAGTAGAGGTTAGGATTTCAATTTATCTTTTGGGGGAACACAATTCAATCCATAAGATACATTCTTTCTTCTTCTTCAGTCAGTTTCAATAATTTTATTTCTTCCAATTCACCTAAGCTTTAAAAACTATCAGGATAATGTTGTTCATGATATCCTCCATTTGTCTTTTAATATCTTCTGTATTCATATTTATATTCCTTATTTTCTAATGATAGATACTTGGCCCAGGAATAGTGGTTTCTAGCACATATCCAGACGAAACTGTGTCCTAGACTATAGGATTATTTGAAATAAAAAGTGAGTTCTTAGAAAGTGAGCTATGACTTGACTTCTTCTGATTCCAAAAGTAGATCATTGGAGTCAATAATTTGTACAAAAAATTAAGTTATATGGAAATGTATGATTTAAAAAATGACAATATTTTATTACCTTCCTCCAAACATAATATTGTTAACAGTTTAGATTATATTTCGTCCCACAGATTATTTGCTTATTTTTATAGAAATGAGGTCATACTAAGTATAAGGTTTTAAAATTTTCTTTTATTTTTACTTAATATATATTGGATATTTTTTCTTATTCAAAATCCTTGTCTTCTAGAGTAGTATGATGTTGCTGTTGTTGTTAAGTGCCATCAAGTAGGTTCCAACACATAACAAATCTATGTAACACAATGAAAAATGTCTGATGCTGTGCTATCCTCAAGATCATTGCCATGTTTGAGCCCATTATTGCAGCCACTGTGTCAGTCCATCTCTTTAAGGGTATTTCTCTTTTTCACTGATTCTCTACTTTACCAAGCATGATGTTCTTATCCAGGGACTGGTCCCTCTTGACAACATATCCAAAGTACGTGAGATGAAATCTCGCCATCCTGGTTTCTAAAGAGCATTCTGGCTATACTTCTTCCAAGATAGGCCTGTTCATTCTTCTGGCAGTTCATGGTATATTCCATATTCTTCACCAACACCATAATTCAAATTCATCAATTCTTCTTCAGTCTTCCTTATTCTTTGTCCAGCTTTTTCATGCATATGAGGTGATTGAAAATACCATGGCTTAGCTTAGGCATACCTTCATCCTTAAAGTGACATCAATGCTTTTTGACACTTTAAAGAGGTTTTTTTTTTTTTTTCGCAGCAGATTAGCCCAATGCAATACATTCTTTAGTTTCTTGACTGCTGCTTCCATGTGTGTTGATTGTGGACCCAAATAAAATGAAATTCTCGACAGCTTCAACATTTTCACCATTTACCATGATGTTGATTATTGTTCCCATTGTGAGGATTTTTGTTTTCTTTATGTTGAGATGTAACCCATACTGAAGGCTGTGGTCTTTGATCTTCAGTAAGTGCTTTAAGTCTGCTTCACTTTCAGCAAGCAAGGTTGTGTTATCTGTGTATAGCAGGTTGTTAATGAGTCTTACTCTAACTCTGATGCTATATTCTTCTTTACATACTCCAGCTTCTCCGATTATTTGCTCAGCATACAGATTGAATAAATATGGTGAAAGGATACAACCCTGAAGTACACCTTTCCTCACTTTAAAACATGTAATATCCGCTTGTTCTATTTCGATGACTGCCTCTTGGTCTACGTATAGGTTCTGCATGAGCACAATTAAGTGTTCTGGAATTCCCACTCTTTGCAATGTTATCAATAATTTGTTATGATCCATACAGTCGAATGCCTTTGTATAGTCCATAAAACACAGATAAACATCGTTCTGGTATTCCCTGCTTTCAGCCAACATCCGACGTCAGCAATGATATTCCTCATTCCACGTCCTCTTCTGAATACGGCTTGAATTTCTGGCTGTTCCCTGTCAATGTACTGCTGCAATCGTTTCTGAATTGTCTTCAGCAAAATTTTATTTGAGTGTGACATAAATAATATTTTTTGATAATTTCTGCATTCTGTTGGATCACCTTTCTTTGGAATAGACACAAATGTGGATCTCTTTCAGTCAGTTGGCCAGATAGCTATATTGCAAATTGCTTGGCATTGACAAATGAGCACTTCCAGCATTGCATCCGTTAGTTGAAACATCTCAACTAATATTCAGTCAATTCCTGTAGCCTTGTTTTTCACCAATGCCTACAGTGCAGCTTGGACATCTTACTTCAATAATATTAGTTCTTGATCATGTGCTACCTCCTGAAATGGTTGAACATCAACCAGTTCTTTTTGGTACAGTGACTCTGTGTATTCCTTCCATTTTCTTTTGATGCTTCCTGTGTCATTCAATCTTTTGCCCAGAGAATCCTTCAATATTGCGTCTCGAGTCTTGAATTTTCACTTCAGTTCTTTCAGCTTGAGAAATGACAAATATGTTCTTCCCTTTTGGTTTTCTAACACCAGTTTTTGCACATTTAATGATAATACTTTATCTTCTCAAGCTGCCCTTTGAAATCTTCTGTTCAGCTCTTTTACATCCTCATTTCTTCCATTAGCTTTAGCTACTGTAGGTTCAAGAGCAAGTTTCAGAGTCTCTTCTGAAATTTATTTTGATCTTTTCTTTCCTGTCTTTTCAATGACCTTTTGCTTTCTTAATGTATGATGTCCTTGAGTGTTCAATGTGTCAAATCTATTCTTGAGAACTTCTCTAAATTCAGGTGGGATATACTTAATGTTGCACTTTGGCTGTCATAGACTTATTTTAATTTTCTTCAGCTTCAACTTGAACTTGCATATGAGCAATTGATGGTCTGTTCTTCAGTTGGCCCCTGACCTTCTTCTGACTGATGATATTGAACTTCTCCTTTGTCTCTTTCCACAGATGTAGTTGATTTGTTTCCTGAGTATTTCATCTGGTCAGGTCCACGTGTATGTTGTTCTTGTTAGGTACTGTTGAGGCGATTCCAACTCGTAGTGATCCTATGTACAACAGAACGAAACACTTCCCGGTTCTGGGCCATTCTTACAGTCTTTGCTATGCTTGAGCCCATTGTTACAGCCACTGTGTTAATCCTTCTCATTGAGGGTCTTCCTCTTTTTCACTGACCCTCTCCTTTATTAAGCATCATGTCCCTCTTCAGGGACTGGTCCCTCCTGATAACATGTCCAAACTATGCAAGACAAAGCCTCACCATCCTTGCTTCTGAGGAGCATTCTGGCTGTACTTCTTCTAAGACAGAATTGTTCATTTTTCTGGCAGTCCATGGTATATTCAATATTCTTAACCAACCCCATAATTCAAAGGTGTGTAATTCCACATGTATTGTCAGTTTATGTTGTTGAAAAAAGATATTTGCAATGAATGAATCTGTGGTCTTGCAAAAATCTATCATGTGCTCTCTCATGTCGTTTCTATCACCAAGGCCATATTTTCTAACTACTGATCCTTCTTCTTTGTTTCCAAATTTCGCATTCCAATCACAAGTAATTATCAATGCATCTTGATTGCTTGTTTGATCAATTTCAGACTGCAGAAGTTGGTAAAAATCTTCAATTTCTTCATCTTCGCATTAGAGGTTATTGTGTATATTTGAATAATAGTTGTATTAAGTGGTCTTCCTTATAGACATATGGATATTATTCTATTACTGACTTCAGGATAGATCTTGAAATGTTCTTTTTTTTTTACTATAAATGCAATACCATTCCTCTTCAATTTGTCATTCCTAGCATAGTAGACCATATGATTGTCTGATTCAAAATGGCCAATACCAGTCTATTTCAGCTCACTAACGCCTAGGATATTGATCTTTATGCCTCCCATTTCATTTTTTACAACTTCCAATTTCCTAGATTCATGCTTCTGGTTATTTATGGATATTTGCAGCTGTTTCTTCTCATTGTGAGTCATACCACATCAGCAAATGAAGGTCCTGAAAGGTTTACTCCATCCACGTCATTAAAGTAGGGTCTACTTTGAGGAGACGGCTCTTCCCCAGTTGTATTTTGAGTGCTTTCTAACTTGAGGGGCTCATCTTCCACCACTACATCAGACAATGTTCAGCCGCTATTCATAAAGTTTTCACTGGCCAGTTTTTTTAGAAGTAGATTGCAAGTTCTGTCTTCCTAGTCTGTCTTAGTCTGGAAGCTCTGCTGAAAACTGTCTGCCATGGGTGACCTTGCGGGTATTTGAAATACTGGTGGCATAGCTTCTAGCAACACAGCAACACACAAGCCACTACAGTATGACAAACGGATAAACAAGTGGTGATAAGTTGCATATTAGAAGGCCAGTCAAGTTTCATTTCCACCGTGAATCTTCTCTCTTGAGCACTCCAGCTCACAGATACCTCTACCTTCGTTGACCTCCTTTAACATCAGTCTTATTATTTGATCCCTTTATAATTTAGCATTTGATTACGTACCATCTTCTATTTTCTTTAATACATTGTTTGTTTGTTTTTAAATCGATTATTATAAGCCAGTCCTGTTTTCTTGGTAAGACTAACTATTTTTCTCTTGAACCCCACATTATGGCAAGAACACAGTGGGTGCTCATCTACTTGTTAACTTCTTTTGATCTTATGAATCTAGGCTTCTTGAATTCAGCAGGAAAAGGCAGACAAATGATATTTACATCAAGGTTTTCTTAACCAACCAGGATATATTTTTTAGTTCTGTTCTTGAAGAAAGAAACAACGCTGTGTTCACATTCTGCATAGCTGCCAGCACATTACCCATTCTCAATAAATGTTAAACAAGAAAAGCTGAGATTTATTAAACATTTCCCTGCAGTTCATTCCATCTGCAGATGTCAGTATTTATTCTAACCAAACCTCTCTCTGGCCTGTAGTTGATTTTCATAAAGGGATTTATCTGTTCATCTGTTGTTTCATTTTAGGCCAAATGTGTTCATGGTCAGTAGCGGGGCCAGGGGCAGGAATAATTCAATATTTGTGATCATTTTGTTTGTTCACTGACAAATAGAAGTCTTCTTATACCAAATTTAAAAAAAAAAAAAAAACTTTTCTAGTAGCTGATAAAATTTCCCTATACTTCATTATTCACTTGTGCTAATCAACTTTAGGTACTGAAATATGTTGTTGTTAGTTGCCGCTGAATCAGTGCCGACTCATGAGGACCTCATGCGTGCACAGTGGAACTGTGCTCCATAGGGTTTTCAAGGCTGTGACCTTTCGGAAGCAGATTGCCAGGCCTTTTTTTCTGAGGTGCCTCTGTGTGAGTTCAAAACTTCTACCTTTTGGCTAGTAGTTGAGCACTTAACCATTAGTATTATCCAGGGACTCCTGAACTGAAATATATATATATATCCACTATTTTAATGTTGCTAACAACCACTCACACTTTTTGACATCCTCTAGAAACATTCTTCTTTCTGTACCTAAGAGAATGGCCTCAGGCCTGAATTATCTTGTTTTTATAATCCCTTTACGTTGATTCCCTGCCTATGCTAGACTAAACTCCATGTGCTTTATTAATGCCTTTTTGATTTTCTTATATTTCAAACAGCTGTATAATAGAATCTCTCTGCTACTGGTGAGAGCCAAGTATTTTCTGCCACAAAAATTAGGTTCTGAATACACCATCTTCCCAACAGTAATACTAAATGCATCTATGATTCACTACAGTTATGTATACAAGCTTCTAACAGGATTGTGTGGAGATAGTTTTTGCTGAGGTGTGGAGAAAATGTCTTAGAGCAAAATGATTTACAATTCAGCATAGCCAGGAGCCTTCATGGTCAGCTATGTTCTCCACTATTTCCAGAGGAGAACTTTGAAACCTCTTGTGCAGAGCAGTGCCCGGAATAAATGTTAATGCGTAGTGATTCTCTAGTTTCTCTGTCCTAGCTAAGGCACATATTATCACAGTGAGATTTCGAAGTGAGTCTTACCCTCTGAAACCCTCCATATGAGAGTCCCTCCATCTAGCGCCTCCAATCTTACTCTACAAGGGTGAATCGTTTTAAAAACAGAACACACCCTGTCTGCATGGCATCTGCTTCTTACCAGTTCTGTAACTAAGTCAGATGAAACAGCAAACCTTTTCTAGTAGTCTTGTTGTTGGGAAATGTGGAGAGAAAATGCACCCATTGCTGACATTAGAGAAATATAGATCCTTTTTGTTTAAACAAAATGAAAAGAATATTAAAAGTTCACAGAACTGAGCTCATTTGATTATTTATTTTAGTTTTATATGATTTACATGCATTTTTTGAAATAAACTAAGGAGCAATGCTTTCTTTCTTTATTTTTATTGTACTTCAGGTGAAGGTTTACAGAACAGTTTCTCATGAAACAGTAGTACACATATTGTTTTATGACATTGGTTAACAACCCCACAACATGTCAACC